>NC_088240.1:63186541-63524041 GCF_036934945.1 Oncorhynchus masou masou
GAAAATTATGTCATGGATTTAGAAGCTTCTGATAGGCTAATTGACATCATTTGAGTCAATTGGAGGTGTATTTCAAGGCCTACCTTCAAACTCAGTGCCTCTTTGCTTGACATCATGGGGAAATCAAAATAAATCAGCCAAGACCTAAGAAAAAACATTGTAGGCCTCCACACATCTGGTTCATCCTTGGGAGCAATTTCCAAACACCTGAAGGTACCACATTCATCTGTACAAACAATAGTACAATAGAGATGAGATGTACTTTGGTGCGAAAAGTGCAAATCACAGAACAACAGGAAAGGACAAAAGTACAAAAGTATCTATATCCACATTAAAACGGGTCCTATATCGACAAAACCTGAAAGGCCGCTCAGCAAGGAAGAAGCCACTGCTCCAAAACCGCCATAAAAAAGCCAGACTACGGTTTGCAACTGCACATGGGGACAAAGATCGTACTTTTTGGAGAAATGTCCTCTGGTCTGACCATTATGTTTGAAGGAAAAAGGGAATGCTTGCAAGCCGAAGAACACCATCCCAAACGTGAAGCACGGGGGTGGCAGCATCATATTGTGGGGGTGCTTTGCTGCAGGAGGGACTGGTGCACTTAGCAAAATAGATGGCATCATGAGGGAGGAAAATTATGCGGATATATTAAAGCAACATCAAGACATCAGTCAGGAAGTTAAAGCTTGGTCGCAAATGGGTCTTCCAAATGGACAATGACCTCAAGGATACTTCCAAAGTGGCTTAAGAACAACAAAGTCATTGAGCCAGACTTACAAAGTCAAGTTATTGGAGTGGCCATCACAAAGCCCTGACCTCAATCCTATAGACAACTTGTGGGCAGAACTGAAAAAGCATGTGCGAGCAAGGAGGCCTACCAACCTGACTCAGTTACACCAGCTCTGCCAAGAGGAATGGGTCAAAATTCACCCAACTTATTGTGGGAAGCTTGTGGAAGGCTACCCAACATTTTGACCCAAGTTAAACTATTTACAGGCAATTCTACCAAATACTAAATGAGTGTATGTTAACTTCTGACCCACTGGGAATGTGATGAAAGAAATAAAAGCTGAAATAAATCACTCTCTACTATTATTCTGGCATTTCACATTTTTTAAATAAAGTGGTGATCCTACCTGACCTAAGACAGGCAATTGTTACTTGGAATAAATGTCAGGAATTGTGAAAAACTGAGTTTAAATGTATTTGGCTAAGGTGTATGTAAACGTCTGACTTCAACTTTATGTATCCTATTTAATATCCTGTATGAAAGATACATGAACTGTATGATATAAACAACTTCTACCCAACCATAGGTGCAGGTTGAGTATATGGCACATGTACAGTATCTGTCTCCACTGCAGCGAGTTTGATAAACACACACCTGTTTCCAGTGAAGCCTTCAGCACAATCGCACTGGCCTGTCTCAGGGTCACAGTGGCCCCGGTTGTGACACACACACTCGTGGGCACAGTTAGGACCAAACCTGCCCTCTGCACAGCGCTCTGTACACACCTCACCCTGAGGGAGAGAGAGAAAGATAGAGAGAAATAGAGAGAGAAAAAAAGTGGAGAGAGAGAGAGAGAGAAAGCGTACATGGTATGACGACAATAAAACAGGGATCTGATTGATAACCTCAAAATATAAAGATTTCCCATGTTGACCACCTGATGCTGTGTTTGAGTCAGGAAACATACCGTCCATCCAGGGGGGCACGCACAGATTCCTTTCCCCTGGCAAATGCCCCCGTTCTGGCACGGGCATCGCGGCAGGCATCGAATCTTTGGGCATGCCTTCTCACAGCTGAGGAACATGGAGGAAAGAACACTGAGTGGCAGCTCGACTCAGATTGTGTAGAGATTGAAATGTAGGGTACAAGTTAACGTGTTCCTATCTTTTTCAATTTAGTGGAATCTCTTTTTTATTCAGTGCATAAACATACAGAAAAAGTTGTTTAAGGACAAATAAAATGATTGCACTTGCATCAAATACTCAACTGTACACAGTAGAATTCATCAATAGTGGTACATTGCCTACTGGTGCCTATAGTCAAAGGGCCACCCACCAAAAAAGGCTTCAGAAAAGGCATTCCATGACCCAGGAAACAAAATTGTAAGGTTTCAACATCATTACGTAGATAATTGTATGAACACTGTGTGGTTCAAAACTGGTAAAAGTTGCACAGTGCTTAAATATTATGAACCAAAGATAGCATTTTGGGTAATTTCCCCTAGCAACATAATGAGGTTGGCATGTTTCACCTCGGTTACATTTGTTACACACTTTCCGTTGTCCATGCTTGCAGAAAGCAACTTACGTACCGGACCGGAGAAATCATGGACTATTTCGAGATAAGAAGCTGTTGAAAGGTCCTAAATAGATTTTCTCTCAGATGCCCGAACAGCGCATTGTGTAGTTGTCGGGACTTTGGAATGTTTTCATATCTGTGTTAGCTAGCAAATGTTGTGCTGTCTTTAGTTTGGCTAGAAGGCAAAGGCAATGATTGCTAAATAAAGCTGACAAAACATCCTATACGGGTTCATCTGGATAGTGAAGGACCGGTAACATGTTGCTTGATCTTATGCGTGGACAAACACCGAACACACAAATAGTTCTGTGGGCCAGTGTGCAACAAAAGTAACCAATGTGAAACATAGCAATGTCGGAGCGTTGCTTTTCTCTCCAAAACTCTTGAACGTGCCGTCCTTGGCCAGCTCTCCCGCTATCTCTCTCAGAATGACCTTCTTGATCCAAATCAGTCAGGTTTCAAGACTAGTCATTCAACTGAGACTGCTCTTCTCTGCATCACGGAGGCGCTCCGCACTGCTAAAGCTAACTCTCTCTCCTCTGCTCTCATCCTTCTAGACCTATCGGCTGCCTTCGATACTGTGAACCATCAGATCCTCCTCTCCACCCTCTCCGAGTTGGGCATCTCCGGCGCGGCCCACGCTTGGATTGCGTCCTACCTGACAGGTCGCTCCTACCAGGTGGCGTGGCGAGAATCTGTCTCCTCGCCACGCGCTCTCACCACTGGTGTCCCCCAGGGCTCTGTTCTAGGCCCTCTCCTATTCTCGCTATACACCAAGTCACTTGGCTCTGTCATAACCTCACATGGTCTCTCCTATCATTGCTATGCAGACGACACACAATTAATCTTCTCCTTTCCCCCTTCTGATGACCAGGTGGCGAATCGCATCTCTGCATGTCTGGCAGACATATCAGTGTGGATGACGGATCACCACCTCAAGCTGAACCTCGGCAAGACGGAGCTGCTCTTCCTCCCGGGGAAGGACTGCCCGTTCCATGATCTCGCCATCACGGTTGACAACTCCATTGTGTCCTCCTCCCAGAGCGCTAAGAACCTTGGCGTGATCCTGGACAACACCCTGTCGTTCTCAACCAACATCATGGCGGTGGCCCGTTCCTGTAGGTTCATGCTCTACAACATCCGCAGAGTACGACCCTGCCTCACACAGGAAGCGGCGCAGGTCCTAATCCAGGCACTTGTCATCTCCCGTCTGGATTACTGCAACTCGCTGTTGGCTGGGCTCCCTGCCTGTGCCATTAAACCCCTACAACTCATCCAGAACGCCGCAGCCCGTCTGGTGTTCAACCTTCCCAAGTTCTCTCACGTCACCCCGCTCCTCCGCTCTCTCCACTGGCTTCCAGTTGAAGCTCGCATCCGCTACAAGACCATGGTGCTTGCCTACGGAGCTGTGAGGGGAACGGCACCGCAGTACCTCCAGGCTCTGATCAGGCCCTACACCCAAGCAAGGGCACTGCGTTCATCCACCTCTGGCCTGCTCGCCTCCCTACCATTGAGGAAGTACAGTTCCCGCTCAGCCCAGTCAAAACTGTTCGCTGCTCTGGCCCCCCAATGGTGGAACAAACTCCCTCACGACGCCAGGACAGCGGAGTCAATCACCATTCCGGAGACACCTGAAACCCCACCTCTTCAAGGAATACCTAGGATAGGATAAGTAATCCTTCTCACCACCCCCCCCCTTAATGATTTAGATGCACTATTGTAAAGTGGCTGTTCCACTGGATGTCAGAAGGTGAATTCACCAATTTGTAAGTCGCTCTGGATAAGAGCGTCTGCTAAATGACTTAAATGTAAAATGTAAATGTAATGCTAGGGATATTATCCAAGATGCGCTATGATTCTGATGCTAAAGACATAACTTGTACTAAAAATAACAACTTAACATGCAACTTTTACAAGTTTTGAACCACACAGTGTTCATATTCATATCATTATCTACCTAGTTGTTGACATTTTGCCGTTTGTTTCCTGGGTCATGGATCAACATATGCTTTGTGGTTGGCCCTTGGGCTATTAGAGTGCTGTGCTGTTTTCTGACATTGGCAGTTGCCTCATATAAAGACCTTCCACTAATTCCTAGTGGTTCTCTACTCATCCTCAGAGGCATCTAAAACACAGGGTGTAACTAATGACTCATGCTCTAACCTAGTGTTTCAAGAGGGGCTCTTTTCCTGCATTGGTAAGATGGAGTAAGGCCATAGGATATGGTATAACAATTAGTCTACTGCCTCTCCATTTTGTCTTTCCAACCTTAACATACTATTTACTTTATATTGATACATATAGCTGTAGGCCTATTTGAGAGAGTGTTACTTCTACTACTCACAATGTACCAGTGAAATTGTCTCGACACAGGCATTCTCCAGTCACTTTATTGCAGGAACCCCCAGTTCCACACTGGCACTTCTGAAGACAGCCCTTGCCAAAGGTGACTGGTGGGCAGGGGTCCTCGCAGCGGTGCCCAATGTAGCCTGGAGGACACTGGCAGGTACCGGTCACAGGATTGCACAGGCCACCGTTCGCGCACTTACACAGCTGACCACAACCTGGACCCCAGTGTTTGTCATCGCAGGCTGGAAGACGCACACAGACAGATGATAACAAGACACATAAAAAAGAAACCATACAAAAAAATATATGTAATCATATAAATGTATTCATAAACCAGTGGACTAGTGGACCAGTGTACAACGTTTTCCATCTGATATCTCTGAAAGGGTTTTCTTTCTATTAACTTAACCTGATGTAGTTGTATGGTGTTACACCGTATACTATATGTGATGTCACTGGGACTGTCATGTTTCAACCCAACAACAACAACAACAGCACAGGAACCTTAGTAGAAGACAATGGTAAAGATCACTCCCCCGGGGACAATACATCTATCCATGTATAGTCATGAATTTCCAACAAAAAGAGACATAGTCTATGTCCAACTCTAGCCCTAATAGCTCCAGAATCTAATGTTACCGACTTGTGATTCACGATTGACAGGGCGATTTGCATGGAGCCAACAAAACGGATGAGGTTAAAATTGGGAATTTTACAGCGGCCTTTCGGGATGTCTCCGGCGGTTATCGCCAACCGGTGATTCGCACAGGGTTTGGATTTCAAACAGAGTTAAGGAGCGTCAGGGGGATCATTCCGGATTCCACGAGAACCAGGATCCCACATGGACACACACTGACTCCTCCAATGTCTCATCAATAACGCAGACTGACTGAGGCACAAACCCTATTCCAAGGAAAAAAAGATATCCCAATACAGGTGATGTAACTGATGCTTTGCACACAAGTGATGATCTCACTAACTATCATGATGACAACCATTCAATGATGGATTTATACTTGTCTCATTGAGGTTTGTGGGGAATGACATACAGTGTGAATGATCACAAACAAATCCTACTGTTCTACAGTGCCTTGCGAAAGTATTCGGCCCCCTTGAACTTTGCGACCTTTTGCCACATTTCAGGCTTCAAACATAAAGATATAAAACTGTATTTTTTTGTGAAGAATCAACAACAAGTGGGACACAATCATGAAGTGGAACGACATTTATTGGATATTTCAAACTTTTTTAACAAATCAAAAACTGAAAAATTGGGAGTGCAAAATTATTCAGCCCCTTTACTTTCAGTGCAGCAAACTCTCTCCAGAAGTTCAGTGAGGATCTCTGAATGATCCAATGTTGACCTAAATGACTAATGATGATAAATACAATCCACCTGTGTGTAATCAAGTCTCCGTATAAATGCACCTGCACTGTGATAGTCTCAGAGGTCCGTTAAAAGCGCAGAGAGCATCATGAAGAACAAGGAACACACCAGGCAGGTCCGAGATACTGTTGTGAAGAAGTTTAAAGCCGGATTTGGATACAAAAAGATTTCCCAAGCTTTAAACATCCCAAGGAGCACTGTGCAAGCGATAATATTGAAATGGAAGGAGTATCAGACCACTGCAAATCTACCAAGACCTGGCCGTCCCTCTAAACTTTCAGCTCATACAAGGAGAAGACTGATCAGAAATGCAGCCAAGAGGCCCATGATCACTCTGGATGAACTGCAGAGATCTACAGCTGAGGTGGGAGACTCTGTCCATAGGACAACAATCAGTCGTATATTGCACAAATCTGGTCTTTATGGAAGAGTGGCAAGAAGAAAGCCATTTCTTAAAGATATCCATAAAAAGTGTTGTTTAAAGTTTGCCACAAGCCACCTGGGAGACACACCAAACATGTGGAAGAAGGTGCTCTGGTCAGATGAAACCAAAATTGAACTTTTTGGCAACAATGCAAAGCGTTATGTTTGGCGTAAAAGCAACACAGGTCATCACCCTGACCACACCATCCCCACTGTCAAACATGGTGGTGGCAGCATCATGGTTTGGGCCTGCTTTTCTTCAGCAGGGACAGGGAAGATGGTTAAAATTGATGGGAAGATGGATGGAGCCAAATACAGGACCATTCTGGAAGAAAACCTGATGGAGTCTGCAAAAGACCTGAGACTGGGATGGAGATTTGTCTTCCAGCAAGACAATAATCCAAAACATAAAGCAAAATCTACAATGGATGGTTCAAAAATAAACATATCCAGGTGTTAGAATGGCCAAGTCAAAGTCCAGACCTGAATCCAATCGAGAATCTGTGGAAAGAACTGAAAACTGCTGTTCACAAATGCTCTCCATCCAACCTCACTGAGCTCGAGCTGTTTTGCAAGGAGGAATGGGAAAACATTTCAGTCTCTCGATGTGCAAAACTGATGGAGACATACCCCAAGCGACTTACAGCTGTAATCGCAGCAAAAGGTGGCGCTACAAAGTATTAACTTAAGGGGGCTGAATAATTTTGCACGCCCAATTTTTCAGTTTTTGATTTGTTGAAAAAGTTTGAAATATCCAATAAATGTCGTTCCACTTCATGATTGTGTCCCACTTGTTGTTGATTCTTCACAAAAAAATACAGTTTTATATCTTTATGTTTGAAGCCTGAAATGTGGCAAAAGGTCGCAAAGTTCAAGGGGGCCGAATACTTTCGCAAGGCACTGTATATGGATTCTAGTGTGCTTGCTTCAGTCACAACTACTACTGCAGTAAAAACTACTAGTTCTTCCACGATGAGAAAAGACAGCTGAAGCACACGCATTTTCTACCGCAACTGTTCCTTTTCTATGTAGTTTATAATGAGATCTTCCACCCACCTCTCTTTCCTTGAGTCACATACAGTATGTACTGTGTCACAGTTTCAAGCAGAACTTCTTTGACATATTAAATGGAGGGTACAGTATGGCCAAATTAGGGTTTGGAGCGAAAACTACCACATAGCTTAGAAATGTTTATTAATCTAACTCAGAACAGGACCTTTGTTCTCTTTTCTTTGTTTAAATGAATCAAACATTTACTCATTCCCTGTGTGGGCATGCAAGAGATGCTGAGAGACTGCAGTTGGAGCGTGTGTCACATTGAGTTATGGGAAGCTCAGCTGGAGCAGCAATAATGTTTACACAGGCGGTCTCCAGGACGCCAATGGAGATTTAGTAAAGGACCTGCAGGGTACTAAGCCTTCTACTATCTGCTATCATCGTCCAGGCCTGACAAGGCTAGCCATGAGTGTGGGCGAGTGAACGTGATGGATTGGACACCTAGGCTTTGAAGAGCTGTGCTCGGACCAGCTGGCTGTGCCCAAGCCTCTGCACTTACCCAATTTATAACAGAACCCAGACCTGTTCTCACATAAATTGTCCATATGTTTGTTTACATCTGATCAGGGTTCAAAAGTGACATTTTTTCAATTGATGCGCTCCTTAAAAATGGCAAGTCTCCATTGTACTGTAAATGGAATGCATTAAAATATGGTGGGAAAATTCCTCTCTTTCCCCAAGTGTATTGTCCGAGTGGTGGTGGAGATCTCGTCTGCATCCAACCACAGCATTATCTCCCACATATCTAACTGAACCACATCCTTCTCTCCCCCATACCGTTCTTTCTCACACACCCTTCTAGAGTATATCACTCTATTCTTAAGTATCAAAACTCAACCAGTCTTCTTTTCTGTACCCAACCCCCCCAACCTCACCCAATATGAATTATTCCATCACAATCTCTCTACCCCAACAGTCTCTTATTAACATACATGTATTTATTTTTCTCTATCTTCCTCTCTCATTCTCTCTGTCCACTTCTCTCTCTCGCTGCCTCTTGCCCACCTTCTTCCCCCTCTCTCTTGGTCCTTCTCTCTCTCTCCCTCTTCCTCGGTCTTTCTCTCAGCTCTCAGTGCTAAACCTCAGCCTCTCTCTCTCTCATTTCCCACAGCTAGCTCAAAACACAGGTATCTATTCCAGAAAGTGTCAGCTCTCATTCTGCCAGTGGGTTTTATTATAGGACTCAGCAGTATGGGGCCCGAGGCCAGCACTCGTTTGCCCAGAGAGAGAAGGAGAGAGAAGCAAAGTGGGAGAGGGGTAACATTTCCCCTTCCCATCATCCCCTCTGAAGGCATCATACTCCACTAGCTTATGTTAAGCCCTCCATTCAGCACTGTACTAGTGACCTGGTTGAGTTCAGAAGAACACTGGCATCGATTAACTAGGAGTTTCTGGGATAAATATAATGTAAAACATTAATCCTGTGCTGAAATGGAGCTATTTGAATTCATATGCAAACTAAAAAAAAAATTTAGCATATGATTCCAAAAGTGTATACTTGCAAAATACGGAAAATATTGATTTCCATCCCGGGCCCTGGATCTAAGCATGCAGTATACTTTGGGGAGCTTTGGGGATGTTACATACTTGATGTAGCATAAAATGTCAAGTGCCAGGAAGGGGATAGACATAGTGTCCTCCTGGTCTAATAAACTGTTTTCTGGACTGTGGCTTACTTCAATGACGCATAATTGTTTACTTGGTCCCTTGCTGTTTCCATTGGAAAGCCCTTTGTGTGATTGAGTGTGTGTGTGAGGATCAGTTTTTGAATAATGGTCACTTGTCATTTCCTGCAGAGTGTGTGTGTGTGTGTGTGTGTGTGTGTGTGTGTGTGTGTGTGTGTGTGTGTGTGTTGATGTAACGCACCACTGGAGCAGTCGTCGCCACGCCAGCCTCCCTCACACTGGCAGCGGTCTGGAGCAACACATCTCCCATGGACACACTCCTTAGTACAGCGGGCTAGTGATGAAAAACACACACAAACACACTCTTAATTAGACTAGAAGGTTGGTGGAGATATTATATATGTTATGTAACGCATGCATGTCAACTCTCCAGAATGTAACAAACTCAGCAACCAAGCACAAAATTGGATGAATTCTAGAAATCAATGGCAAAATATGTAGAAATGTAATTCATTGAAATGCTACTGATGAATCCAAGTGAATCTTCTACGTTTGTTTTGATATGCTAATAAAGACAAGCCTTGACTTTAAACTTACGGACACATTTGTCTCTGCTCTCGTAGTAGCCAGGGCAACACTGGTACCTCCGGCGGTAGTCCATCTTCACCGCCTGTCTGTATGCTGTCTTATAGGTGATCCTGGCCAACACAAAGTCAAATAGAGTATACTTCCTGTTACCCTCTGACCTTATGGACACAACCAGGAAGTAAACAGGAAGTGAGTCGGCAGGCTGTGTTACCTGTGATGGGTGCATCTGTAGGAGGTGCGTAGCTCAGAGCAAGGTTCCTCTGTCACCTGGTCATAAGGGTGGGAATACGACTCCTTCACTGAGGTTGGGAAGCTGTATGAAAGGACAAAATGGAGACATGATAATACACTGACAGAACGAACCCATCGTGGTCTAGAGTTGAGACAACCTGAAGTTCATATTTTGAGCCAAGTGTTACATCTTCAATGATAAGTGCAACAAGAAACAACAAGTTAGCTACAATTAAACCTGCTGCTACTTATATTTCTTTCTCACACATTAAAATGTGCTCTCTTCTATTCTGGTACAATGAAATGAGATGAGCTACACTGATTTACCTCTCCCATACACTACACACGTTGGGGTCCCTGGGGTTCAGAGACCAGGACAGGCCAATCAGAATGCTCAGAACCAGCGGGACGGTACAGGTCTGCAGTGACTGCATGGTCCTGAGGAGAGAAAGGGAGAACAAAGGTTGTGGAGGATATTTATAATGCCTATCCATGGGAGCAATGGCAGTGATAATAGGCTACAAATTGAAAGCATGAGGACCAACATTTGAGGAGAGGGTTAGTTATTAAGGATCAGGTTATGAGCAGGAAAGGGGATAATCAAATACCTATCTTTTTTCTATTCTCATTAAACAGCACATCAAATCATACTGTCTATGTTAAACTGATACTCGTCAGTTTTTTGTTAGGCACTGCTTTTAGCCCGCCATCTGAGTTACAAAGACATCAAACACTTCACAATGTAAAGAATATGAACATTTATCTGAAACCTTCCTGTAGTTTAAAGCAGTATCACCCCTTGTAAAAGAGTTCATTAAACACTAAGCAGAGGTAAGGCAGCGGGCCAGCATTGAGCCGTTTACCCAAACCCTCCCCGTCGTGCTCATTATTCTCCCCATATGGGAACTTAGAACAGAGGAATCTGAACGGTGGTATAAAGTACTTAAGTAAAAATACTTTAAGGTCCTACTTAAGTAGTTTTTTGAGGTATCTGTACTATAGTATTTATATTTTTGACAAATTTTACTTTTACTTCACTACCTTCCTCAAGAAAAGTACCGGTATGTACTTTTCTCCATACATTTTCCCTGACACCCAAAAGTACTTACATTTTGAATGCTTTGCAGGACAGTAAAATGGTCCAATTCACACACTTATCAAGATCCCTGGTCATCCCTACTGCCTCTGATCTGGCGGACTCACTAAACACAAATGCTACGTTTATAAATTATGTCTGAGTGTTGGAGGGTGCCCTGGTTATCCGTAAAAAAATAAAAATATTGTGCTGTCTGGTTTGCTTAATATAAGAAATTTGAAATGATTAAGTATATTTAAGCAATTACATTTACTTGTGATACTTAAGCATATTTAAAACCAAAGATATTTAGACTTTTTCTCAAGTAGTATTTTACTGGGTGACTTTCACTTTTTCTATAGTCATTTTCTATGAAGGTATCTTTACTTTTACTCATTTATGACAATTGGGTACTTTTTTCCACCACTGAATCTGAGAGAGCGAGAAATAGCGAGTGAGCGAGTGAGCGAGCGAGACAGAAATGGATTGGGGGGAGGAATGCGACTCCAGCTACCATCCTAGCTATTATCAATCAGAGCAGGAGAGAAAACTCCACACTCTTCCGCCATGTCCCCTTCCACACTCACACCATCTGGATCCAATCAAAACGCAGACCCAGGGGAACGCCCAGTGATGAGGACCAGAGCAGGCTCTCAGGGAGCGGCAGAGAAAGTGGTCTTTTTCCCCCAAAACTCCCATGGACATTTTGGGAAGTTCTGCAACACTATAGCATGGGTCGACTGAAGGGCCATTACCCTCATCGTGGGAAAGGGACAGTCTTTGGAGGATGGACTCATGTTGACTTAACATTGGTCAAGGCTATTTATTCCCTTCTGTTTTTCTAATAAGTCCCCCTGACAAAGTTAGTGTACTGCTTCTCAGGTCACCAACGAGGATGAAATAAAGAGCTTGGGGTATTAAACAATTTCTATGACTATTCCAAAGGAGATATTCAGCATTTATTTCAGTCAAGCAAAGAGAGGAACAACAAGGCACTTAAATAAGTCTAGGTCTAGCCCATCACAAGGTTTCCTCCTCCCCTCACAACGTAAGGTTGTGGTTTTTCAATAATGCCATGTTAGGATCCCTTTTAGGGGTTTCAGCCCAAGCATTTTCCTAATCAGAGTAACAAACAAACTGCAGCCACAGCCCAGCAGTCACACTGGACCTAAACCTACAGCTGTAGTTATAAGTTGATTTGACACAATGCTCCCTGTAACATAAATCAAGTACATTCACGATCTGCTGCTTTTGATATATCCCCCTCACAACCCTCCTGTTCTCTGTGTCAGGAGATAATACACATTCTGGCACACACTCTAACGCCTTAAAAAGCTGCACCACAAAAACAGGATTTTATAAGAACAGGCATATGGTTTTTATTAAGAGGAGCAATCGACTTTAGCAGCCACTTCATTGGACTGGAGTAAATATTTTTCACTTGCTTTTTTATTTTTAATTGAGCTTCATTAGACAAAGTATTGAAACCGCATGGGAATTCTTAAGTGCTGAGAAAGAGAGTGTAGGTTTAATGGGTGCAGAGGTGAAGAAAGCTCTGACTGACTTGAGATGAATGTCCGCGGCAGTTCACATTACATGTTTGGATTACCTTTAAATTGAACGGTAGGTCGGTAGACTCAACTGGTACGTAGGTAGCATACCCCTGCTCAGAGAGGTCAAGGGGTTCAGGTCCTCTCCCCACCAAAAGTAGGCTTTTATTCGCTACTCCACCCATACATGTGGGTTGATTATAGAATCCTGCCCAAGCCTTTGCTGCTGAGAGTACACTCTTATTAATCTCAACCTACAGTTTATTATATTTTACCTTATCATCTTTTTTCTATAATCTTTTATAAAAATCAAAAGTCTTCTTCTGTGTTGCTTTATGCAACCAACATATAATAAAAACATACACAGATGACAAAATATATTTATGATGTAACAAGTGATAAGTGCAGATGGGCACCAGATTTGGCTCTACATATATTTTAGCTCTGGTCCAGGGTGTATTCTGGACCAGAACTACTGTACATCTACGGTATGTGCCTTGAATGGTACAGAGATGGTTCTGGACCTCTAACGCTGCAGCCTGCACTAGAAGGCTTTTGGGTTAGTTTCAATGAGCAAAGCAGACCATCTAAACTGGACTCATGCAGCCCAATAAAAAAATAGAGGATAGGAATACACAGTACAACGCATGTGTGCGCGCACACACACACACACACTTTCTAATACTTTCATCGATAGCTCATTTGTTTTTCATGTTCTTAAAACGTTCCATGCACAAAATGAGTCCCACACGTTGAAACGAGTACAGAGAAACTATTTATAGTATATTCGCTAATTCATTGGACTTGTCTTGGCTCACAATGTCAAGCGCCCCAGAACTGAACAAGTGGCCCAGGCGTGTGCAGATCGTACCAACTGGAGAATGCCCTAATGTTTAAAAGGGCCCCACAATGCTCTTTCTAGAACTGCACAGGGATTTCAATGAAAACAAGGCCCAAATGAAAACAGATGTACTCGTGTCACATTAATCTTGCAAAACCGAGACACTCTTATGCATGTTGTTACCATTCAATTTCAGTCTTGCAAAAGACTCAGAAATGAGACTAAGGAAAAACATTTGATTTGGTTTCACACATCTGAAACCATTGCATTCAGTTTTCATTTAATGACAGCTCTGGAGGCTACTCACATGTATTTACTGAAACTCCATGTCCTTTATTATTATTTTTATTGTTATTATTATTATTATTTCATCTTTATTATTTCATTTGAACCATGCAATATGCATGCTATAGCGATTCATTCACATTTACTGAGCATCCTAAAGCTTCTTGTCTTCCAAGACGATCCAGTCTTGAGTGGCATGGGGTCTTAAGGGTCAATATTGGATAACAAGCTCCTTAAGTAAGAGCAGAGACTTTTTTCATTCTGTCAGTAAATGGTGAAATTCTAGACACTGCACATGGCACTATTTAAATGCTGCTTGCCTGTTTCCCTCCCCTCTACTCCTCTCTCTCTCTCTCTTTGGGGTTGAACTGTTAATTGAGGTAGAAAATATTAGTCACTCTTTGGAACGGAGCGTTGCAAAGGAAAATAAAATTGAGAGAAAAACGCATTGGTGTGGATTGGTGACAGAACGAGAGAGAGAAAGAGAAAATAGAAAAGGAGAAAAGAGACAGAGACAGAGACAGAGACAGAGACAGAGAGAGAGAGAGAGAGAGAGAGAGAGAGAGAGAGAGAGAAAGATAGAGAGAGAGAGAAAGACAGAGAGAGAGAGAAAGACAGAGAGAAAGACAGAGGGGATGCCAAGGACAACTTGATTTTCATGTAGAGGGGTGCAATATCTAAACCAGACTAAGACACTAAGCTACACAATATGAAGTCTCAAGTTCACAGTAATTTCTCAAAGTTTCTCCTGGGAATCTCCTGGCAGTGTAAAATGCTATAATAGTGTTACATGATCAATAATATGAATATCATTTCTAAATGTACAAATGTTCCAAATTATTGAAGCCAAATAGAGAAAAACAACACAGGAAAACAGTTTACTCACTTCAGTATTGCATTCGCCACGTCTGCACTGCGCAAAAACGATGGGTTAAGCATCGACCCCTTTGTAATGAGGTCAATATCCATACAACAACCAACTCCTATATATGATTCTATGATATTTACAAGGTAACAACAACCAATCAAAGGTCAATGTCACCAGCTGCACTGTTTTCATGATAGATTGTAGTTGAACATTATTCAGAAAATGTGATTTAAAAAAGCATCAGCTAAATCATACAGGTATATGATTTTCAATGCATATCACTTAGGTAACGTAACAACCAAAACTTGTCAACACGATATAACTGGCTGAACGATTCTGATGATCAATTCCCCTGATTAGTGATATCAAGAGCCTTTTTCGAAAAATATAACCATTTCAAGCTTTAGACTTTGTGTCATCAATTTACATATGAACTTTAAGAATAACAAATCCATAAAAGTGCTCTCAATTTGACAAGGATTGCCAGCTGGAGTGAATAAAATGGAGAGCTTGATGTGTCACTCTAACCACAGCCTATAGCCCAGACTCTGCAGCATTAGCCCTCAGCCCCTCTACCCTCCATTAAAACACAGTTACTGTAAACTGGATTTAAAACCCATAATCCTTTGCATCTGGGATTTCTTCATGGTGCGCATGAGAGATTTGGCTCATTCGACCACAGCTAGGCTGGCACACACTCCCTAGACGCTGTAATGCCACATGTTGGATGGATGGGTGTGGGGGCAAAGGGAGTAGGCACCATCAACAACCCTTTGGGAGAATAGGAACTTGATGGAACAACTACACACCACCCCACACCCAATCTTTCAAATTCATACTTTCAGAAACATGAATGTTTTTTTTGCAAATCAGAAATATATGTGGTGTGTAACTGTTGATTTGGTAAATTTCTTAGATTTATCCATAACATCTTTTATTGTTTCTTGAACATGACACATTTTGCGGGTGTTTACAGTGAGGCTTTGTACATTAAGGGTGGTACCGCACCACAAGTCTCATCCCCCACACACTGGAACATTCTGAGTGGAAGTCTTGGCAGCTCATATGCTGTTGATGGCTGTCGTAGGATTTGCGTGACAACGGGATGATATGGAGAGAAAGAGGAGGGGTTCGTCATTTGGAGAGTTACTTCTCGGAAGGCTGTATTTTGCTGAGTGTGCTTGGAGCTGCAGGGTGTGCTGTCTTCTGTAAGATTCATGCGAATGAACTATGAGTTCTTGAACTTTGACCTTTGACCTGAGAAAAAAAAGACACCTTTAACTTTTGGGTGTCTGCTTCTTTTGTCTTCCGTTTGCAGACAAGTTAAATGTGTTATTGTGACTCAGCAGATCTGTTTGATGCTTTCTTTTTACTGAATGTTCATGGAAAAGCACAGACGTAAACATTTTGGATGCGATTCAACACAACCTCTTCAATTCAGTGACATACAGTGCCTTGCGAAAGTATTCGGCCCCCTTGAACTTTGCGACCTTTTGCCACATTTCAGGCTTCAAACATAAAGATATAAAACTGTATTTTTTTGTGAAGAATCAACAAGCCGGATTTGGATACAAAAAGATTTCCCAAGCTTTAAACATCCCAAGGAGCACTGTGCAAGCGATAATATTGAAATGGAAGGAGTATCAGACCACTGCAAATCTACCAAGACCTGGCCGTCCCTCTAAACTTTCAGCTCACACAAGGAGAAGACTGATCAGAGATGCAGCCAAGAGGCCCATGATCACTCTAGATGAACTGCAGATATCTAAAGCTGAGGTGGGAGACTCTTTCCATAGGACAACAATCAGTCGTATATTGCACAAATCTGGCCTTTATGGAAGAGTGGCAAGAAGAAAGCCATTTCTTAAAGATATCCATAAAAAGTGTTGTATAAAGTTTGCCACAAGCCACCTGGGAGACACACCAAACATGTGGAAGAAGGTGCTCTGGTCAGATGAAACCAAAATTGAACTTTTTGGCAACAATGCAAAGCGTTATGTTTGGCGTAAAAGCAACACAGCTCATCACCCTGAACACACCATCCCCACTGTCAAACATGGTGGTGGCAGCATCATGGTTTGGGCCTGCTTTTCTTCAGCAGGGACAGGGAAGATGGTTAAAATTGATGGGAAGATGGATGGAGCCAAATACAGGACCATTGTGGAAGAAAACATGATGGAGTCTGCAAAGACCTGAGACTGGGACGGAGATTTGTCTTCCAACAAGACAATGATCCAAAACATAAAGCAAAATCTACAATGGAATGGTTAAAAAATAAACATATCCAGGTGTTAGAATGGCCAAGTCAAAGTCCAGACCTGAATCCAATCGAGAATCTGTGGAAAGAACTGAAAACTGCTGTTCACAAATGCTCTCTATCCAACCTCACTGAGCTCGAGCTGTTTTGCAAGGAGGAATGGGAAAAAATTTCAGTCTCTCGATGTGCAAAACTGATAGAGACATACCCCAAGCGACTTACAGCTGTAATCGCAGCAAAAGGTAGCGCTACAAATTATTAACTTAAGGGGGCTGAATAATTTTGCACGCCCAATTTTTCAGTTTTTGATTTGTTAAAAAAGTTTGAAATATCCAATTAATGTCGTTCCACTTCATGATTGTGTCCCACTTGTTGTTGATTCTTCACAAAAAATACAGTTTTATATCTTTATGTTTGAAGCCTGAAATGTGGCAAAAGGTCGCAATGTTCAAGGGGGCCGAATACTTTCGCAAGGCACTGTATGCTTAATGGTGTCTGCCAATCTATGCTAGGGTTTGAGTCATAGAACATCTCTCTAATACTTCGATAAATCAGGGTAGTTGCTATGGAAAAACAAATCAAATGGTCCCCATGTCAATTGTATGTCATCCCTATGTCTAATTTCCTCAATCATAATGTTGTACTTCATGCTCTTTTCTTATTTTATTCATGTTGGCTCTTTAACTCAACTTCTGTCTTGCTTTGGGATCCAATTATTGTGGGAACCTCTACTTGAGTGAATTATTCTAGATGATGTGTATCGTCCTCGGCTGATCTTCTCATGACACTACCAGACATAACACTCAGCTTCTTTTTTGTTGTTCTTTCTTTCTTTATTTTACCCCTTTTTCTCCCCAATTTCGTGGAATCCAATTGTTTTAGTAGCTCCTATCTTGTCTCATCGCTACAACTCCCGTACGGTCTCGGGAGAGAAGAAGGTTGAAAGTCATGCGTCCTCCAATACCCAACCAAGCCGCACTGCTTCTTAACACAGCGCCATCCAACCCGGAAGCCAGCCGCACCAATGTGTCGGAGGAAACACCGTGCACCTGGCAACCTTGGTTAGCACGCACTGCGCCCGGCCCGCCACAGGAGTCGCTGGTGCGCGGTGAGACAAGGATATCTCTACCGAACAATCCCTCCCTAACCCGGACGACGCTATGCCAATTGTGCGTCGCCCCACGGACCTCCTGGTCGCGGCCGGTTACGACAGAGCCTGGGCGCGAACCCAGCGCCCTTAACCACTGCGCTACCCGGGAGGCCCTACACTCAGCTTTTACACATACACAACAAGGCCGAGAGGTCACAAGCCTTTGAAATCTTTAGTGGACCATCAGAAAACAAAAACAACCAAAGCTAAACACTTTGATGACCAATGATTAACAACTGACAAAAGCACTTGTGTCTAAGTCAGGGATGGGTAACTAGAGGCCCGTTTTTGTAGGCCCATGGACCAACCTAAAAAAATATATATTTTAAACTCAGTCGGGGTCTCAACTTACTGTTGAGAGTGAGTAGAATCGTAGAAATCACCACGTTTCGATTTTGGCGCGCATCATTTGATGTCAGTCAGTCACTGACAGTCACTCATTTAGCCCATGTCATCTAAAAACTATTAGATTGGTAAATTAGTCTAGCCAGTTATCTAAACTAGTAGTAATCATGGTCGAATTACAGACCCGGGGAGCCCTCATTGATGGTATTAGTCACTCTCACTCTGATATTATATTAAAAACTGCAAACATTTGTCTCCACCCTAGGGCAAAAAATTTCACTTAGGGCCCCAACAAAATGTCACTTAGGGCCCCCAAAAGGCTAGGGCTGTCTCTGACTGCACATGTGAGTATGGATGTGGGTACGCAGAACCGCGAGCCACTGCAACCCCTCACATTGAGTTCAGATTTTTGATGGCCCCCACCCTAATCAAAGTTGCCCATCCCTGGTCAAAGTTTATCAACTGGCCACAAGTTCAACTTTTATGTAAAAAAAATAAAAGACGAAAAGTAATTTATTGAACTTGACCTGTTTTTAACTTTTGATATATCACTTTTGGATGTCTGTTTCTTTAAAAATGTTATTGAACCTCAGGGAATCTGTTTGATGCGGTCAACATTTTGAACTCGATTCAACACAACCCTTCTCAGCAACAGCCTCTTCAATACAGTGACATGCTGTACGCTTAATGGTGTCTGCCAATCTATGCTACGGTTTGAGTCATAAAACACTTCTCTAACGCTTCGTTAAATCAGGGTAGTTGCTATGGAAAAATAAAAAATAACCTTCAGTATGTCTGTATGTCAACTCTATTACCTCACACCTCTTCTCTTCTTCTGCCTAACACACAGGGCCGGACTACCGCATTTGGGGCCCCGGGCCACCGTCCTCCAGGGGAAATGAGCCATGGTTCAGAGAGAAAAATGTGCAGATTTATAATACTATTCTACACATTTTGTCATGAGTCTGGGAGAACATTTTGCAGATTTACAGCTAATTTACAGCAATTCTACACATTTTGCTATCATATGCTATCTGGGGGAAATGAGGAACACGCACCCTATTCTTTTGTGGTCCAGGGCCTGTGTGTGATCAGGGACAGATTACCGAACAGGCATGCAGGGTACATATTTTGCTAACATATGCTATGTGGGGGTCCCCAACCTCCAGGGGTCTACATGATGGTCACACCTTTTCCTCTACTCCTAGAGAGAAGCTCTAGCAGTCTGATAAACCAGAGTTGGGGTGGATATGTTAGACTCTATCCCTGTGATGTTGGTCATGTGGTTCTGGTGTAGGAAGCTTATGTCATAGGCACTGTCAATAGGGTGACACTGAACAGACTGAAATAGATAACGGAGGTAGAGTTGATAAGGGTACCATGGTAATGCTGTTGTTTTGGGCTTTATGAGAACATCAACATGAGCTCTACACATGGCCGAACAGTCAGCCATGGAATATATGCCTTATGGTGTTGTTAAGGTAATACTTGAAGCTAGTTCATGCATGGTCATTCAGACCTAATATATCCATATGATAAGGTCGGTATGAATGCCTGGCCAACTGAAACGTGTTGCACTGACACTCTGGGAACACATTCTCTCTTTTTGTGTTGGGCGTTTGGCCAAGTTGAGGCCTCTCTCTCCAAGTTGCGTCGCTCCACAGTGAGGGCTTGTGTGTTCTCATCTGCAACCAGCTAGCCACACAGTGTAAACTACCTCTAGGGCCGGCACACTCCAGACCATAACCACAGGCAGAGTGACTGTGGTTTCGTCGGTCAGGGAAAGTGTAGGTGGCCTCACAAACACAAACACTCCGGAGTACTCTAGCCAGAATAAAAACACAAACATATGTACATGTACAGTACACCCCAAAACACACACCTCAGATTAAAAAGCATAGTTTAGGGTCTTAATAGTATTTTTTATGCAAGCTTAACTATATGAAATGGTGGAAAACCTAAAATGGAGGCCCTGGCTGAGGTTTTGGAGGGACATGACCATACAGAGCAGTAATTATATGTGCCGTAATGTCCTGGGGATCATAATGTGTGCGGAGACACATACGCTTCTTGTTATAAAAAAAAGAGACTTTCCACAAACCATAACCAGAAAACACAGGCTTGATTGTAAACGCACACAGCAAGAACACGGTCGAAAGACTACACCATTAGCATTATTGTGAGACCATCGCAGAGATGGCTCCAGCAACAGTTCAGGATTCTGGATATGTAATTACCATAGAATCGAGTGGTATTATTCTAGAGACCACATGCGTGTACAGTGAGCTTTCATAGTGAATGTACCTCCATGCTGGAGACAAGCTGTTTAGTACAGTTTAGTTGGTATAAAAGAACAATCCACTAATCCTATAACCACCATCATGTCACAAATCTCTCCTAAGATGGTGCCTCTTCCTGTTCGGGCCTATTAGCTGCCATCGATTCCCATTGCCTGGTCTCCCTACGGCCCTACAGACTGCAGAGGCTCTATTTACCCACGTCTTCCGGCACTATGGGTTTCCAGAGGACATCGTATCTGATCGGGGTCCCCAGTTCTGGGGGTCTCGGTCAGCCTTACCTCTGGTTATCACCCCGAAAATAATGGGCAGGTGGAGAGAGTAAACCAGGAAGTGGGTAGGTTTCTGAGGTCGTACTGCCAGGACCGGCCAGGAGAATGGGCGAGGTACTTCCCGTGGGCAGTGTTGGCCCAGACCTCACTTCGTCATTCATCCACGAATATGTCGCCATTCGAATGCGTACTGGGCTACCAGCCGGTCCTGGCTCCGTGGCATCAGAGTCAGACCGAAGCTCCTGCGGTGGAGGAGTGGGTACAGCGCTCTAGAGAGACCTGGCGGGCAGTCCAGGATTCTCTCAGGCAGGCCAGTGAACGGCAAAAGAGAAACGCTGACCGCCACCGCAGTGAGGCCCCGGTGTTCGCACCAGGGGACAGGGTCTGGCTCTTGACCCGAAACCTGCCCCTCCGCCTGCCCTGCCGGAAGCTGGGGCCGCAGTGTGTGGGGCCATTTAAAGTCCTGAGGAGAATAAACGAGGTGTGTTTTAGATTGCAACTTCCCTCTTATTATCGCATTAACCCCTCGTTTCATGTGTCTCTCCTCAGGCCGGTGGTAGCTGGTCCCCTACAGGACGGTGAGGTACTGGAGGTCCCCCCACCCCCTCTGGACATCAAGGGGTCCCCAGCGTGCACAGTACGAGCTATTCTGGACTCGAGACGCCGGGTGAGGGGCCTGCAGAACCTCGTGGACTGGGAGGGGTACGGTCCGGAGGAGAGGTGCTGGGTACCTGGGAGAGACATTTTAGATCCTTCCCTCTTGAGGGATTTCCACCGCCTCCAGCCGGATCGCCCTGCGCCTCGTCCCCTTGGGTCGTCCTCGAGCCCGGGGTCGGCGCGCTGCGGGAGCCGCACATCGGGGGGGGTACTGTCACGAATCTCGCAGAAGATGGTGCCTCTTCCTGATCGGGCAGCGCTCGGCGGTCGTCGTCGCCGGCCTATTGGCTGCCATCGATTCCCTTTCAGTTTGTTTCTGTTTATTGGGTTTAATTGGGTACACCAGTTTTGAGTTAGTGTTTGTTTGTAGGCTATTTAAGGGCACTAGGCCCGCTGGGTATTTGTGCGGGCTTGTTCTCTGTTATTTGGTTTTGGTGTATTAGTGAGATCTATATTTTTCCGGACAGTTTTAGTCCTTTGTATTTTGGACGGGTTATTTCATGCGCCCTTGTGTTTCGCATGTCCGTGTCTCCACTGTCTTTGGAATAAAATATCCACGTACGGAATGACCTGCTTTCTGCACTTGACTCCTCCACTCACCATTCATAGAAGTCGTAACACATCATTATAACCGAATCCTCAGCTGTAGATTAATATTTACCATAATTATCCTCAATAAATACTGTAACATCCTGACATACAGGTCTTGAATATTGAAACGATAAATGACTACATCATTTGAGAATTTCACAATTACACAATTTGTGTTATGACTTTCTAGACATCCTGATAACCATGACCATTGAAACATTCACAGGAATGTTGATTGTTCTGGTGTTGTAGTATGAATCATCATCAGAAGCTTGTTTGTTCAGAACTACCCCTTCCTTTGCTCTTCCTGTCATACCCTGTAGTGAAATCACCTCTCCTACTACAATAGGGTGGTGGCACTACAACAGGAAGTTCTCTATAGTCTGAAGGTCTCTGTGAGTCACCCTGTGCTGCCCTGGACCCCACAATTCTATTGTTATACTACCCCTTGAATCACTTCACACATGATGCCATGATCATGATGCTCGTCCAAGTCATTGGATGAAAGTTAGAAAAGGGCCGTGGCGCGTGACAGTGAAGAGATATGAGTCTGTAAGGTGTCAAGGTTGTTTGTGTACAAGAAAGAGGGGTTATAAACTCAAGACACCAGTCACCCTCCTCATGATGTCACACTTCACACGTAAATGTACGTAATTCTATGAACAAAAGTGGACTTCATCATAAAGAATGTGTATGGTACTTTCTAAACACAAGTGACCGTCGCACAAGGCCGGACGTCAAGCACAGACAAAGAACAGCTTAGCGTACTTACACAAACGCACTGGATGGATAGCAAGTGACGACAATAATATAGCTACCATGACCACCACCAATTTGAGCTAGACACTGCAGATTGCAGTCTTTCAATATTCCTCGAAAATGTCCTCTACCAGTCTGTCCCACATCGTATCTATTTTTCCATCATTTCCACCACAACGTCAATCTAATTTCCTCAATCATGATTTTGTTCTCCATGCTCTTTTCCTTCATGCTGTCACTTTCACTCAACTTCTCTGTCCTTTTCAGCGGCCCAGAGTATTGTGGGAACGAATTATTCTAGATGATGTGTATCGTCCTCGGCATATTTTCTCATGACACTACCAGACATAAAACTCAGCTTTTCCTCCATGTTTGTTTTCCTCTGGGTTCTTCCAACATACACAACAAGGCCAAGAGGTCACAAGCATTTTAAATCTTTAGTGGACCATCAGAATACAAAAAAAAAACAGCTAAACACTTTGACCAAAGACTAACAACTGACAACAGCACTTGTGTCTAAGTTCATCAACTGGCCACTATTTCAACCTTTATGTCAAAAGATAAAAAGACCAAAAGAGAGTAATAATGTTATCTTGACCTTCTTCTATGGTCCTCAAATGACATTTGGTTTTCTATAGGCACTTTTGTTTACGAAATCAATCCTCCTCCTTATGATCATCCAAGTCTAGAAAAGCCATGCCTGTTTTGTGACCACACTGTAGTCTGTGCACTGTGCACATCTGGATCTGCTACACTGACGGTGGCAAATTCAAAAACACTCTCTGCCTCTCGTACTTCCTCAATTTTGCAGTCTGTCAATCAGTACCCAATTAATCATCGGCCGTAGAGCAGCACTAGTACAGTATTCCAATAATGTTTTGTTCTGTATTTTCTCACTAAGGGAAACAGCCAAGCAGAATGTACTCCAACAAAAGGAAATGCTGAACTGATGTGGACAGCAAAAATTGCCTGGTCATCTAAAAAAAACTTCCGTCACACATCCACATAAACACAGACGGGCACATACAGAGACCTACAGTGACTTCATTGAGGCCTCACATGCCCTCCCCCACAACAAGCGTGTGCACTCACACTTTCCATCTCTAGCCACTTATCCTCTTTCCCTTGGCTGAATCCCATGCATATTGCGTACTACTGTAGTCCCAGATGTTAGCTGCAGTCCCCTCTCCAGCGGCAGGGTGTGGTGTCAAACCCCCTCTGCCTTGGCTAACACGAAGACTAACGGAACCATGGTCTCAACAGGACCCACAACGGTCCTGATAGGTTACAGTAACACAGATTTGGATGTTACAGTATACCTTAGTTGAAGTATTTCTCCAATACAGGCATGATCATTCCTAATATATAGGTTTCGGTACAATGCAAAACATTTAGAAAGACTAAAGACAACCCAAGGAATAAACAAAGATTTTCCACATTTAGTGTAACATGTACATTCATACACCGATCCTTCAGTATCCCGTGGTTGAGTATCTGATTCAGGGTCTTCTTCAATAACACATGGTTCCAGCACTAGACATTTCATGCCATGGCATTTGCTTTAAATGCCCAATGAAGCCGTTTTTATATCAATATCACATTTCTTGGTAACAATTAAGTACCTTACTGGAATAGATTTCCATTCAAATGGGCAAAAATGGCATTTTAGCAAAAAAATATATCTCTCAAGTAAAACAATTGCTAGGACTTTCTGGGAATGGTCTGAGTGGGAAGGGAAAAACTAAAAACTAGCTGTTATTGGCAGAGTGGTTTGGAACGCTGTTTGTTATTCGTCTATTAACCAATTTACCCCATGTCACCATGGAACACCAAAACTCCCTCCCATTCAAATCTGCTGATTATAAGGACCTGTGTTTATTGTATTTTCAACCAGCTCACATTTGTTCATACTTTTACAGTGTTAGTTTCATCAGCTGTTGTATTATATGATACAAAACACAGGGAAAACTGAATTTTGACTGCACTGGGCCTTTACATTGTTTTTTACTTCACAGTTCTATGAAACTGAGAGCAAATTACGATAACAGACTACGACCATGCAGCATCTGCTTTCGATTAAGACAACCCTTCTAATGTAACTAGCTAGCCAGTTTATTTGCAGTCAGTGAGATAGGCTCGAGGTGAACCCATTTGTGTAGCTGTTGGTATATCTTTTCTCTGGTGTTGTTGTTGTTGTTGTTGTTGTTCATCTTCTTTAAATTTACAGGATGAGTTCTGGGCATCATTTCCTGTTTGGGGAGTAATAATGGTGTCCCATCTGGGCATTTATTTACCTCATGTACCTCCCTAAATGTAAAAAGCCTGCAGGGTATGTGGTTAGGTCATTATGCACAATGCATGAAGAAACATAGACCTAAACACGTGCATGAAGAAACATAGACCTAAACACGTGCAGGCAGATGTGCATCTAGAGACTCGTCCCTCTGAATTATGGCTGAATGACTGCACATTAGAAAGGTTCTGTGACATGCTAGCAGAAATAACTCAATAGGACAGTAACCAGGGGTAGAACTAAGAGGGGGATGTGTATCATAAGGTATTTGTCTCTTTCTTTCTCTATCTCTACTACCTCTATTTTTCCAGGAAGTTCAGTCTGGGCCAGTAAATTCCTCTCAGTTAAACCCAATTGATTTACTGGCCTGCCTCTGGCCTTCAGTGCGCTGCCTTTGGAGGGCAAGGAGGAAATCTGCTCCTTATTAATGTGATCCTTTATCGCAGCTTTTTCTTCACAGAACCAAAATATCTCCCTTTCCAGATGGGCCTGGTTCTGAGCATTTGGAAGTTAAAGACCAAACTCGTTTTTTTTTCCTCACTTTAGAACTTGAGCCACGTGTGCTACCCTGAAGGTGAACCCTTAAAAATGTTCCTATGCTTTGTCTTTGCGACTGTGCGTTCACAGCAGTGGTGCTGTAACCTATTTTGAGACCTATAGGTGGCAGCCATGTGGGCGTTATGCAGGCCAAATGTAAAGATATGGTAAAACAAATGTTTTGTGTCACACCTGCAGGTCTGCTCGACAGAACAGGAAGGCAGGGGGCAACTGGAGACAAGGGCCAGATGCACACCACCGCCACCACACAGGACGTCCTGGGCAAATAACACGGGGGGCAGGCGAGGAAGGAGAGGGGCCAGGAGCATCCCTTCCTCTTTGGGTATGATCTTCGCCAATCAAGGAAATGGCAAATGAAAGTAACATTTTATTTTTCTGTGTGCAAAGTAGGAACTAGAGATCTGAACTGAGGTAAAAATTTAAAAAAGTTGATAAAATAATAAGTTGGAGTGGAAATTCGCCGTTCTCTAATGGTAGCCTCACAACTAATAACTATAAATTGCTATAGCTGCGAGTAGGTAGTCAGTCATTTCCTTGTAGTTAACACACTGTAAAAGTAAGTGTTAATGCTTCTTCCTTTCCTTCAGCACTACTCCAAAAGCATCCTTTAAATGGGGTCATCTTGATCATATGGGTCATTCTACCATTTAAAAAAAGATGGCTCAATATTGACTCGACTAACTCATGTGCTCGCTCACTTCTTATAAAACACAGGGGCCAAGCTGTCTCTTGACCCAAATAGTTTGTTTGTTCTTCTCTGTTTATCTGATAAAAAACATGAGCTGGCGCACACGCAGAATAATAGTTTGTGGGGAGATGCTGACTAACGGCGAATAAACTATAAACTATCAAAATAAAGAAAGTCGCACAGTCCATGTATAATCTCCCAGCAATTTAATGGGTATTTACCAACATTTCGGCATCCCTGTGCCTTCCTCATGGTGAGGAAGGACCCCGAGGGAGGCACGGTGATGCCAAAACAATGGTAAATACCCATTAAATTGCTGGGAGATTATACACAGAGTGTGCAACTTTCTTTATTTTGATAGTTTACTTCTCTGTTTATCTGCCATGATGCAAAAAGAAAACTAAGTTAAAACATCCCAGTCTCCCAAACCCCCACAAGTCCACATTCTCCTAGCTCTTCCCCTCGCTCATCGCTGTGGAGCGCAGGGAGACAGAACTAGGACAAACAATAGGAAGCGGATAGGAAACATCTTGCCTGTAAACCCAGGTCTGCATCCCAACCTTCCCTTCCTCTGACAAGTAAACACAACTGAGGAGGGATTCTGGCGGGTAAAATAAAAACGATCCTCTACCAACACCATCATACCCATCCTGGCATTGCTGTACTCAGAGTTTCCAAGAGCAAGTCCATTGGGATGCTAACATAGACTGTTGTTTTGAATAACTATGATGTTGACGAGGGATACTCTCTCATTCTGCATTACTCTGTGACTAACTCTCCCTTTTATTACCTAACCTGAATAATGGAAATGTTTGTGAGGGGAGGGGATCTCATAAAACGCATGATGGAGAGCCATGGAATCACTGCTCCACACAGCTGGTGGACGACTGGTTTGGCTGTAGGTCGGGAACTGGGAAAAACATCAAGTGGGGCTCTACCAATACATGTCACTGGGGTGCCAAGCATGACATAACAGTTCTTTATTTTAACATTCAGAATTCACATTATATTGTAAATATGACATCTTGTCCAACAGTTGAGAATATAAATGGCTCTTGCTTCATTTACATAAATGACCTCACACCAGCTGCTGAAAGCAACGAAGAGTGGAAAAAACACAACCATTTTCTCAAGACGGCCTGAGAAAGCAATGAGACATTAAAGGGGATACATTTCCTCCCTCTTACAGCTCAGGTTTCTGTTTGTTACAGCCTTCCTCTATAAACACCGCATGAAACGAGAGGCACCAGAACAGGACCCCAAATCTTAATTACACATGTCTCCAACACGCCTCCACAATAGCCCCCTCCCTACCCAACTTCACCCACCCATCCAAACAACCATCAACACAAGCAGCTCCAAAGACACTTATCACAGTGAAAGTACTTTGTGGTCACTCCATTAACCCCTTCAAGTCCCCTCCCCCTCGATCCTCCATCCAAACCAGTTGTTCTCTATGAAGGTTTACTTGAGCCCGAGCCTATAGTAACTGGCCATGTCCCACAGCAGAACCGGTCCAAACCCACGTCTCGCATAGCTGCAGTCGTATATGCTCCAAATGATCTGCACGGCTGCAGAGCATATGGGGTTGAGAGACTTATACAAGCATGTGGCAGGAATATTACATCTCTGTCACCTTCTTTTGAACGTGCCATTGCTCTTTGCTGTTTTCCATTACGATGATTTATCTGCACAAAAGACTGAAAAGACGAGATTGACCAATCATCACATCATTCAAGTATTAATTTTAATATTGACAATCACTTTGGCTGGGGAAAAAATCCCTAGGTTTATCAATTGGGAGGGAGATTGCTTTGTAGATTTGACAACATTACATTTGCCAGACTACGATGTCAAAAAACCTTGTAAGAACCTCTCACACCCTCTGAAAAGTATAACCATTAATCCACCTTCTATATAAACAATGTTCTGAGTCCATAAAGTGACATGTTTGGATAGAAAACAAGCAAGGATCCACAACTACGATCTAAACTCAATAAAAACACACAAATTGTCTGTGACCTGGTATAAACCTTTCATGAAAAGCCATGGCTTTCATAAGAAAACCCATAGAGACCCAGTGTACTATGTGGTGTTACAATAAACCTTTATAAACAGAGGGTGTCTGCCATTTGGAAGACAAAATGAACATGAAGCTAATATACTGTAACTACATTTACCTCATCTCTACTCGTTCTATTTCTACCTCGGCTCTGGTGTGTCTGGCCAGTGTCATCCCAAACCAAAACATATCAGATAGCTCACCAGACCTCCATACTTCACCTCGTGGATGGAGAAACAGACGGTCGTAGAAGGCCAGTCAGAGGAGAGCAATGGAGAAACTCCAGCTGTTTGGTTTAAGAGAGGAATCTGTAGTTAGACCACAGACAGAAAAGAGATCCCCAAATCTGCATTCAGTACTCACTGATGGCAGTAACAGTCTGTAGACGAACAGACACATATCCAAGAGGTGTACTGTAGATGTGCAGAGCAGTATGTATGGACATTACACAGAAAAATCCACACGGAATCTCGATTTACCCACTGGGCACACGCTGGTTGAATTAATGATGTTTCCACATTATTTCAATTAAATTACATTGAACTAACTTGGAATAGATGTTGAATTGACATCTGTGCCCAGTGGGTATCTACTTTGGTAAAGAGGTCAGCTGACTACAGAAGGATATCAATGTGTTTTCCTGAGGATTTTGGTGAGCTGTCTTGGAGAGCACAGTAGATGGGAGTTTAGATGCTGTCAGGTCCAGGTGGCAGCGGCTTACTGTGTAAATCACATATCCTATCTTTCCTTTCCAGGTGTTGAGTGCAAAACTGTTTCTATGTGCAACAGCACCAGGTTCTCCCAAGAGCCTCCATTCGCAAGTTCTCTTTCGGTACTGCACTAGAGGATTTTAGACCAGTTTGCAGTCCTAAGGTAAAGCTGGGTGAAAACAGACATATACCTTACCTTTAAAACAATAAGAAATAGCCATAGAAAGAGTATATGTGTCATCCAAAGAGGAAATGTGCTACACATAGATATGAAAACCACTGGGTGTGTCAGATCCACCAGAGGACTCACTATGATTGTCCCATTTGGTATGTTTTCAACTTGAAGTGTTGAAAGTTGACTCAGTCACTCAGACCGTGTCACAATGTGTCGCACACTGCTAGAGGTGACAGCCACCTCATCCCCACGTTTCGTTGCCATTAGTCATGAATCTTGCCTTGCCACAACGTAGGCCTCCAGGTCAATTAAGATCTTGGAATACCCAAGAGGTGCTTAATAAAATGAAAAGACAACAGAGGAGGAGGCGGAGGCGGAGGCGGAGGCTGGCCGTTTGGCGTAAGGAAACAACAGCAGACCTACTCCCAACCGACCTACTCCCACTGACTTCCTCTGCTCTACATTCTCTAATGGAGGACATACTGCCTGCACATCAAAGGTTTGTGTGTCACAGATAGCAGGACAGCAGCCTTAGACAAGAGCTGTCCTAGTTATGACTAGTCAGTAAACCAATCTGGAGGCCCAGAAATGAGTGTGTTCTAGCCCACATCTGTATTATGAGTTGAGTTCTACTGTTTTGTCATTACAGTCATTATACCGTACCTAGATATTTAAGAGTAAGTCTTGAAAAAACAAACACCTAGGCCTAGTTAAGATACAGTAACATGAATGCACCTATATTCTTTATTGCTAATATAATTACAGTTACTATACTCGATGTGATGAAAATGAACATCAGTAATAAAGATGAAGAACGTTATATATTTGTAACAATATGCAGGTTGAGGTTCACATGAGTGAGGCACTTTTGCGTGGATGACATTTTGCAGTCCTCCTGACTTCAGATGGAGGGGGGTGGGGGGGTGGGGGGGGGGCAGGCAAGTGGAAGCATCTTTGAAACGACTTGAACCCTAAACCTAAACAACTGCAAGCCTGAACAAACAATACACATTAAGATGGCACTCTACGATAGCCAGATCATGCTTTGCATATCAAGACTGTAGACTAATCCTTCTAGAAAAATATGAATTGACCCAGTTTAGTTATGAAGATTTAGGATATGGCTATGCCCCAGAAAACACTCATTACAAGAAATACTCACAAAAACAGCATTCCAAATACAAATGTTCAGTATTCACGTGTTATTTTCTATCTACTGATATATATGGTAATATGCAGGCATGTCGGGATGTACTACTGTATGTGCTGTACTTCAGAGAAAAGAGCAAGACAACAGTTTTGGAGAGAATCAAATAAAAAAACATACAGATCTAAATATGGCCGTTACAGTTTGAATAATCTGCGAATAATCAGGCATAATCATTTTACAATAGAGACTTTATCGTTTGTTTTCTAAACGCATACGTTTTCTGCACTCACCTGGGTGAAAAGCATTTATTGTTAATCCACTGTATTTGCGGCGATAGTCTATTTATGCAACGAAAAATCTCCAAGTAAACTACCTCACGATATTATAACAAATTTCCAGCGGTGGAAAATGATTTCCAGAAATAGTCAGTGAAGAAAGAGCAGTTGTATAACTTCACAATTTCAGTGCATTGGTTTCTGCCGCATCCATCGGGGGGAGGGTCTGTTAGTCGTAGATTGTGGATTGTGAGAGGAGAGGCAAGTAGCGAATTGAAAAATTAACAGGAAAGAAGAACGAGAGAGAGATTGAGAGAGAGGGAGGGGGGAGAGTGAGAGATATAATTATAGAATAGTAAACATTTGATTACAATTTGACTTTTCACAATAAACAAAAACTAAATTGCCAAATTGATGTATTATCTTGTCGGAGGCCTGAAGTATATGGTTGATACAGTTTAAGTGGGATTGAACTAATAGGTGATGACGTCAAAGTGCACGTTTTTATCAACTCTTTGTCATACATGATCGATATTCATTACAGTAGCCTAGTTTAAGATCTGAAGAAGTGGATAGGGAGATATGGTCAGGAATTTGTGGCTCAGATTGTAAGAAATAAGGACCAATCGGCAATGACTACTTGATGGAAAACAGAAGAACTCATTGCATGCTAGATTAGGCCCTCAGTGTAGGTAGACATACCTAGTGCATCAGTGACATCATGTAGATGCAATGTTTGATGAAAGCATCTCTAAAACAGAACCAATAATTCAACATAGTAGGCCTGGTGTTGTATAGGCTTAGTCATTTATGTACTCCTGTTGAAAAATGTTAATATGCATGCTGCACATCATCCCCCCCCCCCCCCCCACACACACACACACACACTCCAGGCACCGGACACACGTTTTATTGACATTGGGTATTTCTGGCTTACAATATATATTGTGACTGCTGTGATAACTGTGTGTCTGGGTGGTTTATAGGGACTGTAAAGCAGCAAGAGAAGAGTTTCCTGGTAAACAGTAGGCTGGTGATGATAACTGGGGACTTCAGGACGTGTGTTTTTCCTGCCTGCTGAGTGTTTACACAGATAAACAGCACTGCATGGTGGGTTAATGGCACACACATCCTTGTCACGAGGAAACCAAGAGCCCACAGAAAACATAAAATGGTTTCCTGTAGGCTAGAGTGCCCTACCAGGGTCATCTGAGACAAAGCCTGACTGGACTCCTGTATGATGGACCTAATCATGTCCACCTGCCTGCCATGCGCTAATTGAGCCTGGGGACGCAGTTAGAATGGAACTGTAGCCTATGTCTCTACACAAACTCAAAAGCAAAGTTAAAATCAATTGAGCTGCAGAAAATCGTGGAATAAGACTAATTACATATTATGTAAAGATGTGCTTGACCCTTGACCCTGGCCCATCTGTTGATTTGCAGATTGCTCTCTCTCTATCTAATATGACCCCTGGTGGATTATGAAAGCTTTACTCATGTGGCAAGCTGCTGCTTTAAAATATAAACATATTGTGATAAAATACAATATTGATTATGAATCATTGACATTTTCAAAGCATGATAAGTAAAACAATTACAATGTTTCGATAGCTTCCCATAGGCTCCATAATTATAAGAAACGTGTAAAAATGTTACAAACAGGATGGGTATAAGTTGGAAAGGTTGGGGAAACAGCTGTTGATGAAAACGTTATCACAATGCAATTTTCTCTGGGGCCCCAACATGGGGATTATCCATTGGGACCCTAGGAGGCAGGTTTGCAAGAACAAGGGGGCAGGTAGGCCAACTGTCAGAACTGTGACAGGCTAATCAAGAGTCCACTATTGGAAAGATATAGGGCACATTTGTTTCAAATGACTGTAGTTTCAACACAGGAGGTTTGTGGTACCTTGATTGGAGCAGAATAGGTGGAATGGTATCAAACACATGGTTTCCATGTATTTCATGCCATTACATTAGGTCCATTCCAGCCGTTATTATGATCCATCCTTTCCTCAACAGCCTTCTGCGACTTTCACGTATGTATTGGGTAAGGGGTGGTATTGGAATGACAATGGCAATGTTCAGTTTGGCTCGCATGTACAACATTTATTAATTAAGGATTATTTGCAAATTCAAAACCACTTCTAATCAACTAAAACTGAAAACAAGTTCAGAACGTTGCTGATTGTGCTCGTCTGGGGTGTAATCATTTGTCCAAACCAGTGGAGACTGCTGAGGGAAGGATGGCTCATAATAATGTCTGGAAGGAAGTAAATACAATGGCATCAAACACATGGAAACCATGTGTTTGATGTATTTGATACCATTCCACTAATTCCACTCCAACCATTACCACGAGACCGTCCTCCCCAATTAAGGTGCCACCAACGAGAGTTACAATTGGACAAATTCCACTAGGTCCCTCCCCGTTTCGTTCAGTTTGCTTCTGTTTAAGAAACGTAAAAAAGCATTGGGGAAAGTAGGGATATGTGGAGTGGTGGAAAAAGTATCAAATTGTCAAACTTGAGAAAAGTAAAGATACCTTAATAGAAAATGACTCAAGTAAAAGTGAAAGTTATCCAGTAAAATACTACTTGGGTAAAAGTCCAAAAGTATTTGGTTTTAAATATACTTAAGTATCAAAAGTAAATGTAATTGCTAAAATGTACATTTGTATCAAAAGGTAAATTAAAATGTCAAATTCCTTATATTAAGCAAACCAGGCGGCACCATTTTCTTGTTATTTTAATGTACGGATAGCCAGCGACACACTCCAACACTGACATAATTTACAGACGAAGCATGTGTGTTTAGTGAGTCCGCCAGATCAGAGGCAGTAGGGTGACCAGGGATGTTCTCTTGATAAGTGTGTCAATTAGACAATGTTCCTGTCCTGCTAAGCATTCAAAATGTTACGAGTACTTTTGGGTGTCAAGGAAAATGTATGGAGTAAAAAGTACATTATTTTCTTTAGGAATGTAGTGAAGTAAAAGTTGTCAAAAATAGTAAAGTAAAGTACAGATACCCCGAAAAACTTCTAAAGTAGTACTTTCAAGTGAAGAAAGTAGAGGAAGATGGGTCAAGGGGGAGGGACTGTGAGAGGAGTGGTGTGAGTACTGTAGTAGATCTGTACCAGTACATAGGGATAGGCCAACAAGTGATATACAGTACCAGTTTGGATACACCTACTCATTCCAGTTTTTTATTTTATTTTTTACTATTTTCTACATTGTAGAATAATAGTGAAGACATCAACACTATGAAATAACACATATGGAATCATGTAGTAATCAAAAAAGTGTCAAACTAATCCAAATATATTTGAGATTCTTCAAAATAGCCACTCATTACCTTGATGACAGCTTTTCACAATCTTGGCATTCTCTCAACCAGCTTCATGAGGTAGTCATCTGGAATGCGTTTCAATTAACAGGTTTGCCTTGTTAAAAGCTATTTTGTGGAATTTATTTCCTCCTTTAATGCGTTTGAGTCAATTAGTTGTGTTGTGACAAGGTTGGGCTGGTATACAGAAGATAGCCCTATTTGGTAAAAGACCAAGTCCATATTATGGCAAGAACAGCTCAAATAAGCAAAGTGAAACAACAGTTCATTATTACTTTAAGTCATGGTCAGTCAATCCGGGAAAATTCCAGTTTCTTCAAGTGCAGTTGCAAAAACCATCTAGCACTATGATGAAACTGGCACTCGTGAGGACTGCCACAGGAAAGAAAGACCCAAAGTTACCTCTGCTGCAGAGGATAAATTCATTAGAGTTAACTGCACCTCAGAGATTGCAGCCCAAATAAATGCTTCACAAAGTTCTTGTAACAGACACATCTCAACATCAACTGTTCAAAGGAGACTGCATGAAACAGGCCTTCATGGTCGAATTGATGCAAGAAACCACTTCTAAAGGATACCAATAATAAGAAAGGACTTGCTTGGGCCAATAAACATGAGCAATGGACATTAGACTGGTGGAAATCTGTCCTTTGGTCTGATGAGTCTAAATTTTAGATTTTTGGTTCCAACAGCCGTATTTTTGTTAGACACAGACTAGGTGAACAAATGATCTCTGCATGTGTGGTTCCCACCGTGAAGCACGGAGGAGGTGTGATGGTGTTGGGGTGCTTTGCTGGTGACATTGTCAGTGATTTATTTAGAATTCAAGGCACACTTAACCAGCATGGCTACCACAGCATTCTGCAGTGATACTCAATCCCATCTGGTTTGCGCTTAGTGGGACTATCATTTGTTTTTCAACAGAACAATGACCCAACATACCTCCAGGCTATGTAAGGGCTATTTGACCACAAATAACAAGAGTGATAGAGTGCTGCATCAGATGACCTGGCCTCCACAATCACCCAACCTCAACCCAATTGAGATGGTTTGGGATGAGTTGGACCGCAGAGTGAAGAAAAAGCAGCCAACAAGTGCTCAGCGTATGTGGTAACTCCTTCAAGACTGTTGAAAAAGCATTCCAGGTGAAGCTGGTTGAGAGAATGCCAAGGGTGTGCAAAGTTGTCAAGGCAAAGGGTGGCTACTTTGAAGAATCTCAAATATAAAATATATTTGGATTTGTTTAACACTCTTTTGGTTACTACATGATTCCATATGTGTAATTTCAGAGTTTTGATTTCTTCACTATTATTCTATGATGTAGAGAATAGTAAAAATAAAAACCCTTGAATGAGTAGGTGTGTCCAAACTTTCGACTGTTACTGTATGCTTCAGTAAGATTGGATTTTTTGCATTTATAGCAATGGTTTTCAACTGTAATACAGAAAATTAAGGTTGTGGTGGACGCTACAGAGAGGTATTTGGGTGTATGAGACTTAAAGTCAGAAGAGTTACAGGGTGTGTTGTGTGATGGTGACTAGGCCTACCTATATCTAGGTAGGCCTAGATATATTTAAATAGTGGAATAGGGTGGTGAGTGTAGGGTTAGATAGATGGTAGGGTATTTGGTGATTTAAAAAAATATTTTGTATTTACAAGCAAAGTATAAGGGAGTTATACTCCAGTCTAGTAGGTGGCGGTAATGCAACATTTATTGGATGCCAACCGCCGTTAAACCTTATCGAAGAAGAATAAGAAGCGTAGTCTTTTCCGGTGCTGTGTCAGCTTGCTGAATTTACCTCATGGTTCCAGTCGAACTGTGAAAACGTTTTTACTTATCGCTTTTGAACAACAATGTGAGTCGAGATAACCAGATGAGGTAAAATTATTAGTACTATTACCCCTGTTTATGATTTTATAGCCAGCCCTTATTAGCACAGCAATGACTTGCATTGAAGTGTAAATGTTCTCTTAAAACTAACTAGCTAGCTTGTTAGCTAAACCCAAACTGAACTTTGACTGAGCAGTCTTTTTTTGCGGACTTTTAAAACAGAATTTTAAAAGTCTTTGTGCATTACTGTTCAACTATCTAATACATAAATATTGACATCTGATACTGAAGACCTGTCAAATGCAGTGTAATATAGCTAACGTTAGCTAGCTAACATGTTCATTTCTTTAGAAAAAATGGCAGAAACTGTTCAGGAAAAGAGCCGTGGACTGAAGTTTGCAGAGCAACAGCTACTGCGTCATGGCTGGGAACAAGGTAAAGTTCATGTTAGATTTTCAGAAAGGTATTTAGTAACAGTATAGTCATTTAATGATGGGCAGTATGCTAGCTAATGAACATTTTAAGATTACAGGCAGGAGTTTATATATCAAGTGTAACGTTATACATATGCCAGCTTGAACTTGCTTGTAAATTACATTAGTAGGCAGGGCAAACCAGTTTTTCGTGATTTAAATCCATCAGAACATGTTTTTGGACTCATTCGGCAGTTTTTACCTGATTTAAGTACAATACCATTGGAAATGAATGTTGAAAGTTCAATTTGTATTCCTGAAACTTGTGTTAAATGATGCTGGCTCATCGCTACAACTCCCGTACGGGCTCGGGAGAGACGAAGGTCGAAAGTCATGCGTCCTCCGAATCACAACCCAACCAAGCCGCACTGCTTCCTAACACAGCGCAACCCGGAAGCTGCACCAATGTGTCGGAGGAAACACCGTACACCTGGCAACCTTGGTTAGCATGCACTGCACCCGGCCCGCCACAGGAGTCGCTGGTGCGCGATGAGACAAGGATATCCCTTCCGGGCCAAACCCTCCCTAACCCGGACGACGCTAGGCCAATTGTGCATCACCCCACGGACCTCCCGGTCGTGGTCGGCTGCGACAGAACCTAGGCGCGAACCCAGAGTCTCTGGTGGCACAGCTAGCGTTGCAGTGCTCTAAACCACTGCGCCACCCGAGAGGCCGACCCAACTTTTTTGTGCCATTTCATTGACGCCGTGTTCTACACATCCCAGCATGTGTGACAATCAACGGTCCAAAACCAAAGATATTGATCTGTTTTGAGCAATAAATCTTATGTCATCGTGATGACTATATTATTTTATACTAACATCACCAATCTGAGGTTAAAGGATATGTAATTCCACAAAATGTTATGGTTTGAAAATGCAAGCTTGTGAGTAAGGTAGTAACAAACTGTCCACATTAGTGAAATTAGCGCTATATTCAATATGGCAAAATAATTAAACATGTCAATTTAACATGATTGTCTATGTTGCCTACTCACAAACTATTGCAACAATGCCATCTATTTCTCACTAATTTAACGATATAGAGTGTAAAAAAAAAAATTTACCGGGTGCTCTAGACTAGAGCCTCCGTAGTGTCTGTGCAGCAGCCTGAATGTTTGATGTCCCTAATAGTAGTAGTTGCAGTTGTAACTAATTCTGTGGTGTTATGAATGGTAACTAGATCTAATGTTCTTAGTCTACCACTAATAGAAGACCCCTCACTGTTCACAGGTAAAGGTCTTGGTCGGCAGGAGAATGGTATATCTGAGGCTATCAAAGTCAAAGTGAAATGTGACAAGGGAGGAGTGGGACATCGTCAAGGGGAGCAGTTCACCTTCCATTGGTGGGACCATGTCTTCAACAAAGCATCTTCTAGCCTGGAAGTGGAATCTGGCGAGGTAAGTTCTCAGAGGGGGGTGAAATGAAAGATTATTTTACCACTAGGCCACACACATTCACACACTTACATTGGGCCTAGGCTACATCTCCACCTTTCTGTTTTAGAATGGTGTGCAGGTAAAGAAGTTGGTGGAGGAGGAAGAGGTAGGAATGATCTCCAACAAGAAGCCAACGAAAGCCATGTTGGGAAGAGACAAACTTTATGGATGCTTTGTGAAGGTACAGAAAAACAAATCCAAATGGAACACACCCATATCTGTGCCAATGAGCGCTCTTGATAGTACAGAAAGATACTGCACTTACGCAGACTGGATGGACTGGAACGGTTTTATTTCTCTTCCTCCTAGTCTGCCACCCTCCTGGCAGGACTAGAGCAGCCAGAGCAGAAGTCCTCCAGTACAGATGACAGCAGCAGCAGCTCTGATGATGAGGACCAGAGACTGGACCTCTCCAGCACCACCAAGTAAGAACCTCGCTGCCCAATACCATCCACCAACATACAGGGATTGATATCAGTTTGTGAAGGTTATTTGTTTTCATGTCAATGTGAAGATTAAACCCATACATTGTTAATGACAGTGGTTTTATGTACTCACAGTTTAAATAATAAATGCTGTTTCCCTCTCCCTTTGTATAGGCTATCAGACGCTGACCTGGTGAAGGCTTGTGGAGGACGCACCGCCCACAAGTAAGTTGCTTGTCACCAATACTTTTGTAATAAACCATAAACAAATCACATGAATGTGTGTTCTATCTTGGTGCATGCTGTTGGTGAAGGGCTTGAACCTGGTCTTAATTAGGAAGCTAAACATTGTTTGTCCCTATTCCTGTTCGCAACAGAGGAGCCAGACACGGCCTTACCATGAGTGCCAAGCTAGCCAGACTGGAGCAGCAGGAGCAAGAGTTCATGGCAAAGTATGGCAAGAAAAACCAACTAGCGGCTGCAACACCAGGTAGCGTCACTACCCAGCCAGCTGCCCATATCCCTGAGGATGAACTGACCCATGAGACCCCGGGGAAGAAGACCAAAAAGAAAAAGAGGAAGAATCACTCAGAGGATACCTGTGAGAATGTGGCTGAAGAGAACGCTGATTCTGCTGTTGTCTTCAGAAGTACCAACATGAAAATAAAGGTGAAAAAGAAGGAAAGTTTAAAGGAGAACACTGGGGAGGTGACAGTGGTTCCTGTAGAGGAGGAACTAACGTCTGTGGAAGATAATACAGCAGACAATGCTCAGCCAACCAAGAGGAAACGTTCAAAACAGAGGAAGGTGTTGGAAGAGGGCGAGAGCTGTCATCTAAATGGAGAGGTGTGTGAAACTGATATCATTTCTATAGAGAGTGAAGGCGGAGGAGGCTGTGAAGACGCTTCGGAGGGAGAAGGTGCCACTCGGCAACAGACGGACTCCTACACTACTACCAAGAAGAAGAAGTCCTCCAAGAACAAAAAGGTGGCTGAGGAGATGGAACACTCTACAGATAGAGAAACCAACCAATCAGAAACTGTGGCGGACACCCCTCCAAAAAAGAAAAAGAAACGGGATGGAGCAATAGAGAGAACAGTGGAGGAGGAACCTAAAATAAAAGGTAAAAAAATAAATGCAAAGCGGTCAAGCAGACCGTAGAGGACAGTTTGCACGATGTATTGGACTCCATACCTCTAAAAAAGAAAAAGAAGAAAGCTAAACAACAGGAACCACTTTGATGAGGACTCGTGGTTGCCTTGTTGGAAAGGAAACAGGTCAGGGATTTGGGTCAGCGCTCTAATACATCTTATAGACACATGAAACCATCGAATGAAATGAGGTATATTTTTAATTAATGCTTATTGCAACACCATGCAAAAAGGATGTTTTGTTTCTTGTCAACATATTTATTTGTATGGAAAGATTCAACTACAGACTATTAAGAAAATATATCTTTAGTCGTCAACTAGTGTTTTTATACAGCTTCTTGTATGGTGGTCTTGTATTGTTCATATTCTCAACATGGATGTTTTAAACAATGTGATATCAACATCATGAGGTTGCTATGTATGAGCACAGTAATGTATTTTCTTTGCTCAATAAACTTTCCTTACTACTTTGTGTGATGAAGTACAAGTGCCAATTAAAGCTGCTGTTTTAGAAGTATTACATTGTTTATAAAACAGTGATTTTATTAAAAGCGGAACCTATGAAAGCCCTACACAAATGAGTGTTTATTTTTTATATACCTTTTACAATAGATCTTTGACTGTGAACGTGGCTCAATTTACCCTGACCATATGATTCAGCATTCCAATTAGCCGAAGGTGCATTGTTTGGGTTAGTTAAAGCACAATCATGACCCCACAGGTTGATGCTTCCAAAACCTATGAAAAGAATACAATGAATGAAAAAACAACTGAATAAAATAATGATTTAGGGCTGAATTCAATCTGTCGAGGAAGATCCACGTTAAGATTTGAAGGTAATGGTTTCTGATTGGTCCGGCATGCAGCGTTTACCGTGAATGCAGTCTGCGAACGTGGGAACACTGATTTTAAATTTCAATCGAGCTACAATGGAAACCTTCGATGGTACCGATTGAATCCAGCCCTTGGTGGAGAGTTGTTGTATTTCAACATGCTTCTTTGTTGTATTTATACTGATTGGAATGTCCTTACACATCAGTCAGATTCTGATTACGTCCATCAACCCAAAGCCATTGAATGTCTTCTGCTATGTCAGTCAGGCCAATCCAGTACTCATGATCATCATAGTAGGTTTGAGGGTTGAGAATGAATTCCTGAATGAGAAATTAAGAAACCCCAATTCGATACAAATGAGTACATAGGCGACATTTAACAGTTAGCCACAGTTCTGTGAGCCAGCCTGACAGTGTCTAAACGTTATGGATATATGCATCTTGTCTGGTCCAAATGAAAGAGATTACGGTATGAAAGTACTTCCTACTTCCTGTAGTCAGTCCCCTACTTTTTGTGAATGGGCGAGACATTATTTTTGAAGTGCCTTTGAATGGGATATGGTAGTAGGTGCCAGGTGCACCAGCTTGAGTGTGTCAAGAACTGCAAAGCTGCTTCTTTTTTGAATACTCAACAGCTTCCTGTGTGTATCAAGAACGGTCCACCAACCAAAGGACATCCAGCCAACTTGACACAACTGTGGGAAGCATTGTCAACATGGGGCCAGCATCCCTGTGGAACACTTTCGAACACCTTGTAGAGTTCACGCCCTGACAAACTGAGGTTCCTAATGTTTTGTATACTCAGGGTATAAGATATATATACAATTCTATTCGTATTCGTGTATTGATTTGCTCATACCCAATTCCTTTTATCAACATATTTGACGCTCAAGAAGTAAGATACATCGCCGAAAGTTAGAAAGGTCTTATTTGAAGCCCATTCTTAGCCTACAAAACGAGACAACAGGAAGTACCACTTTCATACTGTATAACAAAGAGCACAGATGTAGCAGTGTTAATGAACGTCTTGTTGTGAGGGAGTTTCCTTGAACATACAGTAGCTATAAACAGTTGAAGTTGGAAGTTTACATAAACTTAAGTTGGAGTCATTAAAACACGTTTTTCAACCACTCCACAAATCTCTTATTATCAAATTATAGTTTTGGCAAGTCGGTTGGGACACCTACTTTGTGCATGACACAAGTAATTTTAACAACAATTGTTTACAGACAGATTATTTCACTTATAATTCACTGTAACACAATTCCAGTGGGTCAGAAGTTTACATACACTCTGTTGACTGTGCCTTTAAACAGCTTGGAAAATTCCAGAAAATTATGTCATGGCTTTAGAAGCTTCTGATAGGCTAATTGACATCATTTGAGTCAATTGGAGGTGTACCTGTGGATGTATTTCAAGGCCTACCTTCAAACTCACTGCCTCTTTGCTTGACATCATGAGGAAATCAAAATAAATCAGCCAAGACCTCAGAACAAAAATTGTAGACCTCCACAAGTCTGATTCATCCTTGGGACAAATTTTCAAACACCTGAAGGTACCATGTTCATCTGTACAAACAATAGTACGCAAGTATAAACACCATGGGACCACGCAGCCGTCATACCGCTCAGGAAGGAGAAGCGTTCTGTCTTCTAGAGATGAACGTACTTTGGTGCGAAAAGTGCAAATCAATCTCAGAACAACCGCAAAGGACCTTGTGAAAATGCTGGAGGAAACAGGTACAAAAGTATCTATATCCACAGTAAAACGAGTCCTAAATCGACATAACCTGAAAGGCCGCTCAGCATGGAAGAAGCCACTGCTCCAAATACTCCATTAAAAAGCCAGACTACGGTTTGCAACTGCACATGGGGACAAAGATCGTACTTTTTGAAGAAATGTTCTCTGGTCCGATTAAAAAAAAATAGAACTGTTAGGCCATAATGACCATTGTTATGTTTGAAGGAAAAAGGGGGAGGCTTGCAAGCCGAAGAACAAAATCCCAACCGTGAAGCACAGGATGGCAGCATCATGTTGTGGAGGTGCTTTGCTACAGGAGAGACTGGTGCACTTCACAAAATAGATGGCATCATGAGGGTGGAAAATTATGCGGGTATATTGAAGCAACATCTCAAGACATCAGTCAGGAAGTTAAAGCTTGGTCGCAAATGGGTCTTCCAAATGGACATTGACCCCAAGCATACTTCCAAAGTTGTGGCAACATGGCTTAAGGACAACAAAGTCCAGGTATTGGAGTGGCCATCAGAAGGTCCTGACCTCAATCCCATAGAAAATGTGTGGACAGAACTGAAAAAGCGTGTGCGAGCAAGGAGGCCTACCAACCTGACTGTTACACCAGCTCTGTCAGGAGGAATGGGCCAAAATTCACCCAACTTATTGTGGGAAGCTTGTGGAAGGCTACCCAAAACATTTGACCCAAGTTAAACAATTGAAAGGCAATGCTACCAAATACTAATTGAGTGTATGTGAACTTCTGACCCACTGGGAATGTTATGAAATAAATAAAATCTGAAATAAATCACTCTACTATTAGTCTGACATTTCACATTCTTAAAATAATGTTGTGATCCTAACTGACCTAAAATGGAATTGTTACTGGGATTAAATGTCAGGAATTGTGAAAAACTGAGTTTAAATGTATTTGGCTAAAGTGCATGTAAACTTCCGACTTCAACTGTATCACATATTTGAATATGGTTCCTATTTCACTTTTTGTACATTTGTGTTGCTTGAGTAACCATTTAAAGGCTGTGTGAATCTCCCTTAAAGCATTTACCTGTAGTAGTGTCCTATCTGTTCCTCTTGACTGCCTGTCTTGTTTTTTGCAGTGCCGTCTGCTTCATTGCCAGGTCCTCCAAAGGTGACAGAGGGGGACTTTAATGTGCAGAAACAGGAAACAACTGTATTGGAACAGCATCCAGCCAATTTGACAAGGTTTGCACTCTCTATCTGTGCAACATGCAAAGTAATATAATAATAACAGATACCATTTAGCCAATGCTTTTGTCCAAAGCGACTTACAGTCATGCGTGTATACATTTGTTGTATGAGTGGTCCTTGGAAGCAAACCCACTATCCTGCCAAGTGCCATGTTCTATCAACTGAGTAACAGAGGACCACTACGATCAGCTACATAGTGTTTTTGACATTTTAAAGTAACATAAAGCATCACTGTGACATACATTCTGGACCATCAGCATATGAGAAAATATTAACTCGGATGGAAACTTTAACTTTGGTGTTGGCATCTTTATATGGGCAGTAGTTATCAACTGGGAAAGTCTTCAACTGAAATATGACCCCCATGAGTCCAATTGAGCCCATCTCTGTCTCCTGACAAGTTCATCCTCTCTGCCTTCAATTGCTGGTTTTCAGCAATTTAAAAGCAATTGATTGGCTACACTCAGCTTGCAGTAGAGATTCATTAGGTCCTGATTGGCTGCCAGTAGGGATATATGCTCATCTGTTAGCTGCTCCAGTTCCCTCAACAAATTTGTGTTGTGCTCTGAGAGGGCAGTGTTGACTGTGGAGAGAGAGAAGGACATACTTACTCAACCTGCACCTCTCCAAATGTCATATAATTTTGTCTTTATGATCCACATACTCACAGTAAACACAGAGAGGTATAATGGCAAGCACAAACAGGACACAAAAAGCCCCCAAACACACTGCCACTACTCGAAAGGGTTGAGAGTGGGGAGCAAGGGCTGTCCTCCACAGGAATAGCAAAGGTAGGAGTGCATTATAGTTACATTTTAATATGCTTCATTGGTGGATCTGACAGTAAGCTATCATTTGAAGGAGTCTAATAATTGAACAATAAATGGTGGATATTGATCTCTTATTTAACACACATGCTGTGGCAGGACCAGGTTGACTTGGTGCACCTTGCCTTTACTTCAACATATAGCGTATGTTCTTCCTTTTTATCTTTTTTTCCCATTAGGTTTTACTGTGGTAAGAATGTAACTTGTCACAGAGAGGTACTTGATTAAACCTTCATTTACAATACATTTGGCATCAATGTTCTCCAACACAGAATTGATAAAATATTAAAAGAATCTGGACTAAATAGCTGCCATAACTGGCTCGCTTGCTTTAAGCATCCATCAATTTGAAGATGAAAAAACATGGCGATTTAAATAAAACCGTTTTAGTGCTAGGTCTGGCAGTGAGAATTAGCTTAATTGGTAGAAATGCACTAAAAAAGAGTAAGATGAAGAGAGAAAGAAATGCTAAGACTCAGCTTTTGGTAAAGACCATTTTAGATTTTTTTAAACCATTGTAGATTAATGCAGCTCTTCTGGCATCCTTCAGATAAAAAGACAGTCATAACCAACGGTGTCTGAAATACATGTGTGACTACTGTTAAAAAGCATTCCTTACTCCAGGACGTTTCAACAGGTGACTATCAGGAAAATAAAGAAAAATGGTTCTCTGTCTGTATTGATCTGTTTTATTTAAAGCAGAATTCGAACAGGCTTATGTTTCGTCATTGGACGCCTTCATAAGCACTTTTTCTTTATTTTCCTGTTTATTTAAAGGTATTTATTTACCCGTTGAAGTATCCTGGGGTGAGGAAGGCCTTTTTTTGATTTTCAAGTCCCTCAGTCGAGCACCTGATTCCTTTTTTTTTTTGTTCAAGCTGGGCTGAAGCTTGTTTGGGTACACTCTCTTTCTACAAGTGTGACTACTGTTACGATCTTCAATAGGATCTGTATAAGTACTTCTGGGTTGACTCTGGTCTGCATTAATAACTCACTGATAATCTCCACCCAGCCGGCTCTCTCTCTCTCTGTAGCAATTGAGCCTGGGGATGAGGTTACTTCACAGACAGACATTTCACTGTACAGATTCACACATCTGAGTCAAACGGGTATGTTTACGTGTCATGATGGTAACATTGCTGTGTTGTACTCAATATGTAAAGCTGTAAAGCTGTGGGAAACAGAAATAACTATGTTAAGAAACAGAAATAGGATTGTCTTTCATTCCTCTCTTGTTTTATGGTGAGCATATCTCTGAAGACTTGCCTTTCCCTCCTTATACCCTCCAGTCACTGATGGATTCTTAAAAAATAAGTTGACCCGAGCCACATTGACTGGTTATAAGTTCAATGCCCTGAAATGCCCTGACTTGCTAAGATGTCAGAAAATGTAGTAATCCTTTTCCCATCTGTCTGTAATAGATATATTAAGTAATTTCCCATATGAATGCAATAGATCTTCAGTACACTATTGAGCGAACACTAAGAGATTGAATGGATGCAGGGTTGCTGCAATGTGGATGTGGGCTGCTGTAATGTTGAAATACTGTCACCAGAGGGTAGTAGTGAGGTCATAATGGATCAGAGAAAATAGCTACACAACTTGTTATTCCCAATCCTTTCTTCAGTCCATCAATTATCCAATAAGATGAATTTGATCTGTTTATTTTGTACACAAAATAGTCTCATGATATGTGTGTATCAGATAAATTAAAACCATTGTGTACACATTTAATAAAATAATTGCAAATGTATTTGCAGAGACCATCTTCTACAAAACATTAATGTCAGTCAAATCGTGAGTTTCTCCAAGTGACTGACTCAGACACCAATATCAAAAAGAAGAAGTCATCCAAGAACAAAGAGGAGGATCCAGTGGAGATGGAACACACTAATGTCAAGAAACCAACCAATCAGAAACTGTGGAGGACTCTCCTCCAAAAAAGAAAAAGAAACAGGATGCAGCAATAGGGGAGAGAAAGGAAGGGAGAACAGTGGAGGAGGAACCTAAAATAAAAGATACCAAAAAAAATGCAAAGAGGACAAGCAGACAGTAGAGGATAGGTTACACATTGAGTCCATACCTCAATTTTTTAAAATATAATTTAGAACAAGATTGATGAGGACTTGCCCAAGATTGTTGGAGAGGCAAAGAGATCAGCCATTGATGAGCTTGTGGCAGAGCTCCAATGTTCAGTTCATCTCATAGACAAATGAAACCATCAAATTAAATACGGTACATTTAATCTAGACTCAACTGAAATTTTTGCAAAACCATGAAAAAAAGGGCGTTTTGTTTCCTGTCAACAACAGACTCAGCAATTCAACAATAGAGATTTATAGTGGAATTGATATTAGAAATCCTTTTTTAAACTGGTGTTTATATGCCGATTCTTGTACGGTGTTCTGTATTGTTGATATTCTCAACATGGATGTTTTAAACAATGTGATATCAATATCAGATATGAAGTTGCTAGATATGAGCACAGTAATGTCCATGTATTTCTTGCTCAATGAGCTTTCCCTACTACACTTTGTGATGTCACACATTTGCATGATGCTTAAAGGGGCATCATTTTTTGGACTTATAAATTAATGATATGTACCCATTGATTCTTGAAGAATATAACTTATACAGTGCATTTGGAAAGCATTCAGACCCCTTGACTTCTTCCACATTTTGGATTTATATGTATTTTTTTCATCAATCTACACACAAATCCCCCCAAGCAAATGTATTAAAAATAAGAAACATAAATAACCTAAAGGGCCTGTTTGGCCCTGTTTGGCCTGTCCGGGGGTATCATCGGAAAGGGCCACAGTGTCTCCCGACCCCTCTTTTCTCAGCCTCCAGTATTTATGCTGCAGTAGTTTATGTGTCGGGGGGGGGGGTAGGGTCAGTCTGTTATATCTGGAGTATTTCTCATTTATCCGGTGTCCTGTGTGAATTTAAGTATGCTCTCTAATTCTTTCTTTCTTTCTCTGGCCGTGCTGCTGCTCCAGTTTCAACTGTTCTGCCTGCGGCTATGGAACCCTGTCCTGTACACCGGACGTGCTCCCTGTCCCAGACCTGATGTTTTCAACTCTGTAGAGACAGCAGGAGCGGTAGAGATACTCTGAATGATCGGCTATGAAAAGCCAACTGACATTACTCCTGAGGTGCTGACCTGTTGCACCCTCGACAACCACTGTGATTATTATTATTTGACCCTGCTGGTCATCCATGAACATTTGAACATCTTGGCCATGTTCTGTTATAATCTCCACCCGGCACAGCCAGAAGAGGACTGGCCACCCCTCATAGCCTGGTTCCTCTCTAGGTTTCTTCCTAGGTTCTGGCCTTTCTAGGGAGTTTTTCCTAGCCACTGTGCTTCTACACCTGCATTGCTTGCTGTTTTTTTTTTGGCTGGGTTTCTGTACAGCACTTTGAGATATCAGCTGATGTAAGAAGGACTTTATAAATAAATTTGATTTGAAATACCATATTTACATAAGTATTCAGACACTTTGCTATGAGGCCCGAAATTGAGCTCAGGTGCATACTGTTTCCATTGATCATCCTTGAGATGCTTCTACAACTTGATTGCAGTCCACTTGTCATAAATTCAATTGATTGGACATGATTTGGAAAGGCACACACCTGTGTATATAAGGTCCCACAGTTGACAGTGCTTGTCAGAGCAAAACCAAATCATGAGGTCGAAGGAATTGTCCGTAGAGCTCCGAGACAGGACTGTGTCGAGGCACAGATCTGGGGAAGGGTACCAAAAATGTCTGCAGCATTGAAGGTCCCCAAGAATACAGTGGCCTCCATCAATCTGAAATGGAAGAAGTTTGGAACCACCAAGACACTTCCTAGAGCTGGCTGCCCGGCCAAACAGAGCAGTCGGGGGAGAAGGGCCTTGGTCAGGGAGGTTACCAATAATGCGATGGTCAATCTGACAAAGCTTAACATTTCCTCTGTTGAGATGGAAGAACTTCCAGGACAAACATCTCTGCAGCACTCCACCAATCAGGCCTTTATGATAGAGTGGCCAGACAGAAGCCACTCCTCAATAAAAGGCACATGACAGCCAGCTTGGAATTTGCCAAAAGGACTCACAGACCATGCGAAACAAGATTCTCTGGTTTGATGTAACCAAGATTGAACTTTTTGACCTGAATGCCAAGAGTAACGTCTGGAGGAAACCTGGCACCATCCCTACGGTGGAGTATGGTGGTGAAGGCATCATCATAAACTTGTACTTCATATGCTAAGATGTTTCAAAATTGAAGGAAGAAAATCTTGGTTGGCAAGTCCAGCTTTACTTTGTAAACTGAATATTATATGATTTCTGATCTATGAAAGGCCAAAACAAATGTTATACTAAAACACTACTATACATACAGTTGATCTTTGAATGTGAACATGGGAACAGCTGTATGAAACATAATACAATAAGACAATATAAGAGCACTAATTCATTGTCATAATGAAATAATTGATATGAAAGAAAATGTGCCTGATTTATATGAAAGCTCAAAACTAAACATTATTTTTTAAATTCACCAAAGCTACATTAAAACAGATCGTTGATTGTTAACATTTCAAAAACGTACAAAACAGACCTGTGTTTGCGTCAGCCAATTAAGGTTTTCCTTTGTGAATTCTATATTAAAATCACTTCCTGAATTGAGTGAATCTGATTTGACCCCAACAAGCAGATGCAGGGGTCCTTCAATGAGAAGAATACAACTTAATGGAATTCTCAAAGGAAGATGCCATAATATATGAGCTCAGTATGTGAGAATACCTCTTAAGAGAGTGTCCCTGCAATTTAATCTGACCATATTATTTTGTATTTGACCTTTATTAATGCTCTACTCTCACAGATCCAACTGTTCTGCATATCACACCGTACTGCATTCCAATTAGCCAACGGTGCATTGTTTGGGATAGTTAACACGCAATCACCCCCAGTTTGACTGTTCCAAAACCTGCGAAAAAAGAACACCACCATTAATGAAAACAAATTACAGAGTCAAATAATGATTTAACAATGCTTCTTTGTTGTGTTTACACTGAATAAAACGTCCTTACCCATCAGTCAGATTCTGATGACCTCCATTAACCCAGAGCCAGTTGCCGTCTTCGGCTTTGTCCGTCAAACCGATCCAATACCCATGGTACTTATCATAGTATTCTTTAGTGTGGCTATGAATGAATTCCTTATTGAGAAGTGAGTGAAACCACAAATGAAGTGTTAGGGAAAGGGTACATTTTATAGTCATGTCCACATTTTCCAGGAGGCAGTGTGTAAATGTTGTATCTCGTGAATGTAATCAGGTCCAAATGAGAAATAACAAAGAGCACAACAGGAAGTAGCATTGTCATGCGCGTTTGCCCCTTTTGTCTTTTAGTTATGACTGCTTTACCCTGAGCTCATGGCTATCACACATTTTAATCTAGTTCCTATTTCACTTTTCATTCATTTTCATTGTTTGATTGACTTAAAGGTTGAGTGAATCTGTCCCTCTAAACCCGTGGTGGAAAAAGTATCCAATTATCATACTTGAGTACAAGTGAAGATACCTCTGATGGGTTTGGATTTCTGAACATGAAATGTTATTTATCATTAGTTATACTAGATACCTGAGGGATGCAATAGCCGAGGGGCTACACCAGAGGTTAATGGTTATCTGTAGGGGGAAGGTATATGGTGGATGCATTTAATCTTGGAATGTACTGAGTGTAGGGAAAGTGATCAAATGTGCCAGGCATTGAAAAGGGGGGAGGGCCATGAATTAGTGATGAAGGGGGTCGAGGAAAGAAAAGTTTATTGCCCGTATCACTTAGTTTCCTGCCTAGCAATAAAGATACAATGTTTAGCGAGAAGGAGGAGACTCCACCCCAAGCGGGGTACAAATACCACTACTATTGTTGACATGTTTTTGTCGATTCAGCTGTTCGATCCTTTGGGAAGAATAAACTTGGGTTAAGCTTTCATACTGTCCGTCGAGTTCTTACTCTGGTCATTTCAACCTAACACCTTAATAGAAAATGACTCAAGTAAAAGTAAAAGTCACCCAGTAAAATTCTAGTTGACTAAAAGTCTAAAAGTATTTAGTTTAAAATATACTTTTAAGTATCAAAAGTAAATGGAATTACTAAAATACACTTAAGTATCAAAAGTTAAAGTAAAAGTGTAAGTCATTTCAAATTCCTTATATTTAGCAAACCAGACGGTACCATTTTCTTTTTTTTCTTTTAAATTTACGGCCAAAGACACACTCCAACATTCAGACATCATTTACAAACGAAGCATGTGTGATTTGGGAGTTCGCCGGATCAGAGGCAGTAGGGATGACCAGGGATGTTCTGTTGATAAGTGTGTGAATTGGACCATTTTCCTGTCCTGCTAAATGTAAATGTAATGAGTACGTTTGGGTGTCAAGGAAAATGTATGGAGTAAAAAGTATAATATTTTCTAAAGGAATGTAGTGAAGTAAATCTCAAAGTAAAGTATAGATACCCCAAAAAATGACTAAAGAGGTACTTTAAAGTATTTTTACACCACTGCTCTAAACTCTTGTTTGCACCAGTGTCCCACCTGTTCTGCTCGGCTGCCAATGACGGGCAAATCAGCATTCTCTTGTTTGCAATATTGTTGGCTTTCTGTCCAGGTCTTCCATGGAGTGTCATATTGCACAATCAGGTAACAACTAGATTGGAACAAAATCCAGCCATCTTGGCAAGAGTTACACACTCTCTCTACAACAATAAAACATGTACAGTATTAACGCTACAATATAAACAAAATGAGTTTTGTTAATACTGTATATTCATTTTAAGTGTAATATCTAATAAGTAATGTATTTTAATGTACAAGAAAGGGGATTACCTCCTGTGCCAACGTTTTGTGAACAATATTTATTGACCGGAAAGTCATCAAACTGAAATATGAACTGAAGATTCCAGTTCAGTCTATCCCTCTCTCTTGACACATTTTCTATCTCTGCCGCTAAACGTCGGTTTGTAGTGCTGAGATTGGTGCAATCACTCTGCAAAATGTGATTGGCTGTACTCAGATTGCTATTGAGATTCATTAGGTCCTGATTGGCCGCCAGTTCCCCCACCAACTTTGTGTTGTGCTCTGAGAGAGCAGTGCTGACTATGGAGAGAGACGGACATGTTTACTCTACGATGTCATTCTACACCCCTCCAAAATCCATAATACTTTATGATCCACATACTCACAGTAGACACAGAGGCCTATAATGGCTGAAACCAAGAGGGCACAAAGAAGCCCCAAACACACTGCCGCTCCTCGAAAGGGTTGAGAGTGGAGAGCAGACTTCTCGTCCACTAGGAATAGCAAAGATAAGAGTCATGTTATTATAACCATACTGTTAGCATAAGAATATACATTTAATGGTGAGTATTATTCCATCGGCTGATGAAATTAATAATTGAACAATAAAAGGTGGACAATTTGATCATGGCGTAGATTCAATGCGGACCATGGAAGATTTGTGCTAATAGCGCCATTGACATTTTAAAGACATTTGTGGAGACTGCATTCACAGTAAACGCTGCATATGTCAGGTCATTCAGAAATGACCTTAATATTTCTATTGCACTATAGTCTCGTAAGTCTGGCAACAGCAGTGACTAAGGTCTGGTGTCTTATGACAGAATCTTTCAGCAATTTCAATAAAGGATAAACAGACAACTCTCCCAACACATCACGAGGCAGGCGTGTCAGAACGTTGCACTTTGAAACAAATGAATAGCCACTTGTAAAATAATATCATTAAAAAATAACCTCTGTGATCTCCATCTTGCTAGCTACTATTTTGTATTTTATTCAAGCGGATAAGGTATTGACCTAGGCAGTGACGTCGTTCCTCTATGCCAAACTGACGTTCTATTACGTACAGACAGACGGTGCTAAGCCGGAACATTTGAAAATTGTAGGAGGCAACCTGGATCTCTAGAGAGACTAATCATGCTATAACTCAGATCTTCCACAGTCCGGATTGAATCTAGCCCTCTCTCTCAAACACACCTGCTGTGGCAGGATTTTGTTGAGTGACTGCACTTCCCTTAGCCTTTACTTCAGCATATGCTGTTTCTTCCTCTTTTTTCTCTGTGGGGAATAGAAAGGAATACACATACAGTACCTCAGTCCACTTACCAACACACCTAAACCCAAATACCCACACACCCCAGCCCAGTTACCCCCATCCCCTAACCCTAACATACACATGTCAGTACCCTAATATTCATACAGTCAACTACCGATACACCCATATCCTAGCCTTAATTGCCCTATTTGTTAGTCATAGACCCCAGTTTCTTTGCCAAAACTCCTCATCCCTGTAGCCTTACTATCTCAGCCCTGTTACTCACTTTGCCTAGTCCTGTATTAACCCAAGTCACCAACAGTAACCTATTTCCAGCCACTTGCTGCACATCTCACCCTGTTATTTGGGGGGGGGGGGTCAACGCAAATAGTCCGGGTGGCCATTTTATTAATTGTTCAGCAGTCTTATGGCTTGGGGGTAGAAGCTGATAAGAAGCCTTTTGGACCTAGACTTGGTGCTCCGGTACCGCTTGCTCTGCGGTAGCAGAGAGAACAGTCTATGACTTGGATGGCTGGAATCTTTGACAAATTTTTGGGCCTTCCTCTGACACTGGCTGGTATATAGGTCCTGGATGGTAGGAAGCTTGGCCCCAGTGATGTACTGGATCATACGCACTACCCCCTGTAGCGCCTTATGGTGGGAATCCGAGCAGTTGCCATACCAGGCAGTGATGCAACTGGTCAGGATGCTCTCAATGGTGCAGCTGTATAACTTTTTGAGGATCTGGGGACCCATGGCAAATCTCTTCAGTCTCCTGAGTAGGAAAAGGCATTGTCATGCCCTGGGGGTGTGTTTGGCCCTCCTTTTCCTGTAGTCCACAATCATCTCCTTTGTTTTTCTCACGTTGAGGGAGAGGTTGTTGTCCTGGCACCACACTTCTAGGACTCTTTTTGCTAACGACACCGTTGTGTCGTCAGCAAACTTAATGATGGTGTTGGAGTTGTGCTTGGCCCCGTAGTCGTGGATGAAGTGAGTCAACGGAAAGCGTGATCACACAGTCGTCCAGAACAGCTGGTGCTCTCGTGCATGCTTCAGTGTTGCTTGCCTCAAAGCGAGCATAAAAGGCATTTAGCCCATCTGGTAGGCTCATGTCACTGGGCAGCTTGTGGCTGGGTTTCCCTTTGTAGTCCGCAATAGTTTGCAAGCCCTGCCACATCAGACGAACATCAGAATCTGATGACTCTAGCCTTTAGCTTGGTGCAGATGTTGCGTGACTTCTGGTTGGGATATGTACCTGTGGCGATGACGTCGTCGATACACTTATTGATGAAGATGGTGACTGAGGTGGTATACTCTTCAATGCCATTGGATGAATCCCGGAACATATTCCAGTCTATGGTAGCAAAACAGTCTCGTAGCATTCGTGTCATCTGACCACTTCCGTATTGAGCGAGTCACTGGTACTTCCTGCTTTAGTTTTTGGTTGTAAGCAGGAATTTGGAGGATGGAATTATGGTCAGATTTGCCAAATGGAGGACGAGGGAGAGCTTTGTACACGTCTCTGTTTGTGGAGTAAAGGTGGTCTAGAGTTTTTTCCTCTGGTTGCACATATGACATGCTGGTAGAAACAAGGTAAAACAGATATAGGTTTGCCTGCATTAAAGTCCATGGCGACTAGGAGCGACAATTCTGGATGAGCATTTTCTTGTTTGCTTACAGCCTTTTACAGCTCGTTGAGTGCGCTCTCAGTGCCAGCGTCGGTTTGTGGTGGTAAATAAACAGCTATGAAAAATGTAGATGAAAACTCTCTTGGTAGATAGTTTATCATGAGGTACTCATGAGCTACTCTCTATTAGACATCGCGCACTAGCTTTTATTGACAAATAGACACACATCCTCACCCCCACCCCCACGTCGTCTTCCCGGACATAGCCGTTCTGTCCTGCCAATGCACAGAAAACCCAGCCAACATGAGATATTACAGTTTTTAATGTCCTGTCGGTAGGATAGTCTTGAACTGAGCTCATCCAGTTTATTCTCCAGTGATTAAACGTTGGCCAATAGAACGGATGGTAGAGGCCGGTTACCCACTCGCAAACGAATTCTCACAAGGCACCTTGATCCGCACCCCCTGTATTTCCTTATTTCCTTCATGTGAATGACGGGGATTTGAGCCTTGTCGAGGTGAGTAATCTCTGTTCCAGAAGCTCCTTTGGTCATAAGAGACGGTAGCATCAACATTAGGTACAAAATAAGTTACGATTCGAAAAAACACACAGGAAAACATCAGCCATCCCTTCTGGCGTCATTCTTCCATTCCATTCCAGATCTACATGCATCTCAGCCCAAATACCAATACGAAGAAATATCATTGTGCAAGAGACAGTAAACAAATCTGTTGACATTAAATATTTGTTCAGTTATTACGCTAATTCAGTTTATACAGTACATTCTGGAATTTTTCAGACCTCTTGACTTTAACCATGTTTTGTTACTTTACAGCCTCAATCTAAAATGGATTAAATCGTTTTTTTACTTGATTTAATCAAAGATATTTGATTAACACATAATGGCAGAGTAGATTTTCCATCAAAGACAAAAAAAAACATGAACATGATTCAGCATAAATACATTTACATTTACATTTAAGTCATTTGGCAGACACTCTTATCCAGATAGCTGCCATATCTGGCTCACTTTCTTTAAGCACCCTCCAATTTGAATTTTCGCAAATAATTGTGGTTGTTATAGTCTTCCGTCTATAACATTTTTGTAAACCGATAGAAATGAACTAAAAGAAGACAGTGACATTGATGAAGAGATGAGAAAGAAAGGCCATGACCCACCTTTCGGCGAAGAAACGATGGGATTCTTGAAAACCACAGAAGAATAATGCAGCTCTTCTGCCATCCTTTAGACCTGTCGTCAACAGTGTGTACAGATAAACCTTACCCAGTGTTGAACTATATTATAGGGTGGTCCCTGTTTTTATATCCCTATTAGGACCTGTATTAGTACCTCTGCTTTGACTCTGGTTTGCGTTATTCATGTCAGACAATGAGGAAGTCGTGTTGAAGTGCCATGGGCGTCATGATGGTACTGAATGGCACTGCAGAACTCAGTATGAAAATCTGTATGGAAAACCATTGGCCTACAACTTTGAATGGAAAACATAAATAGTTTTGTACAGAAATAGAAATCGGAGTGTCTCTCATTCTCTGCTCACTTGTTTTAGTGTGAGGATACCTCTGAAGACTTGCCATACCCTCTTGTCAGTGGTTGATTGAGAAGTTTTTTTGAGAAGTTGGCCAATCCACATTGTGGTTGACTGGTTTAAAAGTAAAATGTAATAAATCAAATCAAATCAAATTGTATTTGTCACATACACATGGTTAGCAGATGTTAATATGAGTGTAGCGAAATGCTTGTGCTTCTAGTTCCGACAATGCAGTAATAACCAACAAGTAATCTAACTAACAATTCCAAAACTACTGTCTTATACACAAGTGTAAGGGGATAAAGAATATGTACATAAAGATATATGAATGAGTGATGGTACAGAGCAGCATAGGCAAGATACAGTAGATGGTATCGAGTACAGTATATACATATGAGATGAGTATGTAAACAAAGTGGCATAGTTAAAGTGGCTAGTGATACATGTATTACATAAAGATGCAGTGGATGATATAGAGTACAGTATATACGTATACATATGAGATGAATAATGTAGGGTATGTAAACATTATATTAGGTAGCATTGTTTAAAGTGGCTAGTGATATATTTTACATCATTTCCCATCAATTCCCATTATTAAAGTGGCTGGAGTTGAGTCAGTGTGTTGGCAGCAGCCACTCAATGTTGGTGGTGGCTGTTTAACAGTCTGATGGCCTTGAGATAGAAGCTGTTTTTCAGTCTCTCGGTCCCAGCTTTGATGCACCTGTACTGACCTCGCCTTCTAGATGATAGCGGGGTGAACAGGCAGTGGCTTGGGTGGTTGTTGTCCTTGATGATCTTTATGGCCTTCCTGTAACATCGGGTGGTGTAGGTGTCCTGGAGGGCAGGTAGTTTGCCCCCGGTGATGCGTTGTGCAGACCTCACTACCCTCTGGAGAGCCTTACGGTTGTGGGCGGAGCAGTTGCCGTACCAGGCGGTGATACAGCCCGCCAGGATGCTCTCGGTTGTGCATCTGTAGAAGTTTGTGAGTGCTTTTGGTGACAAGCCGAATTTCTTCAGTCTCCTGAGGTTGAAGAGGCGCTGCTGCGCCTTCTTCACGATGCTGTCTGTGTGGGTGGACCAACTCATTTTGTCTGTGATGTGTATGCCGAGGAACTTAAAACTTACTACCCTCTCCACTACTGTTCCATCGATGTGGATAGGGGGGTGTTCCCTCTGCTGTTTCCTGAAGTCCACAATCATCTCCTTAGTTTTGTTGACGTTGAGTGTGAGGTTATTTTCCTGACACCACACTCCGAGGGCCCTCACCTCCTCCCTGTAGGCCGTCTCGTCGTTGTTGTTGATCAAGCCTACCACTGTTGTGTCGTCCGCAAACTTGGTGATTGAGTTGGAGGCGTGCGTGGCCACGCAGTCGTGGGTGAACAGGGAGTACAGGAGAGGGCTCAGAACGCACCCTTGTGGGGCCCCAGTGTTGAGGATCAGCGGGGTGGAGATGTTGTTGCCTACCCTCACCACCTGGGGGCGGCCCGTCAGGAAGTCCAGTACCCAGTTGCACAGGGCGGGGTCGAGACCCAGGGTCTCGAGCTTGATGACGAGCTTGGAGGGTACTATGGTGTTAAATGCCGAGCTGTAGTCAATGAACAGCATTCTCACATAGGTATTCCTCTTGTCCAGATGGGTTAGGGCAGTGTGCAGTGTGGTTGAGATTGCATCGTCTGTGGACCTATTTGGGCGGTAAGCAAATTGGAGTGGGTCTAGGGTGTCAAGTAGGGTGGAGGTGATATGGTCCTTGACTAGTCTCTCAAAGCACTTCATGATGACGGAAGTGAGTGCTACGGGGCGGTAGTCGTTTAGCTCAGTTACCTTAGCTTTCTTGGGAACAGGAACAATGGTGGCCGTCTTGAAGCCTGCCTTAATTCGTGCAGGATTAAGCTTGTGTGTACTTGCTATATTAAACACGCTTCTCAGAAATCCCTGCTCTCCTGCGCCTGACTCCTACACCTCTCACCGAGACGCACCTTATCACAAGTGGAGTTGTTACCATGTCGACGTGGGACTGCTGCAATGTTGAAATACTGTCACCAGATGGTAGTAGTGAGGCCAAAATTGATCTGGAAAGTAGCTACATCACTTTTTTAATCAAGATGGTAGTCTATCCTTTATTAAGTCCATCAATTATCTAATTAGATTGATTTAGCGTATAATTTCTAAACCTACATCACGTGTGACAATCGGAGTTGTCTTAGTTCAAATATAAATGTTTCCTCTAGGCTTCCTGTCAAGTCTATTCATCATAGAGTATTGTATTTATGCTATTGCATTTAGCCTTACATATTACAATCAGTAGTCTCACAATTGCGCACAACGTGTGTATCAGGAAAAAAAACTGGTGTAAAGAAATACATGATTTCATAAAAATAACTGAATATGTGCTTGTAGAAAGATAACAGATATCATTCAATCAAAATGTGAATTTCTCCCAGTGAATAAGACGCAGAAGACATTCCAGCAGTGCTAGAGTTAACCCCTAAATGACATCACTTCTCACTCCCACCTCCCTCTCTTCCCTCCTCTCCATCCCTCCTCCCTTTTCCTACCCTCTGCCCTCCCCTGCATTAATTCCAGTATGAAAGGAGAGTATCTCACCAGCGGTCACACTAGAGGAGGCAAGCAGCCTCACAGCACATTCTGACCCTCACACACAGGCTTGGAGAGAGAGACCGAATCAGCACCTCACACACATTGACAGAAACTGCTCGCTCCAGAGCGAGGCCCTCTTTACTCAACCAGCATCACTATCTGTCCTCTCTCTCTGACATGGAGCTCCACAGCCTCCGACACCACCACAGCCACCGGACCGACAACAAGCTCCAGATGCTGAACCTCAACCAGCGCCTGGAGACCTACCTGGGCCGAGTGAGGCTGCTGGAGGAGGAGAACAAGCTACTATGCCAGGAGCTCCAGGGCCTGAGGGTCAGTGGCCAGGGGGGGCGGATGGGCCTGGAAGACAAGCTGAGCCTGGCCAGGCAGGAGGTGGAGGAAGCCTGGAGGGAGAAGGACCGGGTGGAGCTGGAGCTAGGGAGTCTGGGTGAGGAGCTCCAAGTCCTGGGGCTGCAGAGACAGTGGGAGGCGGACGCCCATGGGGAGGTGAAGAAGAAGCTGGCAGACAGCAGGAAGGAGATGGAGGAGGAGAAGAGGGCTCAGATCTGGTTAAGAGAGAAGGTGAGCCAGCTAGAGAAACAAATCCAGTTCCAGATACAAACCCACCAGGAAGATGTTGCTGGCTTCCAGGCTACACTAATCCAAGTCAGACCTGCCCTGCCATCCCCTCTACCCCAAACGGGCACCCAGCTTCCCAGCCTCCAGGACCTGGGTGAGGAGTACTCCCAGATGGCTGTCAGGGCGTGGCATGAGGCGGCCATGGTGTTTCAGGGCCAGGTAGACAGCCTGGACGAGTCTCTAAACCAGGCCAGAACCCGGTTGGCCCAGGTGGGCCAGGAGAAAATTGAGAGCCAGCTGAAACTTCAGGCCCTGGAGAATGAGCTGCAATCAGCCCAGGATAGAAGGCAGTGTCTGGAGAGGAGTGTGGCCAAACAGAGAGACGGGCAGAGGCAAGAGATACAAAACCTGCAGGTAAGAACAGTTAACGTAGCCGACCTTGATCTTTGCTGTGGGCATATTAATGGGTGTGGGTTTATTTATAGGTAACTTTGTTATAACAGTGTCATTTGCCAATGCAATCATCTAACAGTATCAATTAGATCAATCACCTGAACCTGAACTGAGCCATAAAAGTGAGATTCCTAACCATACTATTAAATTACATATAGAGTGACGCTTGAATAATCATACATTCTTTAAAATGTCTTGAGTGTGTTGTTTGAATGTGACTGCTGTGTGGGATTTAGGACCTTCGAATGACTTCAGTCCAAAGACAATTGACAATGTGCTTGTTGTGTATTTTGCCAGGTAATCGAGACAGCTAAAGCTGCTTCCAGTTGAGCAAACCAAAGCAAAACAAAACGTTTGAAATGTCAGTCATAGCAGAACGTTTTTCAAATGGACATGGCCCAAAATATAAATGGGGAAAAGATGGTAATTTTATGAAAACGCACAGAGGTGTTTTTGTCTAAATGTGTCTGATGATATCTATGATGAAGAAACACACCAACGCAGTATCGCTGAGAAGGCTTATATTGTGCTTCCTTTCATTTGAAATGCTAATGAAATGTTTGGACAGAAACAACATATTGGGCTCTGCATAGGCTGGGGCTCAGGGAATTGGTTCCAGGTCAGCATTTGTCTAGAAAGGTCAAAAATCCACACTGGGTGCCCAACCATAAGATGCAGGGAACACAACTTTGAACATTCTATGTTCTATGCTGGGCATAAGCTCTTGACATGGGGCCAGGAACTAGAATTCAGTGGCTTCAATACATGTGCTATTGTTCATGTGCTATTGTTGGATGACATCAATGCTACTTCTAATCAATTCTCTTCCCTTTCACTGTTCCCCAGGCCCATCTGGAGGTGTTGGAGATGGAGAAGGGGGAACTGGGAAATCAGATTGACGCTCTTCTGACAAAAAGTAGGGGTCTGGTGCAGCTGAAAATGTCTCTAGGCATGGAGGTGGCCACATACAGGTACGGTACATGTCACAGTACATATATCAGACGCTACAGTACCTCCCTCATCATACCTTTAGCACTAATCTATATACATTTTGGGCCAAATGCTAAAGGGTAACTAGTAAATCATGCATTAATGTCAATTGGAGCTTTGCTTGAAAATATTACTTACATACAAGGATCTCAAGTTGGACTTCAGTCTTAACTTGTTTTCCTTGTCTGTTTTTCTTCACAACCACTGATCTGATAGACCATGGCAGGTGAAAGTGTTATGATGGCCATCCATCCAATTATTTTACTCATCAGCTGTAGAGGGGAAGTAAACGAGGGGAGGAAGCCATGAAAGACCATTGGTCCACAGCCAAAGGTGATCAGAGGTTGTGCCATTTTTTATGTAAGAGAGGCGTGGGAAGGTTCAAATAAAAGGGTCACCTGAAGTTGGTTTGAACATGCTCTGATGAAACAGATGAAAAAGAGACGTCTGCAAAAAAAGCCTGTCGATCAGAATATGAAAATTGAGGCAAATGTCCCACTCATCCCATCTTCACTAATATCTTCCCCTTCTTTTCCAAGAGTGATTTGCCAAACATGTTCTTTTTCTTTTATATACCTTTCTACCGATATGTGAGAAAGCCGTCATTATTAGCCCCATGTCCATACTGATTTAGTTTATCACATTCAAAGATGGCTTTTCAACTGGAAGTTCAGACTGAGCCCCATCACCCCTCCCCCTGTGAGAATGTGGAACAATATGTAGATGCCCAAGGCCTGTTGTCCAATAGGGCTCAGCCGTCTGGCCTAGAGGTCATCCCCTTGAAAAGGCCAGTCTTGGCTGTCTTGAGCAGGGTAACTTTATATGGCCTCTAGAGTGGCGCCTTTCTCTTTCCCCTGGTCTCTTCCCCCTCCATAGTGACCCCAAGGTATCAGCAGGGAATGATCAACGTATGAGCTATGTGTAATGAACTTCTTCTTCGTCTGATGAGGAGTAGGAAGGATCGGACCAAAATGCAGCGTTGTAAGTGTCCATGATAATTTATTATATCAGAACACGAAAAATACAAAATAACAAAGTGAAGGACAGAAATGAAAATCGAAACAGTTCTGTATGGTGAAAACACAGACACAGAAAACAACTACTCACAAAACATAGTGGGAAAACAGGCTGCTTAAGTATGGTTCTCAATCAGAGACAACGATAAACAGCTGCCTCTGATTGGGAACCATACCAGGCCAAACACAGAAATACAAAAACATGGAACAACACATAGAATACCCACCCCAACTCACGCCCTGACCAAACTAAAATAGAGACATAAAAAAGGAACTAAGGTCAGGAAGTGACACTATGGGAGTCTAGAGTAACAGGAATAAGAGGCAGGGGGAGAAGCAGAGAGCAAGTCTCAAAGAGATTTGCTAAATGCGTCAAATTCATATTTTCTGCACCTACACAGTGCATCCCAACACGCAATACAACACATTGAGCAACACTTGGAATGGCATGCTGGGATCATATTGGGATATTCATGGGCACCAGTTTATAAGTATTTAAGAGTATTGTTTCATTAGAGATGCTGGTTTAAATGTGTGTGTGAATGGGCATGGTCCACATCTGTGAATACAAATGGTATTTGTTCTGCTTGGGCTAATCAGAATGTCATGGCATGCATGCCTGTATTTTAGTCTGTGAGTATGTGAGCGGGGGAATTGATGGTAGTGGTGTGCACTGCAAGATAGCTCGTCAATGACAATGTCGTCCCCACATTTCAATAACATGTAGGCAACAAAAGCCCTCCCACTTCACTCCTCTGACCCCACCCTACGACACTTATTTCAGAAAACCCCCTAGTATGGCCAAGCTAAAATTATCTTGCTTATTTGTCACATTAGTATTCAAGCTGCTTCTCACCAGGACATAAGATTTTTTAGATAGTGATGCAAAACATATTACATCACTTTCCCTTCATGAATCCTTCTCTCATTTGTCTATGTCTGTTATTTTCCTTCAGAGCTTTACTGGACAATGAAAGTCTGATGGGGGATTTCTCTTCAACAAATCAGCTAAGGAGTACCTACACATCTGGTAAATGATCACTTCATGCAGAAATCAACCAGCTATATCAGTGACTGTGTTGTAATACAACATGATATTGATAGGCGTCAAAGCCATCACCTCCATGACATGTATTCCTGTTACTGTATATTATTACTCAAAACCAAGAGGTAGGAGAGTCCTGACTCTGTATTGTACTGTATATAATCACATTAGACCAAAAAGACTGGGGGATGGTGTGGGTTGGTTAGGGGGCTGAGCTAGATGCTTTGTGCTCTGTAACACAAGCTACCTAAGAGGGTCCCCAAAGGTCATTGAGCCATATGGCTTTGCTTTCCGGTAATTCAGACTGGAGGGGAAGGAAGTCATGATCAATATCTTTCCATTACTGTCTAACCTCAGGAGAACATGTCTCCTAATATTGCCTTTGGGGTGGGATTTCAAGATCTGTCAACCTAAGATAAAACTGAAGACATTTTGGAATAGGCAGAGATTTGCATTCAAAAAGCAATCAAAACATTGGTGAATGTTTCCTGGTATTGTCAAGATTACTGTCAGTGTCATTTCAACTTTATTGATGTCTATCTATGATAGTCCCTGGCCTGTGGCCTACCCATTACCATTATGCATGGTCTACCTATTCAATAATCTTCCTATGCCATTCACAGATGGAGTCCCCAGCTCTCAAGGGGTTAAGCAAAGCTTCCAGACACAGCTGGCTACCAGTCACATGATCAGTCCCTTCTTTACCATCCATAGAGCAAGCCCACGATCCAATGTAACAACGATGTCCGCATCACCAATCTGGACTCAAAACCAGGTAACCCTGAACGAAACACCTGAGAGTTGTCGAAAGACAGAGGAAGAGCATGTTGACTTTGACTTAGGGTCCACCCGGCAGGTTATTTGGTCAACGCCTTACCCCAAAGTACCACAGGATGGAATTTCAGTCGACCACTTCAGACCCCAAGATGTCCATGAAGAAGTCAACTATGCTGAGCCTCTCTCTCCTCCCACTGAAGAGGCAGAAGCTGATGTTGTATCTTGGCTTGGTTCTGACCATAAGGAACAATCCATGTGGGATTTAGAAAAGGAGGAAGAGGATCAGAACATAGTCAGAACCTGGGTTGCTAAAGAGAAACCAGTTCTGGAACCTGCCATGAGTCACCAGGTTGAGATCAGCTTCAGTATGCCAACTGTGTTCCGCACTGATGCTCAAGAGCTCTACAGCCCTTCAGTGAGCTATGAGAGAGCAGGTTCAGTGACAGGGGCACATTCTGCTTTCTCGGCGAATGATGATAATGATGTACCTTTTGAAATGTCTTCTGAAAAGGAGGACCCTCTACTAGATCTGCCTTACAGTCCCATGAATGCATTGGAGGAAAGACATCTCAAAACAGCAAGGAAAGACGCTGAATGGGTGGGGAAAGAAGGCTTGGAGTCTGAAACTAAATCAGTGCTAGAACCTGCATTTGAGACCTTCACAAGCAGTCAAGCTTTTGAGTACAACAAGCCAAAAGAGTTCAACCAAGAGGACAATATGTCATACGCATCTACTCAATCCTCCCACGGTTCAGAAGAGGCATTTCACCATGTTAAAAGAGTGGAGGAAGATGTTATTAATCTCACAAAAGAGGATGATGAAAACTACATGTCTAACAAAGATGAGGAGCAATTGGACGATGAATTGCGCCCCTATGGGTATGGTAAGGATGATTGTGAAAGATTGGCAGGGTTCAATAAGGAAAATTGTGTGACAGAAAGAATCGATAAGTTCAACCGAGAGGCGATTATCTCATATGAATCTGCTCAAGCTTCTCACTGGTCAGAAGAGGTATTTCACCATGTTGAAAGACTGGAGGAAGGTGATATACATTTCACAAAAGGGGATGATGAAAATGATATGTATAATAAACGTGAGGAACAATATGCATTGCACCCCAATGGGGATGTAAATGATGAATGGGATAGAGTGGGAGGATACAATGAAGAGAATGGAATTAGAGAAAGAATGGATGAAGGAAAGGATCAAGAAGGAAAGGATCATATGAAAGAGGAAGAGATGTGGAATAACAGAGAAACCCAACCAAATCAGTCTGATCAAGAGCATATACCTTCAAATGTAGAGAAACTGAATCAATTTGAGCAAGAGCATATACCTTTAGGCAGAGAGAAATGGAATATATCCGACAATGACAAAGAGGATCATGATGAGGCAAACTACTGTCAAAATTCTTCTGTTTCATGGAGGGCTGAGCTAGAAGGTGACAGCTACGCTCAGGACAACACACTGGCCGACACACACCCCCTGATCCGTTACAAGAGTGACGAGACGGATGCCAACACTCAGGCTTCACACATGGGAGAAAGTGACTCCAGTGATGGTGAACAGGACAGGGAGGTTTGCCAGACAGGATCAGGCACCTGGGGCGAAGGCAAGTCCAAACAGTTTGACACCATGGAGGATCTGTATGAAGAGTCAGAAGGGGATGTCATAGATCAGGAACGTAACATGGGCTCCACTCACCAAGAGGACGTGGATGCTAGCCAAACAAAGGAGCATGCTACACAGGAGAACGATGAGGAGAATGCAGTAGATCAGTTGATTCAGGAGGCAGAAGAGGAACAATCCTATGAGGAACTTACAGAACCTGGAGAGTACTCCATGATGTGCTCTGATGAGGACAATAATGAAGAAAGAATTGATAGATTGGTGGAGCAAGAGTTAGAGAATTTATCTATATCCAGTTACAGTGAACACTTTAATGGGCAGATGATTGAGAGCGAGTCAGTACTGAGTCTTCAAACTGTGTCTCACACTGAACTTTCCCAGACACAAGACATATTATACAGTGAGGAGGTAGAGCAGATACACTCAGTGAGACTGAATCAATCTGAACAAGAGCATACGACCTCAGGCGGCGAGGAACTGAATCAATCTGAGCAAGAGCATATGACCTTAGGCGGAGAGAAACTGAATCAATCTGAGCAAGAGCATATTACCTCAGGCGGCGAGAAACTGAATCAATCTGAGCAAGAGCATACGACCTCAGGCGGCGAGAAACTGAATCAATCTGAGCAAGAGCATACGACATCAGGCGGGGAGAAACTGAATCAATCTGAGCAAGAGCATACGACCTCAGGCGGAGAGAAACTGAATCAATCTGAGCAAGAGCATATGACCTTAGGCGGAGAGAAACTGAATCAATCTGAACAAGAGCATATTACCTCAGGCGGCGAGAAACTGAATCAATCTGAGCAAGAGCATACGACCTCAGGCGGCGAGAAACTGAATCAATCTGAGCTAGAACATATGACCTCAGGCGGAGAGAAACTGAATCAATCTGAACAAGAGCATATGACCTCAGGCGGCGAGAAACTGAATCAATCTGAGCAAGAGCATACGACCTCAGGCGGCGAGAAACTGAATCAATCTGAGCAAGAGCATACGACCTCAGGCGGAGAGAAACTGAATCAATCTGAACAAGAGCACATGACCTCAGGCGGCGAGAAACTGAATCAATCCGTGCAAGAATATATAAATTCAGGCAGAGAGAAAATGTATCAATCCGAGCAAGAGAATATTCCTTTAAGCGGAGAGAAACTGAATGAATCTGAACAAGAGTATTTACCCTCAGATGGAGAGAAAATGAACCAATCCGAGCCAGAGTACATAACTTCAGGCAGAGAGAAACCAATCTGTATGCGCAAGAACATATACCCTCAGGCAGAGAGAAACTGAATCAATCTGAGCATGAGCATATACCTTCAAACGGAAAGAAACTGAATCAGTCTGAACAAGAGTATATACCCTCGGGCGGAGAGAAACTGAATCTATATGAGCAAGAACCCATACCATCAGACGGAGAGAAAATGAATCTCACCGAGCAAGATAATATACCTTTAGGTGGAGAGAAACTAAATCAATCCGAGCCAGAGTATATAACTTCAGGCGGAGTGAATTTGAATAAATCTGAGCAAGAGCATATACCTTCAAACGGAGAAAAACTAAATCAATCCCAGCAAGAGCATATACTTTTAGGCGGAGAGAAAATTAATCAATCCGTTCCAGAGTATATACCCCAAGGCAAAGAGAAAATTAATCAATGCAAGCAAGAGAATATACCTTCAGACAGAGAGAAACTGAATCAATCTGAGCCAGAGTATATACCCTCAGTTGGAGAGGAACTGAATCAATCTGAGCCAGAGTATATACCCTCAGGTGGAGAGGAACTGAATCAATCTGAGCCAGAGTATATACCCTCAGGTGGAGAGGAACTGAATCAATCTGAGCCAGAGTATATACCCTCAGGTGGAGAGGAACTGAATCAATCTGAGCCAGAGTATATACCCTCAGGTGGAGAGGAACTGAATCAATCTGAGCCAGAGTATATACCCTCAGGTGGAGAGGAACTGAATCAATCTGAGCCAGAGTATATACCCTCAGGTGGAGAGGAACTGAATCAATCTGAGCCAGAGTATATACCCTCAGGTGGAGAGGAACTGAATCAATCTGAGCCAGAGTATATACCCTCAGGTGGAGAGGAACTGAATCAATCTGAGCCAGAGTATATACCCTCAGGTGGAGAGGAACTGAATCAATCTGAGCCAGAGTATATACCCTCAGGTGGAGAGGAACTGAATCAATCTGAGCCAGAGTATATACCCTCAGGTGGAGAGGAACTGAATCAATCTGAGCCAGAGTATATACCCTCAGGTGGAGAGGAACTGAATCAATCTGAGCCAGAGTATATACCCTCAGGTGGAGAGGAACTGAATCAATCTGAGCCAGAGTATATACCCTCAGGTGGAGAGGAAATGAATCAATCTGAGCCAGAGTATATACCCTCAGGTGGAGAGGAACTGAATCAATCTGAGCCAGAGTATATACCCTCAGAGGTTATGTATTCAATGCACTCTATGATTCGAATGACACCTGAACACACATCTCTTAGAGAAAGTTCAGCAGAAATATCCAAAGCAGAATATTTGGCTCAAGGTAAGGTCTTCAGTGAGGAACTGGGAACTGAAGCTGTACCAGACAAAATAGAAGGACAGGATGACCAGAACCTTTCTATGCTGACTCATGAAGACTTTACTGAAAGCCATTCTATCCACAGCAGTTTAAACAGCAGGCCTGAGAGTCAAACCACCCTGAACAATTCGGATATAGAAGAGTCCAACAGCACAGATGATGAGTCTCCAAATGCAAGCCAGTATTTGCAACATGCCAACGAAGCAAATCTAACTCCAGATCAGGTAGACTTGTTAGATGTGGCAGTCTCTCACTATGAGGATTGCAATGCTCTTATAGAACATTCTGCAGAGGAGGTCACTAGCTATCAGGCAAGTCATGAATGTCTTCAGACAGACAAATGGGAAGTCTTAGAAAGTCCAAACAAACACCTGGAATCTGGAGATCCTTTTGCAGGTCACAAGAGAGACTCGGAGAGATCATCCAAAACTGACAGCAAAGGCCGGGACCTCCACAGCTTCCTCAGCTCTGGTGTACACAGCAACTTCTGGGGTTCCAATCTGGAAACAGGAGCCTCCTATCAACCGGACGAGCCATATGACCATGTGACCAAGCTACCCAATCAGAACCTAGCCTTGGCTGATAACCTATCCTGGGTGGATTTGGAATCCACAGGCGGCCAATTGGAACATAAAGATGGACAGTGACACACCTAAAGCTTCCACCCTTGAAGAAGAGAACAAACAGATGCCCTCACAGGTGAAGCAGCTGGTGTGTAGATATGTAGTAGAGGGTGTGAATGTTACTTCTGAAGGTTCTGAAGATGAGGGAGACTCCAGGTCATCTGGGGAAGAACAAGAACAATTTCAGCATGGTTTCTATAAGGAGTAAAGTATAAGTGTTATTGAGAGTGTAATACTATTTACACTTTACAGGCTTTGAATATGAGCATTGTTTCACATTGATCCTTACAGTGAAAAGTAAATGAAAGGATAATATGTCACAGAATGTCATGACAATTCAGTGCTCTCTGGAATCCTTGGGATGTTCCTACCCTAAACCCCAACCTTAACCCCTACCCTACCCTTACCTTAACCCTAAATATAACCATAACCCTTACCTACACCATTTAAAATGTCAACTTCAATGGAGTAGGGACGTCCCAAGGATGCGAGATAGCATGGACCGTCAAATATTTATGCTGTTTTCAAAAACCAAAGTTGTGCCTTGGTGCACACCTTGCTGACACTAACCATCAGTGTACCTACTCCATTTCAAGACATTGAGGGCCATTTTTGTAAGTTTTACAAATGTATGTTTGAATAGCCATTTTTCTATTCTTTGGAGAACAAAAGTAACTTAGTTAAAAACCAAATAAAGGACATTTGAAAGTCAAAGCATTCTTGATTTGATTGCACTGATTGAAGGAAATCAATTAGAGAAAAAGTGAGAACCCAGGTATTTCAATGCACAAGACCCGGGAGCTCGTTTTTCTAGTGGCAACTTTTATCTTAACATCGTAAGCAAGTTTATTTGATAAGGACTCCAGTTGATATATACAGTACCCTCAGAAAGTACTCATTCCCCATGACTTACTCCAATGAAAAGTGTCATTTATGATTATAATTTGAATTACAACTCAAACACTACAAGCAGCAGTGCAGTGGTTTGAAATCCTAGAAGAACAGCTTGCCTTCATTTTAATAAATATAACTAACAGACAATGAAACAGCATGCTTTGTTAACGATTACAGCAAAAACACTTGTGCTGTTTTTTGGCTAGTGTTCTCTGTAGAAATGCACACAAAAAATGTACATGGAAAAATAAAACTAATTGACAAATATGTTTATAATTGTATATTTGCTTAAGAACGTTTTATGACTTATTTCATGATGCAGTTTTGATATACTCTACATTGAAATATTTAAATTTTATAAATAAAGCTTTTGGAAAATTAAGGGAGAAAAACATAGAAATATAAACAAATAAACACACTCTGGTCCATTAAAAAAATATATGTTTATTTAGTTAAGTTAAGTTTAGTCAGTTAAGAAACTGTCAGTTATTTTACAATGACGGTCTATTATCCAGTTGTCTCTTCTGATAGAGGAAAGACTAGCACACAACTGCTTCCGAGAATAAATATCCAGTGTCTTGACAAAGCTCTTTAAAGACAGAGGAAAGCATACACTTAGACCAGGCCAAGAAAACAGCTGGCTTCTCCCTCAGCATCTATCTGTTTCCTCTGAGTATTACATTAAAGTGAGTGAGACCCAGGGGCAGTGTGGGAGGGGAGACTTGGCACCATCCCAGCTTTACTGACCTCAAAGCAGGCTAGCTAACAAAGCCGCACTGGGCCCTCCATAACAAACAACCATCCCATGGGAAGACCGAGGGAGAAAATAGGCAACAAGGAACAATGGATGACCTCCCCTCCTACTCTTCCCGCCTCACGGCCTTCTTTCCCCCTTTTTTGTCATTCATTAGTCAGTCTTCAGAACAATGGTGTCTATTTTAGCTGCCGGTTGCCTGCTCACTGCCCAAATCTGTGCAATGACTGATTGAATAAAGGGGGAAACCACAGCCAATCACAGAGAGAAGGGCTGGGTGCTGGAATGGCATTACGGCAGCTGTCTGGCATGCTCTTATTTTCTAACGTCTATGTCTCCTACTCAGCCTTGTAACTAGCTATGACAATACAACTTTATATATTCAGTTTGGGGAATAAGAATAAACTAACTAGGTTATTTCGGCATAAGATGATCTACAGTATATGAAATAACAATACTTATTTAAAGAGATGTTGTGGATGGACAAGCTATTTCTATCACAGGAACACATGCCCAGTGCTGTTAATAGAAGAATAGTTTCCCGACAAACAGCCAGGATGACCACATCTGATGGAAGACGCTGAAAGTGCTTGGTCACTATGTCTGGCTGCGACCAGAGACTCCATTTCAGCTGGGCCTTTCTGGCTAACCTGGGGGGAGGGGCTCAGCTGCAGGGCTGGTGTGTGTGTGGGACTTTGACACAGGAGGGGTGTAAAACTATACCAGCTCCCTACAGGGAGTGTGTTTGTTCTCCTTCGACATCCATCTGTCATCCATTATCCCCGTTCTATTGATTTACTCCATGTGAAGGAAGACCTGTAAAATCAGACAGAGGAACGGGTGGCTCCTTGACAGGCCTTCATTTTCTCCTTTGTTCTAAATTTACGACTGGCCCACCCCCTGTAAACAATGGGCTATAAGGAAGAGAAATATGTTATACGTGCCATGCTGTAAACAGAATATAAAAATATATTCAACCTGATGCATATACAGTATGTACTCGTTCTATTAGACTCAAATAATTGTATGAATACCTCACTAAGGACAAGTGCCACTTACAGTACCAAGGACAGACAAATGACAAAGCACTTCAGACAGACGCTTCTGACAGGGTTTCAGCTGCTATCTCACAACCACATCAGCTGCTCTAAAGAATGTGTGAATCATTCCCACATAAAAGGTCCCCTTATGACGAGATAAGGACACGTCTGGCAATCAGCAACAGGGTAACAGAAATAATCACACGCGCCCAGCCAATGACCTTGATTGTAATAGAGTATAAGTTGTTCTAAAATGTGCAGTCGTCTAATGGTAGCGCTGATATGCAGGAAAGAGACAGTCAGGCTCTTGACCCCTAGCTTTAAAAGAAGGGTGTATTTATTATGGTTATGAATATGAGTTTGGCCTCACTGACAAGAATCTGAATAATGACAAATATGTTTTTATACTGAACAGAAATATAAACACAACAAAGAATTTTAAAGATTTTACTGAGTCACAGTTCATATAAAGAAATCAGTCCATTTAAATACAAACATATGGATTTCACATGACTAGGAATACAGATATGCATCTGTTGGATCAGAAAACCAGTCAGTATCTGGTGTTTCCACACTTTGCCTCATGCAGCGCGACATCTCCTTTGCATGGAGTTGATCAGGCTGTTGATTGTGGTCTGTGGAATGTTGTCCCAGTCCTCTTCAATGGCTGTGCGAAGTTGCTGGATATTGGTGGAAACGGAAACACGCTGTCGTACACGTTGATCCAGAGAATCCCAAACATGCAGTGGTGGAAAAAGTACCCAATTGTTATACTTGAATAAAAGTAAAGATACCTTAATAGAAAATGACTCAAGTAAAAGTGAAAGTCACCCAGTCAAATCCTACTTGAGTATAAGTCTAAAAGTATTTGGTTTAAAATATACTTAAGTATCAAAAGTAAAAGTATAGATCATTTCACATTCTTTATATTAAGCAAACCAGACGGCACCATTTATTTTTAAATTTTTTATGGCTAGCCAGGAGAACACACCAACACTCAGACATTTACATTTTTTTACATTTAAGTCATTTAGCAGACGCTCTTATCCAGAGCGACTTACAAATTGGTGAATTCACCTTCTGACATCCAGTGGAACAGCCACTTACAATAGTGCATCTAAATCATTTAAGGGGGGGTGAGAAGGATTACTTATCCTATCCTAGGTATTCCTTGAAGAGGTGGGGTTTCAGGTGTCTCCGGAAGGTGGTGATTGACTCTGCTGTCCTGGCGTCGTGAGGGAGTTTGTTCCACCATTGGGGGGCCAGAGCAGCGAACAGTTTTGACTGGGCTGAGCGGGAACTGTACTTCCTCAGTGGTAGGGAGGCGAGCAGGCCAGAGGTGGATGAACGCAGTGCCCTTGTTTGGGTGTAGGGCCTGATCAGAGCCTGGAGGTACTGCGGTTTCCCCTCACAGCTCCGTAGGCAAGCACCATGGTCTTGTAGCGGATGCGAGCTTCAACTGGAAGCCAGTGGAGAGAGCGGAGGAGCGGGGTGACGTGAGAGAACTTGGGAAGGTTGAACACCAGACGGGCTGCGGCGTTCTGGATGAGTTGTAGGGGTTTAATGGCACAGGCAGGGAGCCCAGCCAACAGCGAGTTGCAGTAATCCAGACGGGAGATGACAAGTGCCTGGATTAGGACCTGCGCCGCTTCCTGTGTGAGGCAGGGTCGTACTCTGCGGATGTTGTAGAGCATGAACCTACAAATTACGCATATGTGTTTAGTGAGTCTGCCAGATAAGAGGCAGTAGGGTTGACCAGGGATGTTCTCTTGATAAGTGCGTGAATGGACCATTTCCCTGTCCTGCTAAGCATTCAAAATGTACTTTTTGGGTTTCAGTGAAAATGTATGGAGTAAAAAGTACATAATTGTTTTAGGAATGTAGTGAAGTAAAAGTAAAAGCTGTCAAGAATATAAATTGCAAAGTAAAGTACAGATACCACAAAAAACTACTTAAGTAAAAATACTTTAAAGTACTACTTAAGTACTATACACCAATGCAAATATGCTCAATGGGTGACATGTCTGGTGAGTATGCAGGCCATGGAAGAACTGGGACATTTTCAGCTTCAGCGATATGGGGTTGTGCTTTATCATGCTGAAACATGAGGTGATGGTGGTGGATGAATGACATGACAATGGGCCTCAGGATCTCATCACGGTATCTCTGTGCATTCAAATTGCCATCGATAAAATGCAATTGTGTTTGTTATACGTAGCTTATGCCTGCCCATACCATAACTCCACCACCACGTGGCACTCTGTTCACAACGTTGACATCATCAAACCGCTCACCAACACGATGCCAGACAGAGGAAACAGAGGAGACTGTGGTCTAACACAATGCTAGAAGTGGCTTATGGTAGAGAAATTGACATTCAATTATCTGGCAACAGCTCTGGTGGACATTCCTGCAGTCAGAATGCCAATTGCATGCTCCCTCAAAACTTGAGACATCTGTGGCATTGTGTTTTCTGACAAAACTGCACATTTTAGGGTGGCCTTTTATTGTCCACAGCACAAGGTGCAACTGTGCAATGATAATGCTGTTTAATCAGCTTCTTGATACCTGCCACACCTGTCTGGTAGATGGATTATCTTAGCGAAGGAGAAATGCTCACTAACAGGGATGTAAATACATTTGTGCACAAAATGAGAGAAATCAGCTTTTTGTGCGTATGCAACATTTCTGGGATCTTTTATTTCAACCCATGAAACATGAAACCAACATTTCACGTTACGTTTATATTTTTGTTCAGTGTACATATTCGGATGCATATTTTGTCCACACTGTGCTGCAGGAGCTAGTGGATTATTTTATTTTGCCTCGAGACAGCCGGATGGTACCAGATGCCCACTCTAATCCAATCAAAGATGACCCCCTGTGAATTCACTCCATCAGTTATATACAAGCCAATGTGGCCATGCATAATATTAGAGCCACACCCTGGCTCATCCCTGGCCACGTGATAGGCATTAGAGTTAGCAGTGTGGTTAAGGTTAGGTTTCAAATCAGATTGTATGACTTTGTGGCTGCGCCAGCTAGTGACCACTCTGCAGAGCTGCCTCCAGAATAAGATTCATGACAAAAAACGCTCACCTGCGAAATATACTTCCACAGACTGAGTGGTCTCGATTATAAATGATTACTAGTTGGCCATTGTCACTGGAGACAGAAGTGTGTGTCTGTCTGAGACATGAGCTACACAGGACAGAACAGCTGCCACTATGTTCAACTGTCTGGAGGAGGGGACAATACAACCCCACCTCATCGCTCCAATCCTCGTCTCATTACTTCATCTCTCTCATTTAGAAAATGGGACTAAACACGCTATTATTTATGAAGTATTTGTTTACTGTCCAATGATGACTAAGAAACTGAAATCTTGCACTTCTTTAAATAAATAGAGATTATGTCAGTGGAAAGGTAATCATGCAATGAATAGACGACTCAATACAACATTTCTCCATGAGAACTCCCCAAGTCTCTCCTTCCAAGATCATTCGACTTTCTCTTTTCCTCCCATGACAGTTATGATTTACAAAGAGTCATTTTATATTAACGTTTTTGTTTTATTATTATTAATCTTTGTCGTTATGTCATTCAAATACCGTGGCATAGTCTCACATAACATGCAGTTTAAGTCAATTAAGTTGATCACTTTGCTTGCAAAAAATGTAATGCTTTAAATGTGATTTGATATAGTAAATGATTTCTAGAAACATTTCCATTTTTGAAAACTAAAGAAAAACCAAAACATATTTGGCTTAGGTTTATGGGCTGTAAAATAATTCAGTAGATCTGAACACTTGATAATGATGACCAAAGCATTACCAGCACGTGGTGACATCTTATAGTAAGAATAGATCACTCCACTTCACATATCTCTGGCAATTAACGAGCAACTCTCTCAACAGTCCCATATTTTATGTCACTTACCAAACATAGCTGATACATCACGTTTCAGAAAACTTTTTCAGAAAATAAGTTTGTATTGATAAATTATCAAACTGTCAAACATGATCAAATCCACATTCTAATGTAAATCATAATAATAACAAACCAAAACCTCTTTGTAGGTCAACTTGTCTATTTAATATATAAAATACGATAAAACATACGCAAAAAGGGAAGGGTAAGAAGGGACAAATGGATACTTTGGTACAATAACAAACACTTTTTTTGTAAAAGCAGTATAGAATTTGTAATAACATATCAGTGCATACTTTATTTATGAAAATATACACAAATTGTATATCATTCTCCAAAAACAACAAAAATGTTTATTTTTTTATATATTTTTTTACAACGGAAATCAGACTAGCCGAACACAATATATTAACTATAATTTATTAACTTTTTTCTTCAATTTCTATTTGATTTCTGTGTGATGTAAATTCTTATTGATATTACATTTCATATTTATTTCCTATAACATGATTCATTCTATTTTTGTGTTATGCCCATGCATTGACATCTTTGTGTCTGGTCGGAAATAAATTAAAATGTGTCTTGTCCCCACTTTACTATGTGTAGACTAAGTTTTATACATTTGACTAAAAATTGCAGCATTGTATTAAACTTGTTTACCACCTTCCATGATCTCACATGTACTAATATTACTACAGCCGTTTTGTTTTATGTCATAAATCGTGCAATATTTGTACACCATTTGAAGAAAAAAACAAAACAAAAAATGAAAACAAAAAATATAATATTTATATATAATAAAATAAAATTCAAATAAAGATTCCTAACCTACACAAAACCGCAAGAAATAAAATTGTCTTTTCTATATCATCATTACAATTACCATCGATGGTCACAATAATGATAATATTAACAGTAATAATAGCAATTACCATAGAACAATTGTAATAAAAACAGACAATAGAACTGTCACCAGCACAAATTAACACTGGAAAGTGAGATTCTCTAAACATCATTCATTATACATGGGAAATATGGGGGCGCAGGTTAACTATTGTCATGACGATTGTCTTTTCATTTGTGATTACAGTGACCCTTAGTGTTGTTCTGAGATAATGTCAGGGCTTTATGCAACACATCAATTGGCCAATGTCCAGAGTACTAACCAACCATCTCCCCATAGTCTGCTTCCACTAGTGACCATTTAGTCTAGTTATGAAACATCGCTTCATGGCGTGTGGCCCTATTCAAGACATAGCTACCATTTTTATGAAAAAAAGAAAAAAAACATCAGGGTCAATGTTTTGTTCAAAGCTTAGGACACAACAGTCTTACAGTCCAAGGGTGTGTGAACATGCCGGCAGTCGTGATAGCTCTCTCTCTGCCATCCGTCTCTAGACGATCGTCTAGACTCCAGAAGAGTCAGGCTGCACAATCCCTACAGCAACAACTACAACGATATAAAACAATAAAGAGCCAATGTGAGGTCATTTGAACAGAGTGCAGAGTATATGTGAGTATGGTGTTTGAGTGTGTGGAGCAATGAGCCGTTTTGGCAGAAAATTGATAGTGGTAGAGGTCAAATGAGAGTGAGATGGACTTGTCTTTTAAATCACGGGTAGGGAGCGAGTGAAATGCTGTAATTAATTAATGTGGCCAGGGAGGTACTCTCATCTAACATAAAGCACAAGGGATACTTGTCTGGCTAATGTGTGTGAATGTGTTTGTATGTGTGTGTTGGATGAGTTTGATGTGCCTGAGGACATGCAGACATGACTGTCCCATTCTGGAGGACACCTGGCTTTTAAAGAGAGGGGGCATTTTGGAGGCTTGGGGGAGGAAGGGGTTAAAGTGCGCTCCATCAGAGTACTAACCACTGCTCACTCAAACAGTCCAATCCACTGCTACTTTCCATTCTGTCCCTCTAGCACCCTCACTTGGCTTTGCAACGTAGTACACTAATGTACACACAAATAGAAAGACAGTTCCACTGAGAATCAACACATTGGCTTTTAGGGATATCCTGCTGAACATATGTGAACATATATTTCTATATACAATCCCTGTCGTCTATCGTTTTCTCTGCATCGTATGCAGTTCATCCCTTACTCTCAAAATCTACTATCGCTACAAAAGCCATACAGAAGGAAACAGAACAAATTGCTTATATACACAGTTCTTTGCTTTTTCTCCCAGTTTACATCTCTTATTCAGAGCCTTCTGAAACACTGGCATTGTTAAACAAAAATACTTTTCGTGTGTGAGTGCGGATGGATTTGAGCGTGGAAAAATCAAAAAAAGTCAAGAAGGTAGTAACAAAAAAACTTTACACAAAAAGAGCATTTGAAATAAATATCAAAAACAGGAACACACACGTAGAATCTGAAGTTGATCTGTAGGTATCTGTAGCATGTGTCATAGAGATAAGGTATCGATGTTTCAGATTAAACAGCTATTTGCATGGTTCTGATTAAATACCTGGCTAAAACTAAACAAAACAAGGATCGTCCACTTTAGAACAGTGAATCCTGTCTTATCAAATGGTGAATTTTGGGTTCTTAAATCTAAATTAGAAATGTTTATAGAAATGTAAAGATGGCTGATGGACAAGTCAGACAGAGAGAGTACGTAATATTCCAACAAAACCATTTAAATCTCATTCACCAATCTCATACTCTTTACAAAAACACCAAAAGCTGGATATAACAGTACCACTGGGCAGATACAAAGAAGTGGATTCATTTTGGTTGTCATACTGTTTCTCAACAGAGCAGTGCAGCTGGACTAGAGACCTACTGTGGATAAATGACAGGAGGATACCAGATGTGTATTATGTGATGTAGAGGGTAAACAGCAAACCCAGCAAAGCCAATAGTCAGTCAATAGTCAGTCAGTTTTCTAGACGCTCTCTCTCCCTTCAAAACGAAAAGGAGACAGAGCCAGCTTGAACAAAAGAGAACTCATTCATTCCAATCCTAATCTTGCCCAACACACTATGTTGACATGTAATCCCTGGTTCGGTTACTCTGCCCCTATTGAGGGTGCATGTGTGAGAATATGTGTGTGTGTGTGTAGTACAACATAGGGTAAAACAGTATGCAGCTTGTGCGTCAATGCATACATTTGTGAGAGAAAGTGTGTAAGAGCATGCGCAAATGGGCGTGTCCGGTGCACGTGTGTGTGTTTGTGTGTGGTGGAGGCATGTGTGGAGGTCAGCATTTACTGTACATACGGTAAATAGGTATTGGGTGGGGGGGTCGGGGGGGTGTGAGAGAGAGGGGGGCATCTCTCCCCTTCACTCCCTTGTTCTACACATCTATGTTACCCAAGTGTCCAGTCTCATTCTCTTCACATTGGCACCCTCCTGCTCCTGCTGCTCCTGCGTGGACGAGGGCCTCAGGATCCCCATGGCCGAGGAGGCCCCTCCCTGGTGGTGGAAGTCCTGGGCCCGCCCCTGGGCCCCATCGTCCCGGTCCCCCTCGTAGGAGCTGCCGTTGCTGCTCAGGCTGCCGACGGGCGAGCGGCCCTGCAGGGTGGACGGCTCCAGACGCAGGGCCCCTGGGTACTGGCCTGACATAGGGGCCCCTGTGATGGTCACGAGGCCTCCTCCTCCGCCACCTCCGGCTGTGGAGCACGGGGTGCTGCGGTCACGGTTGGGCGACACGGGCTCCGACTTGATGCTGATGTTGGGGTTGGTGTTAATTGTCAGCATGGTGCCCTGAGGTAAGTGGCCTACCGGCCTGGAGGGACCGAGAAAAGAGAGAGAAATGGTGAGACGTGTGCTGACATCTGCTGGTCAGCCAGGGTAACTGCAACACTCTTTACGAACACATATCAACATCACCATGAACATCACTTTTAACACAGGAGCCCAGACAGGGACCTGCTCAACAAAACACAGTGAAGTAAGCGCTGATGGAACATAGAGTCAACACCTCCACACACTAGGTGGAGGGGGGGGGGGGGATCCTAGAAAACAAATGTGTCAGCAAATTGAGTAGCGGAAAAACAAACAGAACCTTGGAGAAAAAGAATATAATTGTTTATGGGAGTGGTAGATAAGTGTCCCTTCTATGAACTGCGTAGGTCTTCATTTCTATGTGCAGTGCTCTGTGTTCCACCCTACTGTTCATACACACCCTGGGCTGACAGCTCATGTTTGGCTAATTGCTAACGACAGGTAATGTTTCACTGCTAATGTTTTAGGGAACAAAGTGTCATGACGTAGCTTTTACAAGAGACTACAGGTTGATGGACTGAGGTTAGACAAATGGACAGATACGCAAACAGACTGGATGAAAAGGCCACACGGAAGCGCACGGTCCACAAGCCATGCAGACTGACTCTGGATTCCGAAAGACCATGCCTTTTGCCATGTGTCCACAGTCACTTTAATCTTTTGTGTTTAGTAACTCATGCAATTGTACCCAGACACCTCCAACTACACACCCCTCCAACAAGTCCCATCTGTAAATTCACACAGCCCTCAGCACCCCCCCCCCCCTCTCTCTCCCACACCACCCCCCACAATTGTAAAAGCCAACAATCACTTCAATCAGGTCACCCTTAAAAAGGTTCAACGCAGCCGTTTTTATCTCAATATGAAATAATTTCTGGCTCACAATCAAGTACCTTCCTGTGATTTTGACTATTTGAATTGAAAACAAAGAAAGAAAAACTTCTTAGCAACGAGACATTTCTGATGAGTGTAGAGGGGAAAACTGAAAACTAGCTGTTATTGGCAGAGAGGTTTGGAACTCTTTTATTGGTCTATTCACTAATTTACCACCTGGTGATGACACCAGGCAGGCCAAAACTCCATCCCACAAAAACAGGCTGCCATTGTTTTCCCAAAAGTATTTTCAAACAGCTCTTACACTAAAAGGGTATATCATAATTTTCACGGTATTATCCCAACCTCAGAGTAGAAATATTCAGTGAGCTCCAAAAGTATTGGGACTGTGACTCATTTTGTGTTGTTTTGGCTCTGTACTCCAGCACTTTGGATTTGAAATGATACCATGAGGCTAACCTGTCAATCTTTAATTTGAATGTATTTTCATCCATTTCGGGTGAACAGTTGAGAAATTAGGGCACCAAAAGTACTGGGACAAATAAGAATAGAATATATTTCTAAACACTTCTACATTCATGTGAATGCTACCATGATTATGGATAGTCCTGAATCGTGAATAATGATGAGTGAGAAAGTTACAAATATCATATCCCCAAAACATGCTAACCTCTCACCATTAGAATAACAGGGGAGGTTAGCATTCTTGGGGGGTATGATATGTGTGTCTGTAACTTTCTCAGTGATCATTATTCACCATTCATTCAGGATGAACCATAATCATGGTAGCATCCCTATTAATGTAGAAATGTTAAGAAACATATTATATTCTTATTTACAATAAAAGTGACTCAAATGATTGGTCACAAAATAATGTGAAACACAACCAAAACAATGATGTAATCATTGCATGCTAGGAATATGGGACCAAATACTAAACTTTTGACTTCTTTAATACACATAAGTGAATTTGTCCCAATACCTTTGGTCCCCTTAAATGGGGGGACTATGTACAAAAAGGGCTGTCATTTCTAAACGGTTTACCAGATATGGATGAAAATGCCCTCAAATTAACACTGACAGTCTGCATTTTGTCACTGTATCATTTCAAATCCAAAGTGCTGGAGTAAAGAGCCAAAACAACAAACAAAAAGAATCACTGTCCCAATAGTTTTTTTCTCTTCATGTTTTTGACTGCACTGGGCCTTTAAGATAGTGTACTTATAGGGCACAATGACCCATTCATATTATTTTATATATTCACAATTGCACAATAAAAGATGCAAGAATGTGATTCTGTACCCTACAACACACACACATACTCTCGCTCATGTCCACACTCACTCCCTAAACCCTTGACTGTGCTACTCTGCCTCTATGTGCCACTTTATCAAGTGTAAGCCCGGCATTATGGACTTGTACAGGTAGATGGATTATAGTGCCACAAGGGTCCTGTTGCTATGGAGAACAAAACGAACAGAGTCAGCAGGCTGTTGACAGTGATGAAGGCTCGCTCTTCAGGCTAGCTCAGGGCGCTAACACAGCTAGCGTAGTCAGAAGCACATGGTTACAATACAGTAAAGTATAGTGCCGTTTCCCAAAACCTGGTCCAGAAGGACCATTGTGTGCACAGTTTTCAAATTAAACCAATCTCTCAATAAATTTGCTTAAACTGAGTTGATAGTGAGTTTCATGGATGACTATTACCAGCATCTCCATATGGAGTCTCTGTCAAATAATTATTGGATCTGGTTTTAAATGAAAACCAGCATGCATGGGGGTCCTCAAAGACCAGGTTTGGGAAACAGTGCCATGCTGTGTGGCTAGTTATAGACTGAAGATAGAAGAGGCTGGTGGGGGGAGCTATGGGAAGACGGGCTCATTGTAATGTCTGGAATGGAATTAATGGAACGGTATCAAATACATCAAACATTTGGAAACCACATGTTAGATGCAGTTCCATTTATTCCATTCCAGCCATTACAATAAGCCCATCCTCCTATAGCTCCTCCCACCAGCCTCCTCTGACTGAGGAGATATACAGTACCAGCAGAGACCCTCTTCCCTGCCAAATAGCAAGTTTGATTGAGAGGCCATGCTGTAAAAGGAGGGCAAAAAAGAAAGTTTGAGAAACTAACACAGGGAGGGTGATTCAGAAACCTGCTCTCCATTGATGTACATAACAGACAGCCCAACAACTTGGCTAAATAATTTTACATTCAAAATTAGTCAAACATTGGGTATTCATTTATTAAATAAAATGTAATTATAGACTTGTCATTTTGAATGTATTGACCAAGACATCAATCTAGTCCCTAAATAAATGTTATTTGATCAATTCTATTATTTTTCCCTTTCCTGCAATGTAGTGTAATCAAGCTGGAGTGGATGTGTTGACCCAATGATTCCCTATCCGGTTGTCTGTGCAAACAATCTATTCCTTGAGGATAAAGGAGCTTTCTCTGAACTAAATAGGATATTATGTGCACAGCACACAAATCAGCAGTGTGTACATAAACAACTATTTGTTTCTGTGTACATTGTAAAATATGCGTAAGGTAGAAACATAAAGGTAAGCCTTTCCCAGAATAAAACAGCTGGAGTCAGGGAGAGGGAGAGAGAGACAGAGACAGACAGACAGACACAGAGAGAGAGAGAGAGAGAGAGAGAGAGGGACAGACACAGAGCGAGACGGAGGGAGAGAGACAGAGGGAGAGAGACGGAGGGAGAGAGATGGAGGGAAAGAGACTCAGAGATAGAGAGAGAGAGACACACACAGAGGTAGACACAGAGAGAGAGTGAGACAGAGAGAGAGGGAGATATTGAAAAAGACAGACAGAGAGCGAGTTAATAGTGAGACTGATAGCAAGGTAATGGCAAAAACTGCCACCTGTAAACTTACTGAGGTAGCGAGTTGTGTGTGTGCACCATTTCTCCAATGAAAAAGGACATGTCCTTAATGCAAGGACAGACTGACTGACAGACAGACAGACATGTTATCTAAACAGGAAGCATTTCTCCAAAACCCCTTAAAACTCCTCAACTCAGATCATTTATCTCCTGAATGCATCAGCTGGCTTCTTCAAACATAGAGACCAACACATCCTGCAAGGCTGAAGGCAGCAATTGACGTGTGGAAAACGATTCAATAAACAAGTAAACAAGTCAACGCGGGAAGGCTAGCGGGACACCCTTGACACAGCATTAACATTTAGATTGGTGTGCTAGTCAACAGGTGCACGCTAGTTGCAGTGAGTCTTTACAGGAGGCTCTGGAATGACTGGCCACTCAGTGCAAGAGAAGGAAGGGGAGAAAAAAACAGCAGAAATCATTTCTCCCTCGCTTCTCACAGCGAGTAACCAGGGCTGACAGGGAACGCGAGGCTCGCAGTGCAAAACCGTCAATCACCTTTGATTGGAAGTGTCTGCTCACTGCGGCTACCGTGCAAGGGAATAAATAACAGAAACAGTGGGACTGTACGTATAGCCTATGTAATCAAACGCTAGTGTGAGAGAACAAATCGTGGGAGGAACTTCAGGGCAAAATGAGAACGGTTTGTTCAAGTGCCTTACTTTGAAGCAGCAGTTTCACTGATCTATATGAAGTATGGATGGGTGAAATCTGACTATTGATCTTACTGTCAGGCCATCCAGGTGATATACAGATGAATAGACCTGTGCTTCAAGACAAAAAAGGAGGACTACATTACTCATTCTTGGTGTGTGTTTGGGTGTGTGTGAGTCAATGCTGTCCTGTGAGACTGAAACACACAGTGCGGGGCGGCTGCCATATTCCTGCATATCTCTCTCTTTGGTTCCAACACTCAAAGCCTCAGAAACAAGATATTATACAAGGGTTTGGCCGGCCGGGATGTCCTATCGCACTCTAGCGACTCCTGTGATGGGCCGGGCGCATGCACGCTGACACGGTCGCCAGGTGTATGGCATTTCCTGCGACACATTGGTGCGGCTGGCTTCCGGGTTAAGGGAGCAGTGTGTCAAGAAGCAGTGTGGCTTGGCGGGTCGTGTTTCGGAGGACGCATGGTTGTCAACCTTCACCTCTGCCGAGTCCGTACGGGAGATGCAGCGATGGGACAAGACTGTAACTACCAATTGGGTACCATGAAATTGGGGAGAAAAAGGGCCAAAATTAAAAATGTAAATGTACAGTGTAAGTTACATGGAATCTAAACTGTTATACCTTCATTATGTTCCTCAGAATTGAACCCGACATGAGAGCCGCACAAACTTAATTTGATACGACAGACAGGAAAAGCATGACGATAACCACACATGTAGCGCTAGATGCTAATTCGTTCACCTCAGGTTAGCAGCGAAATTGGAGATGCAGTTAGCCATCTCCCCGTTCTGTTTCTCTGCGCCCCACATGCTGTGGACAAGAGGGGGAGAACAAACAGGCGGTTACATACAGCTACCCCGCGGCTAGCCTCGCCTCCACAATCACAGAAACCTGCATTTAGCTCTAGCAATGCCAGTAATGAGACAAAGCTGATGGCTAATGAGGATCACTAGCTAGCATTAGCCTTCAGCAGGTGGTCAACGCACACCTAAACCTAAAGTGCTCTTGGATCCACGTGGGGAGATGTTAAGGGAGAGGGAGTTATTTAGGCTAGCCCCTGACATACTCAAACTAAAAGTGGAGGTACATGCATACCAGAGAAGGCTGGTGGGAGGAGCTACAGGAGTACGGGTTCATTGTAATGTATAGAATGGAATCAATGAAAAGGAGTCAAACGTGGTTTCCATATGTTGGATACCATTCCATATATGCCATTCTAGCCATTACAATGAGCCTGTCCTCCTATAGCTCCTCTCACCAGCCTCCTCTGATGCATACTATACCATAGCTAGTGGATACCAGTGACGGTCAGAGGTGTTCGCAGTTTTGGGTCTTTATTGTAGCTAGCAACCATGCTAAGCTGCTCTTGAGGAAAAATACTTAATTTCATGTCAAATGCCATTGACGCACGGCTTTGGTGAGTCAGAATTGCTGATGAAATTGTGTGCATACAGTAAGTGCATGTGTGTTTAAGGGCTATAGTACTGGTAGGTCAGTACAGGTATTGGTCACATAGTTTTGGGAAATGGTTTTGGGTTAATTCTCTGAATCTCACTGGCCTAAACGTCAATATCTGCGTTTAGGGCAGTGGGGACTCATTTTTTTCAGCTAGAGTTTCTGGGGACCTCATTTTTAACCCAAGAATTTCCCCCATCCCACCTCAAATCAAGCGACACAATGTTCAAATCTAATGACACAACCTTCAATGAATTGCATTTTCATCTCTTATCAAAATGAAAAGAAGCCAATAAATACATTTACTCAATAATATTTTTTTGTATATTGCTCCACACAATAATCTATACTCTTAATTGTATTATTATTATTTACATTATTTGGGGGGTGAACCCACTAAAGTTCCCCCGTGAGCCTACAAGGGGTCGTGACCCCGACTTTGAATACCACTGGTTTAGGGTGCAGTTAGCCACACTTATGTAGCTAGCTACACTCATACAATAGGGTGACCGGTGAAGTGTACTTACACCAAGTTACTGAGTGACGCCAAGCTAATCTGTTGTTGTTGTTGTTGTTGCTGCTGCTGCTGCTGTTGTTGTTGTTGTTGTTGCTGCTGTTGCTGCTGAGACACTGCTGGTTGCTGTTGCCAGGTGGACATGTTGCTAGGCAGCAGCCCTGATGGTGTGAATGTCTGGAGCGCAGTGAGATCCGCACTTGTCAGCTGGTACTCTGAGATGGAGGGAAGGGGAGGGAGAGAGAGAGAGAGAGAGAGAGGGAGAGAAATACTCACACATTGATCAAAGTGAATATGCATAGGATTCACTTATAGTGTTAAATTGTGCTCCTTTCTGCCTTTGCCAATTAGGGCAATTACAGAGCAGACTGACAAAAAGAGAATAACTGAATAAACGAATCAAAAGTATTCACCCTTGTGTTTCTATCATCCACGGGTCCTAATACACTTGCTTTAAGACACACTACAGACATACAGTGTGTGCCCAATTGCCCGTGAGCAGAGAGTACCCTTGTCCTCTTTCACTCACCAGTGTTGTAGGTCGTCTGCATGGTGGAGAAGGGGGCTAGGAGACTGGGCGTCGCCACGGAAACCACTGGTGTGGACAGGTTCCCTTGAGAACCACCTAACCGCTGAGCATTCTGGGAAGACAGAGGACACAGGAAAAACGCTTGAACATCAGGAAGTAAAGACTTATTTTAAACCAAAAATGTTGTGCCCACGCAGTACCATGACATTTACTAACAGTATCAAATACAAACAAAGGTGGGAACATCCTGGCCTGTACGGTTCTTGACTTCTCTATGACACGAAAACACCAACATTCACGGCCACGTGAAATAATAGTTGGTAGAGGTGTTAGGAAGTGTTCCACTCAATGGAGAGTCATGCGGATAGAATGAGAGACATGCATCGGGCAGAACAACCAGAGTGAGCGATAAATTGATTGTGTTTGTGTGTGTGTTGGTGCGTGGTGATAAGTGTGTGAGTCTGGGCTCAGACGCTCCAGGGGTGGAGGTCATTGTGCCATTGGTGTCACCTTGTAACAGTTTGTCCTAGTCAATGGATACACACACTCCAGAGAATACTGTAGACTACACACAATGACCTCCTCCTGCCCAACCCGACATGGATTACACACACATGGAGTTGACCCATGCACGTGCCAAGATACATACAATGCATTCACAGAGAGAGCTTTTGCTCCATTTTGGATTTACCACACATAGTATGTATACATGGCTACACACTATTCTATAACATACAGTACCAGTCAAAAGTTAGGACACACCTACTCCAGGGTTTCTTTATTTTTTCTATTTTCTACACTGTAGAATAATAGTGAAGACATCAAAACTATGAAATAACACACATGTCAAAATATATTTTATATTTGAGATTCTTCAAAGTAGCCACCCTTTACCTTGATGACAGCTTTGCACAATCTTGGCATTCTCTCAACCAGCTTCATGAGGTAGTCACCTGGAATGCATTTCAATTAACAAGGGTGCCTTGTTAAAAGTTAATTTGTGGAATTTCTTTCCTTCTTAATGCATTTGAGCCAATCAGTTGTGTTGAGACAAGGTAGGGGTGGTATACAGACGATAGCCCTAATTGGTAAAAGACCAAGTCCATATTATGGCAAGAACAGATCAAATAAGCAAAGAGAGAAGACAGTCCATCATTACTTTAAGACATGAAGGTCAGTTAATCCGGAAAATGCAGTCGCAAAAACCATCAAGCGCTATGATGAAACTGGCTGCCACAGGAATGGAAGACCCAGAGTTCTCTGCTGCAGAGGATATGTTCATTACAGTTAACTGCACCTCAGATTGTAGCCCAAATAAATGCTTCAGAGTTCAAGTAACAGACATCTCAACATCAACTGTTCAGAGGAGACTGTGTGAATCAGGCCTTTGTGGTCGAATTGCTGCAAAGAAACCACTACTAAAGGACACCAATAAGAAGAAGAGACTTGTTTGGGCCAATAAACACGAGCAATGGACATTGGACTGGTGGAAATCTGTCCTTTGGTCTGTGCAAAGCTGTCATCAAGGCAAAGGCTGGCTACTTTGAAGAATCGCAAATATAAAATATATTTTGATATGAGTGTTATTTCATAGTTTTGATGTCTTCACTACTATTCTACAATGTAGAAAATAGTAAAAATAAAGAAAAACCCTGGAATGAGTAGGTGTCCAGACATTTGACTGGTACTGTACATTGTACTGTGCTCCTATTCGATACTACACTGTAAGTACTGTATACTCATGATTTACTAATATACCAGTATGACAGTATATCAGTATGACACTCATGCCTGTGATATCACAGTGTTGACACAGCATCCACAGTCAAGTCTAGGAGGAGTTTCTATTCACCTCACTCACCAACTCCAGCTCCTCATCGGTCTGCAGTGGGCAGTAGGACAGAGAACACGGGTTACAGTTCTGTACTAACCTGCTGATCTAGGATCAGCCCCCAATCCTAACCTTAACCATTGGGCTCATGAAGGGGAAATGCAAAACTGAACTCGAGTCAGCATCCAGGGGGCTATTTCCTCACAAAAATATCAAATTCAGAACCGTAATTATGACGGGATGCACGGATACATTTTGACATCAATTAGCACCGTCTAAAGCCACACTCAGTTTGAGTGCAAAAATCAACCTTTGAATTGAATCTTACTATAATTGCTGTCCTATTAATTGTTCAATTACTTTAGAAACTAATAATGACTCAGCATCTGTCTTGTAGAAAAATGTGCACTTCCGAGTGACATCACTCTGAGAAACAAAACGCTGTTATTACTGTAGACATTCCAACCTCCTAAAATGTGTTGAGTTGAATCACAAGACACAATAATAAATAAATACCTCTCATATTTCAACCGTTTACAAATCAAACAGCGTACAATTCGTTTAGGTATTAAATGTTTATCTCAGAAGGAACAGAGATTTGACCTAGATAGTTTGTGTGTATGCATTGATATGTATGCTGTGTGCCCTTCTTAAAAAATGTATGTAGTTCTGTCTTTGAGCTGTTCTTGTCTATTGATGTTCTGTAATTATGTTATTCTGTATTACGTTTCATGTTTTGTGTGGACCACAGGAAGAGTAGCTGCTGCTTTTGCAACAGCTAATGGGGATCCAAATAAAATACCAAATACCAAAAATTCATAAAGATTCAGCACTCCATTGTTTTGTGACTGGCGGGACACCAATGAAGCCTTTATCAATGTGAGAAAACAACAGACTCAGTTTGGGCCAGTAGGGCTCACGTAGTAGATCTCTCTGCGGCTCACCAGCTGCATCAGGCTCTTGCCGCTCTGGGAGGTGATGACCCGGAGATCAGGCTTGCGGCTGTTCACCATCTGAGGGCTGGGCGGAGGTGGAGACTTGGCCGGGACTACTTTCCCCAGGCTGTTGCCGTTGGAGACGGAGAGGAGGCCGGGGGAGGCCCTGGCACTGATGTAGCCGTTCGCTGGTTGAGAGGGAGACAGAGAGGAGATATTAATATGGTGTTAAGGAATGTATGGAGTGTTTGTGTGGTGTGTGTATACCTCTCACTTACTGTAGGACAAATGTAACACTGTGAATAACAGCATGAATCTGTAAACATTACTTGTTTGACCCTTTCACGCATTACACCGTAACACTACAAAACGTCATAGCTTTTCTCTACAGGAGCAATGTCACACCTATGTCAACCCTACGGCATCCCTACAGCATGTCAACAATCAGAAAGTCCCCTTTAGTTCATGTCATGTGACACACCCCTAAGAGAAACAACCTTTTGTTATTTCTCAAGACATTCCAACCTCCTAATGTGTTGTTGTCTCATAAGACAATTAAAAACAAATAAATACCTCTAATATTTGTATCTTGAACAAATCAAACAGCGTACGCTTCGTTTTGGTTTCACTCATTATGAAGATCTATCCATCGAAAGGCTCAACGGTGAGCAGTGTTAATCTGGGACAGCATCAAGCTACTCAGACAACAGCATTCCTTCTTGCCATGGGACAGACCGTCAGACTGATTTCCCCTTACTTGGTTAAAAGGAGCCGTTGACTCAAAGAAAGACAGGCTCACTGTGTGGATGGGGGAGCGGGGGACTTTCCCAGCACTGTCAGGAACACAACCAGGCAAACACAGACATTAGACACACACAGACTGAGAGTGAGAGAGACAGAGAGAGAGATACAAAGAGGCATACGAACGTACTGTGGGCAGACACAGTCAGACACACAACTACGCACGCACGCTCACACACTCCCTAGAGCTGGGCAGGGTTCTGCGACAGCAGATAAAAGTTGCTCCATGACGTGTCCCAGATGCTACCAGCATGTGACACCATTTCATCTTAGTCACACATACTTCAGTTCAGACACACACACACACTGACGGGTGGCAAGGAGCGAATGATGTTTGTTCCAGACTCATTTGTGGCAGCAGTATCAATAACACACTACCTCCATCAAACATACAAATGCGTAACAGTTATCATAAGTTTGCTCACGCCATTCACAACTGGATAAAGAACTCTGGGCAGCCAGTGAAGGTTACTTTGTACTGAGGTGTTTAGGGATGGGAATATGGGAATATAGGTGAGTGTGAGCCACAGCCGAGTGAAAAGTGGAACAGGGCGATGGTGGCTTTTTGTGTTGTACCCGAACTAGCAGAGAGAGACACTCGCTCAGTCCTTCCTCTAAGAAACCGGACACTCACTCATCTACCCCAGCAACAGAGGGAGAAGAAGGAGGAGAAAGTACGTGTGTTAGTCAGATGTTGGCCTCAGGCCCTGGGCTCTTTGAACAACAGGGCTCTAGTGTGTAAGAATTCACATTCATTATGTGTCTATGTGAATGTTCATCCATGCATGTGTTTGTGTAAGTATACAGTTGAAGTCGGAAGTTTACATACACCTTAGCCAAATACATTTAAACTCAGTGTTTACATATACTCAATTAATATTTGGTAGCATTGCCTTTAAATTGTTAAACTTGGGTCAAATGTTTCGGGTAGCCTTCCACAAGCTTCCCACAATAAGTTGGGTGAATTTTGGCCAATTCCTCCTGACAGAGCTGGTGTAACTGAGTCAGGTTTGTAGGCCTCCTTGCTCACACACGCTTTTCAGTTCTGCCCACAAATCTTCGACAGGATTGAGGTCAGAGCTTTGTTATGGCCACTCCAATACCTTGACTTTGTTGTCCTTAAGCCATTTTGCCACAACTTTGGAAATATGCTTGGGGTCATTGTCCATTTGGAAGACCCATTTGCGACCAAGCTTTAATTTCCTGACTGATGTCTTGAGATGCTGCTTCGATATATCCACATAATTTTCCATCCTCATGATGCCATCCTTTTTGTGAAGTGCACCAGTCCCTCCTACAGCAAATCCCCCCCACAACATGATGCTGCCACCCCCATGCTTCAAGGTTGGGATGGTGTTCTTCGGCTTTCAAGCCTCCCCATTTTTCCTCCAAACATAACAATGGTCATTATGGCCAAACAGTTCTATTTTTTTTTCATCAGACCAGAGGACATTTCTCCAAAAAAGTATGATCTTTGTTCCCATGTGCAGTTGAAAACCGTAATCTGGCTTTTTTATGGCGGTTTTGGAGCAGTGGCTTCATCCTTGCTGAGCGTCCTTTCAGGTTATGTCGATAAAGGACCCGTTTTACTGTTTTATAGACACTTTTGTACCTGTTTCCTCCAGCATCTTCACAAGGTCCTTTGCGGTTGTTCTGGGATTGATTTTCACTTTTCGTACCAAAGTACGTTCATCTCTAGAAGACAGAATGCGTCTCCTTCCTGAGCGGTATGACGGCTGCATGGTCCCATGGGGTTTATACTTTCGTACCATTGTTTGTACAGATGAACGCAGTACCTTCGGGCGTTTGGAAATTGCTCCCAAGGATGAACCAGACTTGTTGAGGTCTATATTTTTTTCTGAGGTCTTTCTGATTTCTTTTGATTTTCCCATGATGTCAAGCAAAGAGGCAGTGAGTTTGAAGGTAGGCCTTGATACACCTCCAATTGACTCAAATTATGTCAATTAGCCTATCAGAAGCTTCTAAAGCCATGACATAATTTTCTGGAATTTTCCAAGCTGGTTAAAGGCACAGTCAACTTAGTGTAGGTAAACTTCTGACCCACTGGAATTGTGATACAGTGAATTATAAGTGAAATAATCTGTCTGTAAACAAATGTTGGGAAAATGACTTGTGTCATGCACAAAGTAGATGTCCTAACTGACTTGCCAAAACCATAGTTTGTTAACAAGAAATTTGTGGAGTGGTTGAAAAAACAGTTTTAAATGACTCCAACCTAACTGTATGTAAACTTCTGACTTCAACTGTACGTTCATGTATGTTTCTAAGTGTTTATGTGTTGTATGTATGCATCACCATCTCTGTTTTAGTGTGTACCTGTGTGAGTGTGTGTGCTGTGTGAGTGTGTGTGTGTGTTCTCTCTCCCAGGTTCTACTCCTATTACACCCAGTGCCGGGTGTGGGAATCTCAGGAATGCCGGGTGACGTCAATGGTGACATTCCCTGAGCCCAGAGCCTGGTTCTGTGTTCAACAGCTGAGAACGACAGAGCGAGGGGGAGGAGGACGGGATGTGGAGAGAGGAGGGGGAAGAGAGAGAGAGACAGCGGGCTAGCAGGGTGAGTCACTTGAGCTGCGCCTTGGGACCACTGCACTGTTTACTGCACTGGAGGGTTACTGAGACAGCCCCAGTTTAGAGAGAGAAAGGCATCGTGACTACTGTGGTCCCTGTTCCATGACTTTGTGACTTGGGTCTGATTCTGAAACTTCAGATATGAGTGTGTAACTCATTGTCGTACGAGTCTTTCATTGATATCAATGTGAAAGCCAAACCTATGCTCACAAAATGTAAATTAAGATTTGGTGCTTAGTGCCTTAGTCACAAATAGTTAAACATATTATTCTCAATACAATAATACAGTCATTCAGTTTTGGGGAAGATATTGTAGCACAATATCTGATAATATTGTCATCTACCTATGACTGTATGCTGAGAGGAATTAGATTAAAAGTGAGGCTCTGGCCGGTGTCAAAGTCACCTCTGAGGAGATGGCTCTGCCTACAGTTTGAACCAGGGGGATTAGAGTGTGTGTGTGTGGAAGGGGGGGACATGGGGGAACAGCTGCGATAGAGGGAGAGAAGGACAGAGAGCGAAAAGGAGAAAGCAGGGTCAGGGGAAACAGAAGAAGGGGGGTGAGGAGAAGGCGTAGATGCTAGGCCAGAGTGTTCATGTCATTCATGTCTCTCTCTACCCCTCTTGCTCCCTTTTTTCCTCAGTCTTTCATTCTCTCTCGTTCTCTTTCCCATCAACCCCCTGAGATTTTTACAAGTGGCTTTCCTGTGACCCTCAGCTGTCGCTGGCCAACAGGTGTGTGCGTATGTGTGTGTTTGAGTACATAGGTGTCGGTGTTTGTGGCGGTTGCCATCGACCAGCTATCCTGACATCTTTTTCTCTTCCATCAAACAGTGGAGTCTGTCCCAAAGTGTAATCCATACACCTTTTATGCTTTACTATAACCCACAACTCCCATCACATCAAGAAAAGCCATGAAGGGTAAAAACTAACAAGCTAATGATCTATTGTCACAGCTATAACAGAGAGACGCAGTTCACTGTGTATACAGTATCATCTTATTTGCTAAGTAAAAACTACTCAAACCCAACTAGGTATTTTAGCAGAAGTAGACGTCACTTACGAACTGGGCTCGGGCATCCTCCGTTGGAGTTGTTCAGTTCACCTCCTAATAGAGCACCTGTGGAGGTAAGAACAGAAGATGGCGGCCATGTTGAAAAGGACAAGTTGCACATACGAGTGGATGTGAATGGTAACAATTGCTAAGAAAACATGACGAACATGAACAATGCTGAATCCATAACATTGATGCTGTTCATCGACTACAGCTCAGACTTCAACACCATAGTGCCCGCCAAGTTCAGGAACCTGGGACTGAACACCTCCCTAGATCATGGACTTCCTGACGGGTAAACTTCAGGTGGTAAGAGTAGGCAACAATACCTAAGCCACACTGATCCTTAACAGGGGGCCCCTCAGTGGTGTGTGCTTAGCCCCATCTTGTACTCCCTGTTCGCCTACGACTGTGTGGCCACGCACAACTAACTCCATCATCAAGTTTGCTGATGACATGACGATGGTAGGCCTGATCAGAGACCTGGCAGTGTGGTACCAAGACAACAACCTCTCCCTCAACGTCAGCAAGACCAAGGAGCTGATTGTGGACTACAGGAAACCGGAGTGGGTGCACACCCCGATCCATATCAACGGGGCCGCAGTGGAGAGGGTCAAGAGCTTCAAGTTACTCAGTGTTCACATTACTGAGGACTTAACATGGTCCTCTCACACCAGCACAGATGTGGGTGAAACGATTTGGCAGAGCCCCTCAGATTCTTAGGAACATTTACAGTTGCACCATTGAGAGCATCCTGTCTGCTATGGCAACTGCACCACCCTCGACAGGAAGGACCTACAGAGGGCGGTGCAGACAGCCACGTGCATCATTGGGGTTGAGCTCTCAGCCATCCAGGACATACATGCTAGGTGGTGTCTGAGAAAGGCCTGAAAGATTACGAAAGCTTATATCCCCTGGCCATAAGACTGTTCAATGGCTAACAACTACTGCTCCCCCTCACACCTCCCCTGCTGCTAAAATGATTATTGATTTGATCTATTACTACCACTACGCTGCTGCTCATTGATTATTGATTGTCATCACCATTTATCCAGTTTACATGTATATATTACCATTAGTATATTACCATAAATATTTATATATTCCTGCTACAAGTCACTTTTCAGCCCTGTTTACATGTACACCGAGTATACCAAACATTATGAACACCTTCCTAATATTGAGTTGCACCACCCTGTTTCCTTCAGAACAGCTTCAAGTCTTCGGGGCATGGACTCTACAGGGTGTCGAAAGTGTTCCACAGGAATGCTGGCCCATGTTGACTCCAACACTTACCACAGTTGTGTAAAGTTGGCTAGATGTCCTTTGGGTGGTGGACCGTTCTTGATACACACGGGAAACTGTTGAGCGTGAAAAACCCAGTAGCGTTGCAGTTCTTGACACAAACCAGTGTGCCTGGCACCTACCGGACCCCGTTCAAAGGCACTTAAATCTTTTGTCTTGCCCGTTCACCCTCTGAATGACACACATACACTCTCCATGTCTCAAGGCTTAAAAATCCTTCTTTAACCTGTCTCCTCGCCTTCATCCACACTGATTGAAGTAGATTTAACAAGTGACATCAATAAGGGATCATAGTCTTCACCAGGATTCACCTGGTCAGTCTGTCAAAGAAAGGGCAGGTGTTCTTAATGTTTTGTATAATCCACCTATCACGCCTTCATTTACACTCCTGAGCGTACACACACACACACACACACCGTATGCTGCTGCCATACTGTTTACTACTTTATTATCATCTATCCTGTTACCAGACACTTTATCCTAATCCCTGCCTACATGTACTGTACATCTCAAATACTCCAGTATCCCTGCACATGTTGTATTGGCTCTGCCCCCGTATATAGCTTCCTCTCTTATTTCTCCTGTTTTTTATTTTGTATTATTAGTTACACCATTTTGATAATGCATTTTTTCAAAATTACTGCACTGTTGTGTATGGCTTGCAAGTTAAGCATGTCACTGTACTTGTACATGTGACAAATAAAACTTGAACTTGTGATGAAGTCAACCATTAACCACCGTCCACTCTGTTCCTTACCTGCACTGGCCGGTCGCTGTGGTAACCCTGGAGACCCAGTGTTCCTCTGGAGAGATGGTTGCTGTGGCGACAGCAGGCGGGAGTCTGTGAGGGTGGAGGTGACGAAGGAGGTGGTGACCAGGCCGCCAGAGTTACTGAACTGGAGAGCGTTCTGATTGGACACTGGCACCGTGACGGGCATGGAGAAGGTGGGCTGTGGGACGGCTGACTGGAGGAAAGACAGGAAGAGGAGGGGCTTAGAAATGTAACCGCACGATGGGCACATGTATAATGTTAAAGACACTAACACACACTCTCAGAAGCATGTGCACGCACAAGCACACCCACATGATTCGTTACCATGCAAGTGACTTATGGAAACAAGAAGCTGAAAAAGTGTTTGCTTTCAGATCACATGCAAGGTTATGTGTACATCATAAAAGCTACATGGGATTGTTATTGCATTGGTTATTGGTGACATGTATAATATGACATCTCATGACCCCACATAGTATCTTTAATTGCAGGGAAAATTGAAGAGAAACTATAAAAGTGTTTTATTTTTGCACAGAGCTTGGAAATTTGAGTATCTGATATGTAGCCTCTACCTGAGAAGTTGACTGCTGATTTTCTTAATTTTACCTTGAAGTAAACGTTTACCCTTAAAAATGCATATAACTAGTCACTAAAACATTCTCTAAAGTATCAAGGACTGCTTTATCAAAGTATAAGAAGTGTAGTTAGCAAATAGCTTTGAACCGGTCCTGAGTCAGCTAAATATTACTAGCCGTGTGACCCAGACCAACACCAGGTCCTAGTCAGAGACAGGACCCAGGCCAGGGTTGTCCACTCTTCTGCCTGTAACCCATTTCACCCTGTTTTCCTCATCATGGCATAAAGCAGGCAGGGCCTCTATATATAGAATATGGGCCAAGCGTGGCCTGGTACTGTATGTGCTGAGTGGGACCCAGTTTAAAAAGAGAGAAAGAAGATGCTCTACTCTGTCCATCCTATCGACCTTCCTTCCCGTTAGCCTACAGCGTATTCCACAAGTTTACATCTGGGATGTATGTGCGATGCTATACAGGGGAAGAAAGGAGAGCAGAGGAGACTAAATTATTTTGGTATTGTGTGTTTTGTAATGTATTGGTCATAATCTGATAAGAGTCCTGTCATTCTTGTGACAAACTATTTGTCAATGTGGCAAGACTGAGTGTAACGTTTTCCTTTCTTTATAGCATTTTAGTAGACTGAGTATTAGTCTTTGTCTGAATTATCCTGTTCTAGTGACGAACAACAACAGTGCTAGGTAACGTAAAGACAGAAAAGCATCTGGGCTGTCACTAGTGCTGTAGCTCCTCTGACCCATAAGACCTGCGAGGGTGTCATGTCACGTACACAACTTCACTCAATATGCTGTATATGGCAAAAATGTTCAGGGGACTATGGTGACAAAACCAATCTGACTTGGACTCCACAGTAATAGAGATGTCTCAAATCCCAAAGCACCAGAAACTGAGAGAGAAAGAGGCAGAGAAAGAAGGAAAGCACAAGTGAGGGTAGGGGAGAGAAGAAAAGAAAAAAAGAGAAATAAAGACAAAGACAAAGACAGAGAGAGAGAAAGCCCAAATGGGTAAGCCTACTGGGCAAGCTGGTGGGCAGGTCTGGCGTCTCGAGAGGTAGTCTACAATATAAGGCAGAAGGTTACAGCACTGCAGCACTGCACACTGGCCAGGCAGAGAGGAGGGAGGGATGGATGGATGGGTGGAGGGATAGAAGTGGGGTTAGTGTGATGGGGCAGAGGTGTGGAAACGTGAAGCATACAGCACTGGGACAGCACTTCCTACATACACTTATCGTACACTCAATAAAATACTGTTTAATACTAGACTGATGTACACTAAACTGCGCTGTGCCATTTGGACAGATATCTCTTGGATAACAAGTTATTCAGTGGTATTGCTAAGTTAGGTCAGATAACTACCCGTGGGCATAATTTTAATACTAGAGAAGAGTGACTCATTCATTGTGTCAAGTACATGTCATTATAAAGGCCCTAAAATGAATCATATTGGATAAATAATAGTCTTTAAGCTTTTCCTCGGGCTAAGTGGGTTCATTGAAGGCAGCTCAAGGCCTTCAACAGCATAACAAAAAACAAACCTATTTTCTCAGCGGCGTGCTACATTGGTGTATTTCCTAGATGCGAGGGTATCAGAATGAATTAAACCAATGCCCTACTTTCCTTCCCTCCCTCTTGTCCTAGAAGCCTTTGAAAGTTTTCCTTTCAACTTTTGGGAACGTCTCATCCTATTTGTTAGCAGTGACGGATTAAAACCACAAAAACAACTTTCAAACAACGTTCGGTTGACCTTTAAAGGTCCTTGATATTTGACTACAATGTTGATCTTACCAGTGAATACTCTGTACAATGCAATTAGATCGAATCGTTTCACAAAAATAATGCTCAGCTTTTATCTTAGTATTGTTGGAATACAGGAGGGAAAACGAGTGCTTTAAAAATGTCTAAAATAATTTCAAATGACAGAGAAATAAGGAAAATGTGTCTCTTTTTAGTACAAATTTTCTGATAGTCACAGTCAATTTCAAACTAACACAACACATAATATTGTTTGCAATGTTAAGGAACATCTCTTAAATCTGAAAAGCTAAATCAGCTGTGTCACCAATTGGCAAGTTCCAGTCTAGCCTTATAATCCTGTACATGCTTGTAGCCTGCCTAGACTCCCTATGCTCCCTAGCACTTTCTACTCGACTCCTGGGATTGCAGTACGAATGGGATTAAGCGTGTATATCCCAGCCCCCTAGCTGTCATGTTGGTAGATTATGATGCTGTTGAGGGAGATTGGTGCTGTATGCTTCCGTTTGCTACAGTAGGCCCTGTGAAAGGTGTGCCGGGCAAGGTGGGGGATGGGGGGCCAAAGCCAGTGCAAGCTTGCATTCAATCGTCTAGGGTGGGAGCTACACTGTCCAGGGGGTGGCAGATTGAATTCTATTCTTCTTTTTTCTACTCAGAAATGCTTTTAGGAGCTATTTCAGCTCACCACAGACACCAAAGTGTTGGAGATACGGCTTAGGTTAAATGCAGGATAAGTGGTATTCACTGAACTCATTCAATAGAGAGATAACCTTTTTTGCTGAACCGCTGCTTTAATGTAAGTGAGTGGTTGGGTGTGTGATAATATTATCAGTTTTGGAGAACAAAATCTTTCCATCACCATTGAGTTTTTTGTCTTAGTTACAATATCCTGCATAATACAGATTACGCAATACATTGTAGTACATGTTGTATAATACATTCTAAAAAAACAGGGCTTAAGTCAGGGATAGGTGTGTATATCTCCAGTTCAGCTCATCCTGTGAGCAGTAAAGTCCTTCACATTGGCCCGACGGGAACTCGATAGACAAAGTCCCATCCCTCGTGACCAATAGGGAGGCCAGATCAGACAGGAAGCCTGGTTGAAATTGAGTGCTCCTCATTAAACTGACGTTAATGGCATTATTGAGCCCTGGTGGAAAATAATGAATCATAAAAAAATTGGCACCGGAGAGAGGAATAAAAGAGGCAATAAAGCGTGGCAGCGTGCCAATTATGAGGCAGCCCTGGAGAGTGTCTGAAAAACACCCTGGAAAATGAGGAACAGCCTATCCGAACCTAGACGGTCACACTTTATCTGTAAAACTAACGCCCTTGAAAAGCATGAATCTTGTACGATTCTTCTCACACTAACAATGGGGTGACAATGAATAATGAGAAGTTTTGCCCCGTTTACCATGGCATCCTCATATGCCACTTTTATGTAGTCTTTATGAAATCTGTCAATAGCTTATGAATGATTCCTGAGCACTGTGACCACTCTCCAATCAGACTGTTGAGCTCCGCGCCCCGACATCCTTGCCCGGGCACACACGATCAGAGGGGGATTGTGGGTACAGAGGTGGGTGAGAGATGGAGAGGAGTGGGGGGTGGTGGGGTGCTCTGTGAGTATTTGGGTTGCTGTCTGCAACCGGATCTGGGTAAAATCCAGTCCGGTCTGGTAACACAGCAGTTCTGGTACAGCTCACGGTACTCACTGACAGCCTATAGCTCTGCATCATTTTATCAAACTCCTCGTCAATTTTTTTGTATTTCTCCTCAGTGTGGGGGGTGAGGGAGAAGGGCTCCTCGGGGTCTGGGCTCTCTGAGTCCCGGTGCTCTTTCTTGTTCAGAGCCTTGGTCCGTTCGTTCCCACAACGGAGAGAGGAGAGGAGAGGAGAGAGAGGGAGGTTAGAGAACGTGACGAGAGGACGATGGTACTCACGCCATAGCGCTTGAACAGGATATCCAGATCCTCGTTCTTGCGGTACTTGTCATCGTTTAACGGGCTTTGGTCGATGGAGTCGTCGCCGTCCGGCTCGGGGCTGTTGCAACCGTTAAAGCCTTTCTTTCGCAACGTCTGAAGCGGTTAGAGGAGGAAGAAGCAGAGGAAGGAGGAAAACATTTAATTTTCATGCACAATTATGTCAACAGCACCCATTAACCAGACTGTACCATCATTTAAATTCTAATAATGATAAGGAAAGGAACAGCGATGGCATTCGAACAAAACCAGTAACATGATTCTGAGCCTCAGATAATATTTAAAATCGATCCATTCCAGGAAGGTCAATGTCAATGTTCACAACATCTATGACCGTTTCGAAGCTAACCACCTTTAAAGGTTTACTCTACACAAATCAACAAAATGTCTGAAATAAGAAGTTATCACTGGACAATGACTAACACACACACACACACACACACACACACACACACACACACACACACACACACACACACACACACACACACACACACACACACGTTCAAAGGTTTGGGGCCATTTTTTTAATGGAATATCTACAATTGAAGTCGGAAGTTTACATACACCTTAGCCAAATACATTTAAACTCAAGTTTTTCACAATTCCTGACATTTAATCCAAGTAAAAATTCCCTGTCTTAGGTCAGTTAGCATCACAACTTTATTTTAAGAATGTGAAAATGGCAGAATAATAGTAGAGAGCATGATTTATTTCAGCTTTTATTTCTTTCACCACATTCCCAGTGGGTCAGAAGTTTACATACACTCAATTATTATTTGGTAGCATTGCCTTTAAATTGTTTAACTTGGGTCAAACATTTTGGGTAGCCTTCCACAAGCTTCCCACAATAAGTTGGGTGAATTTTGGCCCATTCCTCCTGACAGAGCTGGTGTAACTGAGTCAGGTTTGTAGGCCTCCTTGCTCGCACACGCTTTTTCAGTTCTGCCCACACATTTTCTATAGGATTGAGGCCTGGGCTTTGTGACAGTGTTACGTTCCCCAGTTTCTGTGTTTTGGGTTTGGATGTGTTTGGATGTGTTTGGATGTGTATATCTTTCAGGATGGCCTCCTGGATTCCAATCAGCTGATTGGTTGGTCCCATTGCAGATTGGAGCTCTGACCCCGCCCTCTCGTCAAAAGACACAGCTGTCTGCAATTACCAACTCCTTCTCCAGCTTGAAAAGCCAGTGTTCCTTTGTTAGGAGAGAGAACTTCTTGGTATGTGCTGTGTTGGTTAGACAGTTTTTGTCAAGTATTTTGTAGCCGGTCCTGCAATGGTATGTGTATGCCAAAAGGACTCAGTGTTTTTGAAATTGTTAATTTCCGTTAGTAATTATTCTGTTTTTGTTCCCAGGGGGGAAGGGGAAGGCACCATGGGAGTGTTTAGGCAATAGGCCTGTGGGCATACATATACACGTAGTATGTTATCTGTCTATGCACACTAGGTAAGACCTGGGTGGGCCACCCCCAGTATTTTGGTTAGCACGCCATGTGGCGTTAAGAATAAGTAAGTAGTGGGTAGGTAAGGTAGGAGAGGGGGATCTTTAACTTTTACTTTGGTTCTGTCCAGCCCCTTTCCCCCAAATTACCATATGAAGGAAGAATATATTCCCTGTAAACGGTAATATTCTCTGCCTCTGTCATCCTTACCCGCACCTACAGTCACCTACACCTCTTTCACTCCATGGGGAGTTGAGTGAAGCAGGGTGTTGGGTTCCCTCTTCCAAGAGGTGTAGGTAACATAATGGGGGCTCATCCGGGATCATTAAACCCACCGGACCCTGCTGCTCTGAGCTCTCTGTGATTGAGGTGTGCTGGTAGGTTGAGTTTGGATGACTTGTTTAGTTACGCGTGTTCAGTAGGCTGCTGTGTACCATGGCTGCCTCAGCAGTCTCCCAGTTTACTGAAGCGCCCTCTGTTGGTTGGGTTGCGTAAAGTAGACCTTTGCGCCATAGCTGATGATTATGGACTCTTCGTCCCTGAGAAAGCCCGAAAGGCTGAGCTTTGGTGCTAGTCAGGGAGGGTTTAGTGAGAACTAATTTTGTCGTTGAAAGATGAGGAGAGGGAGGCTTCAGCGAGAGGAGACGGGTAGACCTTCCGATGCCAAGTCTGAGGACGGCGCGGAGGAAGGAGTTGCTCGTACCCCCTTTACATTGCCCCGATATGACCCTTTATCTTTTGCTTCGGGTCGCAAGGCTAAAGGTGAGGCTGGCCTGTTTGGAAATGAAGCAAAAAGATAGATGGATGAAGTTTGATTTAGAAATTAGGAAAATGAAAATCGACAAGGAGGTGAGGATCCGACAACTGGAGCTAGACGCTGGCTCCAGTGCGATTTCACAACCTTCCCATCATCAAGCCCACTTCGATGTGAGTAAAAATATTGCTTTATTCCCTCCATTCCAGGAGTCGGAAGTTGATTACTATTTCTCTGCGTTTGAGCGTGTGGCCGTTGCGCTGCATTGGCCACTCGAGGTTTGGCCGCTCCTGTTGCAATGTAAATTGTCTGGGAAAGCCCAGGAAGTAGTAGCTGCTCTCTCCCTGGAAGACAGTTTACAGTGTGATATAGTTAAAACAACCGTGTTGCCTGCTTATGAGTTGGTGCCTGAAGCTTGTTGGCAGCGCTTCAGGAACCACAAAAAACCCTCTCACCGTAAGTTTGTTGAGTTTGCTAGGAACAAAGAGACTGTTTTAATCGCTGGTGTTCTCCAATACCATGACTTTGTCCTTAAGCCATTTTGCCACAACTTTGGATGTATGCTTGGGGTCATTGTCCATTTGGAAGACCCATTTGCAACCAAGCTTTAACTTTCTGACTGATGTCTTGCTTCAAAATATCCAAATTTTCCTTCCTCATAATGCCACCCTTTTTGTGAAGTTTACCAGTCCCTCCTGCAGCAAAGCACCCCCGTAACATGATGCTGCCACCCCCGTGCTTCACGGTTGGGATGGGGTTCTTCGGCTTTCAAGCCTCCCCCTAATTTCCTCCAAACATAACAATGGTCATTATGGTCAAACAGTTCTATTTTTGTTTAATCAGACCAGAGGACATTTCCCCAGAAGGTACAATCTTTGTCCCCATGTACAGTTGCAAACCATAGTCTGGTTTCTTTATGGTGGTTTTGGAGCATTGGCTTTTTCCCTTGCTGAGCGGCCTTTCAGGTTATGCCAATATAGGACTTGTTTTACTGTGGATATAGGTACTTTTGTACCTGTTCCCTCCAGCATCTTCACAAGGTCCTTTGCGGTTGTTCTGGGATTGATTTGCACTTTTTGTTACGTTCATCTCTAGGAGACAGAACGAGTCTCCTTCCTGAGCGGCATGGCGGCTGCGTTGTCCCATGGTGTTTATACTTGCGTACTATTGTTTGTACGGATGAACGTGGTACCTTCAGGCATTTGGAAATTGCTCCCAAGGAGGAACCAGACTTGTGGAGGTCTACAATTTTTTTATGAGGTCTTGGCTGATTTATTTTGATTTTCCCATGATGTCAAGCAAAGAGGCACTGAGTTTGAAGATAGGCTAATTGACATAATTTGAGTCAATTGGAGGTGTATCTGTGGATGTATTTCAAGGCCTATCAGAAGCTTCTAAAGCCATGACATAATCTTCTGGAGTTTTCCAAGCTGTTTAAAGTCAGTCAACTTACTCTATGTAAACTTCTGACCCACTGGAATTGTGACACAGTGAAATAATCTGTCTAAACAATTGTTGGAAAAATTACTTGTCATGCACAAACTAGATGTCCTAACCAACTTGCCAAATTATAGTTGGTTAACAAGAAATTTGTGGAGTGGTTAAAAAACAAGTTTTAATGACTCCAACCTAAGTTCATGTAAACTTCAACTGTACGTAGGCATACCAAGGCCCATTTTCAGCAACCATCACTCTTGTGTTCCAATGGCACATTGCTAGCTAATCCAAGTTTATCATTTTAAAAGGCTAATTGATCATTAGAAAACCCTTTTGCAATTATGTTAGCACAGCTGAAACTGTTGTTCTGATGTAAAGAAGCAATACAACTGGCCTTCTTTAGACTAGTTGAGTATCTGGAGCATCAGCATTTGTGCATTCGATTACAGGCTCAAAAGGGCCAGAAACAAAAACCTTCCTTCTGAAACTCGTCACTCTATTCTTGTTCTGAGAAATTAAGGCTATTCTGTGTGAGAAATTGCCAAGAAACTGAAGATCTCGTACAATGCTGTGTACTACACACTTCACAGAACAGCGCAAACTGGCTCTAACCAGAATAGAAAGATGAGTGGGAGGCCCCAGGGCACAACTGAGCAGGAGGACCAGTGCATTAGTGTCTAGTTTGAGAAACCGACACCTCACAAGTCCCCAACTGGCAGCTTTATTAAATAGTACCCGCAAAACACAAGTCTCAACGTCAACAGTGAAGAGGCTACTCCTGGATTCTGGCCTTCTAGACAGAGTTCCTCTGTCCAATAACTGTTCTTTTGCCCATCTTAATATTTTATTTTTATTGGCCAGTCTGAGATATGGCTCTCTTTGCAACTATGCCTAGAAGGCCAGCATCCCGGAGTCGTCTCGTCACTGTTGACGTTGAGACTGGTGTTTTGCGGATACTATTTAATGAAGCTGCATCAGATGACAAGGCCTCCAATCACTCGACCTCAACCCAATTGAGATGGTTTGGGATGAGTTGGACTGCAGAGTGAAGGAAAAGCAGCCAACAAATGCTCAGCATGTGTGGGAACTCCTTCAAGACTGTTGGAAAAGCATTCCAGGTGACTACCTCTTGAAGCTGGTTGAGAGAATGCCAAGAGTGTGCAAAGCTGTCAAGGCAAAGGGTGGCTACTTTGAAGAATCTTAAATCTATTTTTGATTTGTTTAACACTTAAACTATGAAATAACATACACAATTATCTTCACTATTATTCTACAATGTACAAAATAGTAAAAATAGAGAGAAACCCTGGAATGAGTAGGAATCCAAACTTTTGACTGGTACTGTATATAGTAGTAGTATGGCGCTCCTGGAGCAAATTAAGGTTAAGTGCCTTGCCTAAGGGCACATCAACATATTTTGTTTCCCTCTGTTGGCTCGGATATTCGAGCACCTCTAAATTGGTGTGAAGCGGCATGCCAACAAAAGCCATTGAGCAAAGGTAAAGGGTAGGCGGTGAAACAGAAGCACACTGCGGTGTTAGCCAGCCAGAGAGTTGGGCAGTCAGGCCATTTCAGCTCAAAATGCACAGTGGAAAGGGTCTTATTTTGACATGATTCTGGAAACAAGCTTAACTGTAAGTAGCTTTTCCAGTGGGATCTGGACCAAACAGCAAACCAGATCCTGACACTAGCAAAATGGATTCCCACCTAGTGTCGCAAATTCTTCCACATGACAGATGTACTATTCAGTTCTATTGTATATGGAAAAGGGGAATATGTATTTAAGTAAAGCAACATAAATAAATGGGTATCTACAGTATTGCGTGGCAGAGAGATGACTGTATTATCCACCATACAGTGAGTGCTGCCTGATGGAGATTTGATTAGTAGATAAGTGGATGTTCTCTAGGACACCCACTGGGGACTATCACTGTTCTCTGTGTAGTGAGGATGACTCAATAACATGAAATTCAATGCCAAGCTGAGAGGTAGAGAGGATAAAAGACGTAAAAAGACTAATGCAGTCATTAGCTAACCAACTGTGAAGTTAAATCCAGGTTTACTGAGCTAAACCCCCCGATACAGATCAAATTCACTCTAAATATTATCATCCATAATGTATACTGTGATATCCATAATATATATATATTATTACACACAGTGTGAAATACATTCCACCCACAGAGATGATTCTTTCATCTGTACCCGGTTTCTCTGTTCAGGTATATAAATTCAAATCAGTGCACTGATCAAATTAGACACTAGAACTTCCTGACACTGTTTAGCCTCCATGCTGTTTATTCTGCACTGTTCATAGAAAACATGATCCATGTGTCTGTGCTGACCTAAAAAACTAAAAACTGACAATGACAACATCTGACAAAAGTCTGTGCGGGGACGTGGTAGAGTCATGGACATATGCAGCCGACTGTCAACAAAAACAAAATCGCTACATACAAACCTACCCTGACAATAGGACATGGCAGTCCTATATAATGACACACACACACACACACACACACACACAGAAGTCGGTCAGCTGATCAGCTTTTTTCAGTCAGCTCCATCTGTTCACCGGTCCCTCCGCACCTCTCCCCCGCTGGCACACTCTTTCAAGTGCTGCCCTCTATTGTGTTGCCAGGGTAAGATTCCCCTGCAGAGCAGCACACAGTCTGACTGGCTGGGTTGTGAGCTTCCCTGCCCCTCCCCCTCTGGCACTCTCGTCCTATCTCCTGCTCTCTCTTTCATTCTCTCGCGGTTGCTCGGTCCTGGTCTTTCTCTCTCCAGCTGTATCTCTCGCTTTCCTTCACCTTTCACCCTCTTCTCTTTCACTCTATCCATTTATATTCATCTCTTTCTCCATCTTTTTTCTCTCAGGATCTAATAATCGATCCATACAGTCCTCTCACGTCATCCTCCTACATGTTCTCCTGCACTGCTCTCCTTTATCCTCTTATCCGGGCTTCATTTCTCCTCCATCTCCCATCTATCCATCTCTCACTTCTGTCTTCTTTTGACCTCTTCCTCTCTTGACCTATTCCCACAGCTTCTCATCCTACTTTTTGCTCTCAAAATGCCATCCATCTCTCCTTTTCTCCAATTCTACCTTCTCTCTTTAGCATGGAAGTATGTGGTGAGCAGTACGGGCCGGGGCCCAGGACCACAAAGGCAGAAGGTAATGTCACGTCCCTTTTGCAGTTGCCCGCATTCAGGTACATTGTGCCATTACCACAATGGCCAGCGGTGGGTGTGGTTAATGGACCCCCTCTATCTCAGGAGGGGCCGATGTCTTGCTTCCTCACAGAGTACAGAGATAGCGGACCATGCCCTCATTGGATATGGATGGTCTGGAATCTGCCGGATGACAGTGTACTTATCCCTACGAGGAGGCCCATATGATCTGTATCACAGACCAAGCAATCGTATTCTGTTGTATTTTTTTATTTATTTTACTAGGCAAGTCAGTTAAGAACAAATTCTTATTTTCAATGACAGCCTAGGAACAGTGGGTTAACTGCCTTGTTCAGGGGCCGAACGACAGATTTTAACCTTGTCAGCTCGGTCATTCGATCTGTAACCTTTCGGTTACTAGTCCAACGCTCTAACCACTAGGCTACCTGCCGCCCCATTTAACAGTCTGTCTAAAATGGGAATAATGCTGCTCTTTAAAAAAATTGAGATTCATTTTAACTTAGGCATCACATCACACTATTTATTTAGCTTGCCGTGATGAATAAATAAATGCAGCTTTCATTTGCTCTTAAATAATCAATCATGCCCCATTAATGTTCCTGGCAGTAACAACAACAAACATGATGCAGACTAAGTGCCTGTTTAACAAAAAACTGAATCTGATTAGATGCCATTTACCATCACACCCTGATGCATCATAATAAAACCTTTTACCGTCTCCATGGCGATCAAGTCATCTCCATGACCTTTGGAGGTGACTTGATAAGGAGAAGCCCCCATTGACCCTGTCCTGTCCCGATTAGGATATTTGAATATGACAGGTTTTAGGGCACGTCCCAGGAATTTGGCTGATGTGACAAAAAGGGATTATTCTGAGGGAGGCCTGCCTCATGAGGAACCCTCAGCGTCATGATAGGACAGTTCCGAAGGGCCCTGGCCTCTACCCAGAACTCTTTTTGGTGTTGGGCCTCCATATTGAAAAGTGATGGGCAATTATATGTTCTAATTAGAATCAAATACTTATGGGGAATCTTGTCAAGTGCTGTTTTGTGGTGCGTGTCATGAGGACCTCCTCTCACCGTGACCTTGAATCAGGGCAGTGACAAAGTCTTTAAGCCATGCTATGGTAAGATCTTCCTCTGAGCTGCTTAAGAAAAAGGGCATCCCCTCCTCTTCTTCCTCTCTCCTCTCCCTGGATTTGATTTGATTCATCTCCCTCCTCATTCACAGCTCATTCTCCATCACCTTTCCTTCCCTCGCCCCTGATTGGGATCTGCAGTGAAGCGGATTAACACGTTCTGGCAGGAGAGGCAGGCTGCCCACAAACACACACTGCACGTGCAGCACAGAGAGAAGCTGTGTATGTACATATGCATCACCTCCCAGCTGTGTACTAGAGTGAAGGAATGCCCAACTGTGTGAAGAAAATTGTGTGTGTACATACAGTACCAGTCAAATGTTTGTTTTCCAGTGTTTTTCTTTATTTTTACCATTTTCTACATTGTAGAATAATAGTGAAGACATCAAAACTGAAATAACACATATGGAATAAGGTAGTAACCAAAATGTTAAACAAATCAAAATATATTTTAGATTCTTCAAAGTAGCCAGCCTTTGCGTTGATGACAGCCTTGCACACGCTTGGCATTCTCTCAACCAGCTTCACCTGGAATGCTTTTCCAACAGTCTTGAAGGAGTTCCCACATTGTTGGCTGCTTTTCCTTCACTCTCCGGTCCAAATCAACCCAAACCATCTCAATTGGGTTAGGGTAGGGTGATTGTGGAGGCCAGGTCATCTGATGCAGCACTCAATCACTCTCCTTCTTGTCAGAGCAGCTCACAGATCACTGCACCTGTACATAGATGGGCTGTTTACAGATGGGCTATCTACCTCATCCCCATACTGTATTTATTTATTTATCTTGCTCCTTTGCACCCCAGTATCTCTACTTGCACATTCATCTTCTGCACATTACCATTCCAGTGTTTAATTGCTATATCGTAATTACTTCACCACCATGGCCTATTTACTCCCTTATCTTACCTCATTTGCACTCACCCGTATATAGACTTTTTTGTTAGATTTTTTTCTACTGTATTATTGACTGTATGTTGCTTATTCCATGTGTAACTCTGTGTTGTATGTGTCGAATTGCTATGCTTTATCTTGGCCAGGTCGCAGTTACAAATGAGAACTTGTTCTCAACTAGCCTACCTGGTTAAATAAAAGTGAAATAAAAAAAAATAAAAAAATAGCCCTTACACAGCCTGGAGGTGTGTTAGGTCATTGTCCTGTTGAAAAACAAATGATAGCCCCACTAAGCGCAAACCAGATGGGATGGTGTATCGCTGCAGAATGCTGTGGTAGCCATGATGGTTAAGTGTGTCTTGAATTCTAAATAAATCCTAGACAGTGTAACCAGCAAAGCACCCCCACACCTCCATGCTTCACGGTGGGAGGCACACATGCAGAGATCATCCGTTCACCGACTCTGCATCTCACGAAGACGCGGCGGTTAGAACCAGAAATCTCATCAGACCAAAGGACAGATTTTCACAGGTCTAATGTCTATTGCTCGTGTTTCTTGGCCCAAGCAAGTCTCTTCTTCTTATTGCTGTCCGTTAGTAGTTGTTTCTATGCAGCAATTCGACCATGAAGGCCTGATTTCACAGTCTCCTCTGAACAGTTACTTGAACTCTGAAGCATTTATTTGGGCTGCAGATTTCTGAAACTGGTAAATCTAATGAACTTATCTTCTGCAGCAGATGTAACTCAGGGTCTTCCTTTCCTGTGGCGGTCCTCATGAGAGCCAGTTTCATCATAGCGCTTGATGGCTTTTGCGACTGCACTTGAAGAAACTTTCAAAGTTCTTTACATTTTCCGGATTGACTGACCTTAATTTCTTAAAGTAATGGACTGTCGTTTACTTTGCTTATTTGAGCTTGGAATTGGTCTTTTACCAATTAGGGCTATCTTCTGTATACCATCCCTACCTTGTCACAACACAACTGATTGGCTCAAATGCATTAACTTTTTATGGCTGCAGGGGCAGTATTGAGTAGCTTGGATGAAAAGGTGCCCATTGTAAACGGCCAGCTCCTCAGTCTCAGTTGCTAATATATGCATATTATTATTAGTATTGGATAGAAAACACTAAAGTTTCCAAAACTGTCAAAATATTGTCTGTGAGTATAACAGAACTGATATTGCAGGCGAAACCCTGAGGAAAATCAAAACAGGAAGTGGCTTCTATTTTGAAAACTCCATGTTCCATAGCCTCCCTTTGCTGGTTTTAAAGGGATATGAACCAGATTCCTTTTCCTATCGCTTCCTCAAGGGGTCAACAGTCTTCAGACATAGTTTCAGGCTTTTATTTTGAAAAATGACAGAGTTTCCCTCTCCTACTGTGAAAGACATTTTCGGTTGATATATTATCATTTATATATTTTAAAAACAACCTGTGGATTGATTATAAAAAACATTTGACATTTTCTGTGGACATTATGGAAACTATTTGGAATTTTCGTCTGCGTTGTCGTGACCGCTCTTTCCTGTGGTACATAACACGGCAAACAAACGGAGGTATTTTGGATATAAAAATAACCTTTATGGAACAAAAGGAACATTTGTTGTGTAACTGGGAGTCTCGTGAGTGAAAACATCTGAAGATCAAAGGTAAACGATTAATTTGATTGCTTTTCTGATTTTCGTGACCAAGCTACCTGATGCTAAGTGTACTTAATGTTTTGTCGTGCGATCGATATATTTACATACGCTTGGATTGCTTTTGCTGTAAAGCATAATTTCAAAATCTGACACGACAGGTGGATTAACTAAAGGCTAAACTGTGTTTTCCTATATTGCACTTGTGATTTCATGAATATAAATATTTATAGTAATATTTATTGAATGTAGCGCTATGCTATTAAGCGGTTGTTGATGACACTCATCCCGTTAGTGGGATTGCAGCCATAACAAGTTAAGAAATGCGAAAAATTAACTTAACAAGGCACACCTGTTAATTGAAATGCATTCCAGGTGACTACCTCATGAAGCTGGTTGAGAGAATGCCAAGAGGTCATCAAGGCAAAGGGTGGCTACTTTAAAGAATCTAAAATATATTTAATTTGTTTAACACTTTTGGTTACTACATGATTCCATATGTGTTATTTTAGTGTTGATGTGTTCACTATGATTCTACAATGTAGAACTAAAGAAAAACCTTTGAATGAGTAGGTGTCCAAACTTTTGACTGGTACTGTATGTAGCTGCACATTTCAGTGTTAGTACAAGTGCTTTTGAGTATTGGGTCAGTATATCTGTGTGTTTGTATATTAATGTTCTGTATATTTATGAGTGTGTATATTAATGTACTGTGTGTGTATGAGAGAGAGAGAGTAGGGTACATAATAAGCATAACATATGACTAAGTGTGTGTGCGTGACTGCATCCAACTCCATAATTCATACACCAAAGCACTTGCTTGGAGGGAGGCAGAGCGGCAAATGGACACATTTTGTGCCCATCCGCTCAACCCCACTCCTCTCTTTCCTCTGTCTTTCTCCTCCTCTTTCCCCACTCACCAGTGCCAAGAGATTCATCTCAACTCTGCCCATCTCCCTCGCTACACAATACAGATCAAACTAAACAAGCTAGATGGAGCCTCTCGGTCTGAGGAATGGCAGTAGAACAGTGGTTCTCCTCTGGGCCTGAGGCTTGCTGAAGGAGATGGAGATGCATGGGGGAACCCTCATATGGATTCAGGCAGTGACACACTCCCGCGCCGAGGCATCTGGCCTGAATATTGTATGAGGCATTCTCACGGGCCACTGCAGAGCGGGCGCATGCACACAAACATGAAGGCTTTACACACAAATACAGGCAGACACAGACACACACACACACACACACAGCCAGTGGAGCTTAAGCTAATGTGGCCCGGAGCGGCCCAAATCCCTGCCACAGCACACACACTTAAGAGCCATCTGCAACTGGAGCTCCATGTAGCTCTCCCACTGAAAGCCCTCACCTCTGCCATCCAGACAGAAAGACATAGGAGACAGAGGAGAGAGAAACAGCGAGAGAGACACTCTGAATGCGATCTCAGTTATTCCACGTGGTAATGGACGGCTGCAACGGCTGTACCAAGAATTTCATGATCCAGTGACATGGTCTTTATAGAGCGAAAAGGCTTCACTGTATATGAATTATAAGTGGCAAGTTAATATTTAAATAGCCAGTTAAAATGTATCTGCCCATTTTTATGAACCCATGAAAAAACCTGCGTGTATAAAAGGGTCAAGGCAGATAAATGATACCGCACATCCATGTTGGTGGAAAAAAGATACCACTTGAGGGCTCATTCGCTCAATGTAACCTCATTCACATTCCCTATCTAGAAACTCTCTCTATGCTCCTCCTCCTTTGTGCAACCCTCCATTTTGTGATAGCATGGTTTCATGGGGACCGGAGGCTTTTTGTTGGAGTGGCCTTGGAGCCCCGGCCAAGGCTAGGGGGTGGTGACAGCAGGTCCAGCTGTCCCTACCTCTGCCCTCCCGCCATGATCCCAGGCACCAGGCAGCCGGCCAGGCCTGGATGGCTACTGGAACAGGCCCCACACAAGCCTGTAATCTGGCCACAGCACACTGGTGTACATTTAAGGCCTTCTAGAGCCAGCCTATGTTAGCTAGGGGCGGCCATGCTAGGCTAACTGCCCTCTCAGTCTCTCTCGATCTGTTTCCTTCTTGGTCTCTCTGAGGTAATCTCATGGAAGTTACTGTACCTGCCCTCTCACTAGACATTTGCTTTAAGAGGAATTAAGGCTTGTAGCTTGTGTTTATATTTGTATACTCTGGCTATGACAAACACATCCAAACAACTCTGGATTCAACCAAAGATTCAGAGAAAAGCACACACAAAAAATAAAAGCGATCTTGAATACTCTAAAAAAGAAAAGAGAAAGAAATAAACATCCCTTTCTCTTGCTACATAAATAAAGACCGGATGGAGCTGATGGCTTTGGATTGATTGCGCTCATCCAGACCAGAGTGGTGGTAGTCAAAAATAAAACAGCTCTTGATATCAAGAAAACATAACACCAGGTCATGTGGGCCTGCTTTCAAATATAAATCATGAACAGAAATATTGCCTACTTAATTTGTTAAAAATATATAATACAAAATAAAACAGTCAACAGGTTATAGGCAAACCCTAAAATAAAGTGTTATCAAATGTAAACTACCTTCTAAACAATCATATTATGACCATATTATGACCAAATTACAACTATATTACAACCACGGATATAAAAACAAAATGAAACACAGCGAGCCATTTCATTACTGCCTCTCCACCATGGCACTGTACTAAAATACCATATTGTAACACCTCTCCCCTCCCCCTCAGAACACACAACCACCCTGTTCACTCTCTCCTGCAGGGACTACAACTCCTCCTCCTCGCTCTCCCTCCTCCATTACCTCCATGATGTCGACGTTGGTACGGCTCTCGTGGGGCTCGTTGTATTCGGTGTATTTGAGCAGGACCTTGTCCATGTCGGTGCTGGCGTACTGGAACAGCTTGTTGGAGTGGTTGAAGATGATGAGGGCGATCTCACAGTCGCACAGCACACTCAGCTCGTACGCCTTCTTCATCAGACCAAACTTCCTCTTGGTGAACGTCACCTGTGAGGGGAGGGAGGGTGTGGGTATATTGGGGGGGTATATTAGAGGGTGGTAGGGAAGGGATGTTGTGTGTGTGTGTGGGGGGGGGGGGTATTGGGAGGGAGAAGGGGGGGATTGGCAGGTGATATTGGGAAGGGGAAGGGGACATTTGGCATAGAAGGAAAAAGGAAGAGCATTAACATTAGCGATATTGTAAAAGTGAAGGAATTTGTAGTAATAATTGGTTAAATGTAATAAAAGTGGGAGGGACTATATCAATAACAGTAAATAATAGTCTCTTAGAGAACAGCCAATGTGTGAACAAACAACACATTACAGACAGCTAATTAAAGGTGACAACCGGGATGAGGTCCTGCAGTGTGTTGTGGTTGTGTTTAATACCACTCCCTTGGTTTTGAGGCATTTATGCAATGGGGGAATTTGAGTTTGTTTGTTTTGCTGTAGACAGGATCAGAGAGGAGCGCGAGGAAGCAGACGCATGGAAAGGAACCACACAAGCAGATTCTACAGCTGCCATGTGAGACCTTCAATTGCTCGCTCTCTCTTTCTCGCTCTCTCCATCTCCCCTCTCTCTCTATAATTGCTTGAGCACCCCCATGTTACACTGATGCCTCTCTATGGGACAGGAGCCAGCTTGTGTTCTCCTTGTCCTCCCCACGGTCTCCGTTTCCCTCTCTCACTGTCTCCGTCTCTCTCATTTCCTCGCCCTCATTTCCTTTTCTCTCCCTTTTCCTCTCGGTGTCGTTCTTGCTCACTCATTGCTTCCCGCTGCCACAAATCAAATTATATCGGGGTCGTATCCATGGGCAACCGCCTACCACCCCCTCCCTCAAACCCCATCACACACACTCCCACAATCAACTCCACACACACACACACACACACACACACACACACACACACAACATAGAAACAAGGGGAAGAAAGTTCAGCGAGGACAATGGCAAGCCAGGCTCACAGAGCTGATAAACAATACTATTACAATGACTCTCATAACCAATTATAAGACGGTTTATCACAAATAGAAATGCTCTGATTTGTCGGAGGCGTGAGGTACACAGAGTCTTCAACAATAATTAGTCTTGATCCTTCCTTCGACATGAATGCCAAGATAAACAAGCTGAACATAACTGACATTAAGAATAGAATTGCAAGTAACCAATGGCAACGAACGACAGAACAAGAAATCCGCCATGAGAGGGATGAGTTGTTTCATGGCCGTGTCCTGACAAGTGCGGTTGTGTGGCGAGGAGAGGAGGAAGCCACAGTGACAACCACAACCTCCCCAGCTGCTCTACTTTCTGCACCTGCAATGTTTCAGGAGTGTTCATGGTCTCTGTAGCATTCGGCGTTCAGTTAATAATCCATTACTATGTAAAGTATTTGTGGTTCTCACGCTCTCTTTTCACAACATGTATTTCACATGCTGTTGAATTTCCGTCAGAGTCTATAGCCTTGGGGACGGGGCCAATCCATTAGTGCTAATGACAGTATATTGTGATCAACATCTAGTAGGATGATGGTTCACCAATATTTCTATCAACTTTTTATGAATCAACATAATGCTTGAATGCCTGAAGCATTTTGAGTCTCTGTGTGCTGCTCTATGAAAATGGGCACCTATAAAGAAATACAAAAACTTAAGATGACTTCAGGACCTCGATCCACCTGGGGATTGGGGATGGCAGACGCATCACATCCATTACTCAATAAGCTCAAATGAACCAAAGCCCATTAACCAGTTAATCATTTTTAGAAAGATCATTTAGCCTGTCATCGTCTTGGAAAAATACTGGTGTAGTCATAGGCATGATAGAGTTCTAACATACAAATAAACATTATGCACACACACACACCTGTCTGTTCCGTTCGTCTGTGATCCTCTGTATTTGGATCTTTTTCCTTCCCATGGTTCCGGTCTGGCGGTGGGAGGGGCAGGGGGCGTGGCGGGGTCGGAGGGCACGGCTGTCCTGTGGAGGTGGTTGGTGGGCACTGTTGCCGACTAGGCGCTTGGCTGTCGCACTCTTTCTCGTACACACTCTCTCTATCTCCCTCCGCTCCACCTGTCTATGGCAGCTGGTCAAGGAGCTCTTACCCCTGCAGGAAATAAGGAAGAAGAATGGGACCACGTGGCAGGGCCTTCAGATCATGGTCTGTACAGCAAGCAGGTCATCCACTGGTCCTCTGAATTAGCATCCTCTTCCCCTCTTTAATGCAGGTGTGTTACTCCTGGAAAACAGAGCATCGGATCAGTATGACATTCGGGAGAGGTAGAGGTATTGTTCATGTACCATTCCTGCCAACATCCTTCAGAATCAACAATTGTCTTAGCCTTTTAACCTCCACAGTATTCGACAGAGAAACCAAAGCGATGCATTTAAGTCAGGACTCCTTTCGGACAAATTAGAAGCACGATTCGAAAGAGCAGCCGCAGCAGCAGCGGGGGGAACTGAAGGATGGAGAACCCTTCTCTTGGGGTTAGTGTTTCTATGGGGGCAAGTGTGCCCCTCAGGGGGGCCACAGGGAGAGAGGCTGTGTGTGTCAGCTTTATTAGAGGCATCACCGCCACATAACTGATCTGTTGGTTTCCCGCAGCAACTACCTGCCTGCCCAACCTGATACGCTGCATGTGATTCCCAATCGAAGGCAGAGCCCGGCCCCATGGCCCAGTGAGAATGCTCGCCATGTGTGGGCGGGACGCTAGTGCTCAGAGCTTCTGTTGCGTTTTGAAGTAGGCTCTTGGATTCTGTCACTGAACCAGTAATGTTATCATTACCACTAGGTTTTGTTATCTAAACTGTGGTAATTTGGCACCGTTCCATGTTAGATAACACAGTGTTCCTTTAATATAATGAAAATAAGTGTATTTAAAAATCAATATTTAATTGAAGACAGAAAGGTCAAGGTTAAATCCGCAGTTGAATTAATAGCAAAGCTGGCCACCCCATCTCTGTTTTGGTAAAAGGCTGAGGGAAGGGACTGGATAAATGTAACCACTCAAATTCTGAGAAAGAGCTATGGACCGACCATTTATAAGATTCTAAATTATTGTTTTAACTATGTTTTGAGGCTATATAGTGTTTGTTTATACTTATAATGTTTACAAACATTGGCGTAAAAACAAGCTTTTATTTTGGGTTCTGATGGGGTGTGACTAACTAAGCTCATGAGGCATTTCTACAGTTATATTCTTTTAAGAATCATTAGGTAAATATCATTGTTTTAATTAGTTCAAAAGTGGGTGCAGCAACTGCAGATTACCCCTTTAACTAAACAGGGTTTTATTATTTATTTTTTGCAATGTATAGCAATTTCTAACAACAAAAAGAGAGAAGGCAAATGAGAGAGTGCAGAGTACATGTGTGCATATGAATTCATGAATGAATGAACGAACGAGCAGACAGCAACCTAGGAATGGCAACAGAGGCATGGACCATTTTAATTAAGCCCCACTACTACTACTATTTGTGGTTCAGCCTTAAAAATAGCTCTCTATATATACATCCAGACTGTGTACTGTTCACACACACCCGCATGACAGTGGGAGCCGAGACATTGCATTAGAGTGAGTGCATCTGGAAAGCCTTGAGTGCAGTTTCAACACTACATCACCCACATTGTTTACCTGAGAGAATAGTAAAACCACCCCCTGATTAATGCCTGTTCTGCTACCATTACCATAAAAAAAACAGTGACGTGATAGAACGGGTTCTGTGTGTCGGTGTGTGCAGGTACCACACATTTTCTTTTAGTTGAATCAATTGCCTTCACTATGGCAATGCGTTCTCCATGAATTATGCCCTACGTATTTGGCTTGGAGGCAGGACAATAGGAGAAGTCTGAGAAAAGGGTGTTATGCATGTCATAATTGTTCTCTTAAAAATAAAGCCCTAGCAAAATAAATAGAGGTATCTTCAGCTCCCGTTTTACATGTAAAATATGGAGGGGTTGTATTAGGGCATTTCCATGGCAATGGAATTACGCTTTTTCACTTTGGCATACATTTTCAACAAAAACAATTGATTTCAAAGTTTAACAAAGCATATAACTCAATGCACAAGGACTACTTTGATCATTTAAATGGAACATTTCACAAAAACGCATTTACTGGAAGAACTGTGCAGATGCAAAGTTTGGTAATATAATTACGGTAAAATCTCCCTCAGTTTGTTAAGCGACCACATTTTAGAAAAAAAGTAAATATCTGCTCAAATTAAGATTAAAATATGTCTGCAGAAAGAACATTCAACACCTTTAGTTTGAAAAATAATATTTTGGTTATTGAACTACAGTAGGTGAAGTGAATAAACATCTGGTAACAGAGTTACGGTAACAGAATTACATCATGAGTCCCTGATCTGTACTATATAGAAATGCATAATTATGGCTATGAATATATTTCTCTTCATGGTGATGTATCCTGAATAGGTACACAAAAAAAGTATAAATATGCAACATCCTTCTTTTGGTTATTATTCTACACACTGTTTATGATTGTAATGAGCTCCGCCCCCAAACAAGACCACATTTGGTTGGTCCGGACCAGACCAAATCTGAAACAATCATAGACGTCTATGTTTCACAAGATTGGACATCACAGTAGAGTCGAGTACAGTAGAGCACAGTAAAGTAAATATGTTCAGTATAGTACATTCAATTATACTGTACTTTACTGGTGTATTGTACTCTACTTTACTCTACTGTCCAAACTTGTGAAACATAGACTTCTATGATTGGTACAGATTTGGTCCGAACAGGGCAGACTGACCAAATTTCAACATCCATGGAAGTGTGATGTTGGTCAGTGCCCAGTGGGTGAGGATGCTTGTTACAGTAAATGGAAAGAGGGTTGGTGTCAGTAAGAACCGGGAGAGGTGACATTAATGAGAGAGAGAAAGAGAGAGAGGAGAGAGAGGGGCAAGAAGAGCCTTCTATGCCATCAAAAGGAACATAAAATTTGATATACCAATTAGGATCTGGCAACAACAAAAAACTTGAATCAGTTCTAGAACCCATTCTCCTTTATGTTTGTGAGGTCTGGGATTCACTCACCAACCAAGAATTCACAAAATGGGACAAATACCAAATTGAGACTGCAGGCAGAATTCTGCAAAAATATCTTCCGTGTACAACGTAAAATAACAAATAATGCATGCAGAGCAGAATTAGGTCGATACCCGCTAATTATCGAAAACCTGAAAAGAGACGTTAAATTCTACAACCACCTAAAAGGAAGCTATTCCCAAACATTCCATAACAAAGCAAATATTCCATAACAAAGCAATCACCGAGAGATGAACCTGGAGAAGAGTCCCCTAAGCAAGCTGGTCCAGCAACACAATTAGACCCAACCAAATCATGAGAAAACAAAACAAATAAACAGAGCAAACTAGGATGCTATTTGGCCCTAAACAGAGAGTACACCGTGGCAGAATACCTGACCACAGTGACTGTCACAAAATTAAGGAAATCTTTGACTAATGTACACACTCAGTGAGCATAGCCTTGCTATTGAGAAAGGCTGCTGAAGGCAGACCTGTCTCTCAAGAGAAGACAGGCTTTGTGCACACTGCCCACAAAATTAGGTGGAAACTAAGTTGTACTTCCTCACCTCCTGCCAAATGTATGAACATATTAGAGACACATATTTTCCTCAGATTACACAGACCCACAAAGAACTCGAAAACACATACAATTTTGATAAACTCCCATATCTATTAAGTGAAATACCACAGTGTGCAATCACAGTAGCAAGATTTGTGACTTGTTGCCACATGAAAAGGGAAACCAGTGTAGAACAAACGCCATTGTAAATACAACCTATATTTATTTATTTTCCCTTTTGTACTTTAACTATTTGTACATTATTACAACACTGTATATAGACATAATATGATATTTGAAATGCCTTTATTCTTTTGGAACGTAATGTTTACTGTTAATCCTTTATTGTCACCAATTTGTAAGTCGCTCTGGATAAGAGCGTCTGCTAAATGACAAATGTAATGTAATGTAAATGTTTATTTCACTTTTGTTTATTATCTATTTCACTTGCTTTGGCAATGTAAGCATATGTTACCCATACCAATAAAGCTCCTTAAATTGAAATTGAGAGAGGGTGAGTGAGTGAGTGAGTGAGTGAGTGAGTGAGTGAGTGAGTGAGTGAGTGAGTGAGTGAGTAGGTAGAGGATGTCCAGACTGTTTTTACAGTGTTGCTTTGACCACCAGATGACAGAAAGAGAAAAACAGTTATGATCTGAACATAACAGTATGCCAGTGGAAGGGAGGACAGTAGCAGGTGACCCAACTGTGGTTTGTGACTACTATGATTTCCCATTGTAGGCAATTCAATTGCAGCAATTCCCTTACAGATTTATCAGTAGTTCGATTAATGATTTGGTAACAGAATTCCGAGTTTGAATAACTTAATAATTCATTAACAAACTTGATATTAGTAAAAACACTACAACTATTTGGTTGGTCTTCCTTTACTTGTTACTTTTGTGAACTTTCATTATCCTCCCTCCTCATGAGGGAGATAAATAAGAACATATCTTCAAGATTCGAGGGTTTTTGGTAACGGAATTTCAAGGCACAAGTTGGACTGTTGCAGTAAAAGCGAACCGCCACACTGGTGGTCACGAGTCATGAAGGCAATCAAATTCCATGTGACCATATAGTCACGGTAATTAGGCTTCTCCAAGCTCTGATTGTGCTAATGGTCATTAGTAGCCCTACCAAACTTGCTAACTGCCTGGTACTCAGCACTCTATTGTCCCTCTAACCACACTGTCATCAATGATGGCCTCTACTAAAAAGAGGATCAGCTTTCTATAGGCTAGGTTTACTATATTAATTTCTCAACTTTCTTAATATTAAGTATATTGCTTATATTTACAACAGGATTATAGCCTGGCATGAAAATAAACCACGGGGAAAAGAGTCCTCCACTCGCTATTTAAGTGTACAATTTCCCACTGCCCCCGTTTCGATACAGGTGCATGATAATAGTCCATTCTAAATCAAATAAATTTCACACATATATTATTTAGTATATGTAAAGACAAGATTAAATCAAGAATAGTCTGATGGGTGACAATATTAGCCTATCACTTGTGAATTATATATTAACACTTGTGAATGATGCCGAGACCTTTTTTTGTGCGATTTTCGAATCATTGTCGCACACCTCATGAAGCCTAGCACATAGACCTATATATTTTAATAAGGTTTGTATCACAAGGGGCGTAGAGCCTAACTGGCACACATAAGCAGCACGTGAGTTTCAAGTGTGGGGAAGATCATTTTCACCATAAAACTCACCTTTATAATAAAAGCATTACATGCATAATTGCATTTGGAATCACTTTTGATAATGGTGCTTTCCACTAATGGAACATAGCCTACTACCATGTGCGCAGTGCTGCGCTTATAATGTGAAATAGCCTAGTAGTTGATCAACATTTTAAGCTAAATGTTCTGATCTGTTGCGTCAGCCACATCGCGGAAAAAGTTTTTTGATGAAAGCGACGGTAACCTGCCTAAAAAAGCAAAGGTAACCTGCCTAAAAGGTTTCCCCCTGTTGCATTCACATCGGTAGCCATGAAGTACTTTGAAAGGCTGGTCAACACCATCATGCCGGAAACCCCAGACCAACTCCATTTTGCATACCACTCTATACGTTTATTTTTATCATAAAAGACTCCATAGCCTTGCCAATGACAAGTATACCCATAACATGATGCACCCACCACTATGCTTGAAAGTATGAAGAGTGGTACTCAGTGATTTTTGTGTTGGATTTGCCCCAAACATAATGCTTTGTATGCGGGACATAAAGTTAATTTCTTTGCAATATGGCACTGTCTTTCCTTTTTTCACTCTGTAATTTAGGTTAGTATTGTGGAGTAACTACAACGTTGTTGATCCATCCTCAGTTTTCTCCTACTACAGCCATTAAAACTAGGTTTTAAAGTCACCATTTGCCTCATGGTGAAATCCCTGAGTGGTTTCCTTCCTCTCCGGCAACCGAGTTAGGAAGGACGCCTGCATCTTTGTAGTGATTGGGTGTATTGATACACTATCCAAGGTGTAATTAATAACTTCACTATGCTCAAAGGGATATTCAATGGTCTGCTTTTCTTTTTTTCATCTACCAATAGGTGCCCTTCTTTACGGGGCATTGGAAAACCTCCCTGGTCTTTGTGGTTGAATCTGTGTCTGAAATTCACTGCTCGACTGAGGGACCTTACAGATAATTGTATGTGTGGGGTAATCATGTTAAAAATATATATTTTGAATAATCTTAAAACTATTATTGCACAAAGAGTGAGTCCATGCAACTTAAGCAAATTTTTAATTCTGAATTTATTTAGGCGTGCCATAACAAAGGGGTTAAACATTTCTAAAGACAATTCCACTTTGCCATTATGGGGTATTGTGTGTAGGCCAGTCAATTTAATAAATCAAAACTTCAGGCCGTAACAAAATGGTGTAAAAAGTCCAGGGGTCTTTACTTCAACATTATTGTGTTTTAATGTAAATCTAATACCTTTCAATAATTTTTCTGGTCAATGTTGTCCAAGACCCTTTTTTCCATATGTTTGACCAGAAATGAAAGCCTTTCCTTATTCCATATTTGTTGGATGGAATATGGTTGCAAAATGTATATATGCCTTAATTTCTAAAACATGTCATTTGACACCCAATTTGACATGCTCCTATGAACTTCACATGTGTGTGCTCATGGGTCCTTTTAGATGTGAATGCCCATTATATACTAGCAAACAAGAGAAACTCTGGAGGGGGTTGTTATATTTGCCAAAGACTGTAGAAGTAACAGGTTTATACTGAAAATACTCAAACTAAAACAGAAAACACTTTTGAGTTTTATGTTATACACTCAAATAGTAGAGAACTAGTGAGTGAGCAGAGCACTACTCCTGCCATAGGAACATTGGTCTACAGTTCAAAGGCAGCGGTCCGTGCGATTTGTTTTGGGCTGCGGGCCGGTCACACATGAAAAGGCTGCTTTATCTGCCCGGGTGCTCAAACCTCAACCTTTTACCCTTCATGCTGTGGGAGTCAGCCTCCCATGTCTGATGTCAGGTAGAATCTCTCCTCTCACATTGAAGGCAGAAGGCCTGGAGAGTGTCTACTGACTGACTGACTGACTGAACAAGGGAGTGTGAGACACTTTAGACAAGTAACAGATTAACACTGATAAAAGCTATTCTGCAGTGGTCCTTGCATTGAGCCCCGAGGAACCCCCTAAAATATATGCAATTTGTATCTGTATTGTTGAAGATATTTTAGTGTGCAGTATACTATCAACAGCTACACTACACGGGGAAGATCTTTGAACCGTAAGGTACTCACGACAGAATAATCCATAAAAGAACAGATACACAATGGTGCATCATTTGTGTGTAAGAGTTCAGAACATCTGTTGCTGTTCTTTCAACCATTTCAGAGGACCACCTCCTGTTCAGCCTATGAGGGAGCAGAGTCATTGGCTACAAGGTGGTGCAACACAGTAGGAGCCACAGTGTCGCATAGAGTTGCCACCACCCATCCTGCATCGTGTGTCATAGCCTACAGTGCAGAGGCACAGGGGTCACGACTGAGTCATGACATATAGCACAAAAGACAATTGCATGCCACAGCAGCAGAGCATATGTGCAGAGAGATGTGTTGGAGAGGTTGTGCACATGTATGTCCTTCTGTCAATGCATACTGTATATACGTGTATGTATGACTGTCAGTGTAGGCGGCTATACGTGTCAAGCTGTCAATTGTGTGTGTGATATATATATATATATATCCAACTTACAAAGAGATGGACATGTGTGTGTATATACACACACACACACACACACACACACACACACACACACACACACACACACACACACACACACACACACACACACACACACACACGTCCATCTCTTTGTAAGTTGGATCAGAGCACCCAGGGGCGCAGAGACAACAGTCAGAGGTGGAGGCTACTGGAGTCAGGCCGGAGCACTGCAAAGAAATCCATCACCTTTCCCACTTAGCACCAGAGCCTACCAGGACTGACCACAGTCTGCTCATAACAAACACAGCTACTCTATAGTTAGGAAACTGTTACTTACTCCCAAAACAGGAGAAAACTAACCTTTACAATTGAATTACCTCTCATTGGCAACTAATTAATGGTTATGTTTTATGTATCCAGATCTGTTTGAGAGCAGTTACAAGCTTTGCTGTGTATATGCTTACACTGCCTTGTTGGCAGACATCACCAATATCAGAGGAGTCACCTACAGCTCTGCTGAGGACTCAGATTTCATTGGAAGCAGCCAGAATCTCCCTCTCTGGTTGCATGGGGCTGCGGTCTCTGGGGAGGCTATCAACAAGACAGATCTCGCTCTCAGTTTGTGGTCCAGGCAAATCAATACTTATATTCAGTATCACCATGGTCACCCTAGCTAGGGTAAAGGTAAAATCCCTTCTCCCTGTATGAACGATGACAGTCTGGCTGCTCCATACAAATGAAATTGCTACTCAAAATCGAATCTAATTCAATCAAACCAGAGTGCCACCATGGTATTGCGTATAATCATTGCAATCCACACCTGAGGCATGGAGGCCACCTGAACAGAGGAGCAGGAGTCTGATTAGTTAGCCTTTCATTGGGGAAGACGTATCCGCAAACACAGGCAGTAACAAGCTACTGATCTCTCTCTCTCATCCTGCCCAGTGGGACTCTGTGCTTTCACCCCAACCTTGGGCTGTAGTCCCAGCACCAGCTGTGGGATATTTACAGCCTGTTGCCTCATGTTCCAGCACAGCCATTCCGCTCGGCTGGCCCGCTCCACTCTGCCTGTTGACTGACCGCTTGTTTGGTTAGACGGGTGTGCATTGTGCCTTATTAACCAAAGTGTTCAGTGTGAAGGTGAATCTGTATGAGTGATATGGTGGAGAAATGTATGATGGTAGGCTTGGATTATTTTGAGGAAAGGAAGGAAGGATGGGGGCTGGACCTGGGTCTGCTGTTTGGTTGTGACTGGGCTTGTGCCTGTGTGCATGCTGCCAACACTGGCAGGGGAATATGATCCCACCCCCCTCCTCCTCTTCACCAATCGTAGGGTGTTTTTTTGTGAGGGGGTAGCTGCAGTGCAAGAGCAGCACTTCTAGAAAGGGGTGGGAAATTGGAGGAGGTTGGACAGGTTTGGGATGGGCGGTAAATAGATCTGCGCTACTCGGCTCGTGAATCACACCCCCGCTGCCAGTCTTGTCAATACTGCAGTCTACCCCAACAACAAACACACACACACAAAGACACAACCTCAAAGCACCCAACTGCCATGGAACTACCGCCACCACACACACACTGCCGGTCAAAAGTTTTCGAACACCTACTCAATCAAGGGTTTTTATTTATTTTTTTACTATTTTCTACACTGTAGAATAATAGTGAAGACATCAACACTATGAAATAACAAATATGGAATCATGTAGTAACCCAAAAAAGTATACAATGAATCAAAATATATTTTATATTTTTGATTCTTCAAAGTAGTCACCCTTTGACTTGATAACAGCTTTGCACACTCTTGACATTCTCTCAACCAGCTTCACCTGGAATGCTTTTCCAACAGTCTTTAGTTCCCAATATGTAGTTCCCACATATTCTGAGCACTTGTTGGAAGCCATTTCCTTCACTCTGCGGTCCGACTCATCCCAAACCATCTTGTGGAGGCCAGGTCATCTGATGCAGCACTCTATCACTCGCCTTCTTGTTCAAATAGCCCTTACACTGCCTGGAGGTGTGTTGGGTCATTGTCCTGTTGAAAAACAAATGATAGTGGGACTAAGCCCAAACCAGATGGGATGGCGTATCACTTCAGAATGCTGTGGTTGCCATGCTGGTTAAGCGTGCCTTGTATTCTAAATAAATCACAGACAATGTCACCAGCAAAGCACCCCCACACCATAACACCTCCTCCTCCTTTTTGGTTGGAACCAAAAATCTTGAATTTGGACTCCATACCAAAGGACAAACTTCCACTGGTCTAATGTCCATTGCTCATGTTTCTTGGCCCAAGCAAGTCCCTTCTTATTATTGGTATCCTTTAGAAGTGGTTTCTTTGCAGCAATTCAACCATGAAGGCCTGATTCACACAGTCTCCTCTGAACAGTTGATGTTGAGATGTGTCTGTTACTTGAACTCTGTGATGCATTTATTTGGGCTGCAATTTCTGAGACTGGTAACTAATGAACTCATCCTCTGCAGCAGAGGTAACTCTGGGTCTTCTTTTCCTGTGGCGGTCCTCATGAGAGACAGTTTTATCATAGCTCTTGATGGTTTTTCTGACTGCACTTGAAGAAACTTTCAAAGTTCTTGAAATGTTCCGCATTGACTGACCTTCATGTCTTAAAGTAATGATGGACTGTCGTTTCTCTTTGCTTATTTGAGCTGTTCTTGCCATATTATGGACTTGGTCTTTTACCAAATATGATATCTTCTGTATACCACCCCTATCTTGTCACAACACAACTGATTGGCTCAAACGCATTAGGAAGGAAAGAAATTCCACAAATTAATTTTTAAGAAGGCACACCTGTTAATTGAAATGCATTCCATGTGACTACATCGTGAAGCTGGCTGAGGTGAGGGCACTCGGAGTGTGGTGTCAGGAAAACGACCTCTCATTTAACATCAACAAAACAAAGGCGATGATCGTGGACTTCAGGAGGGAAGTCACCAGAGGGAGCACCCCCCATCCACATTGACGGGACAGCAGCGGAGAAGGTTGGAAATATCTAAGTTCCTGGGCGTACATATCACAGACAAACTGAAATGGTCCACCCACACAGAGTGTGGTGAAGAAGGTGCAACAGCGCCTCTTCAACCTCAGAAGGCTGAAGAAATTTGGCTTGTCACCCAAAACTCTGACAAACTTTTACAGGCGTACAATCGAGAGCATCCTGTCGGGCTGTATCACAGCCTGGTATGGCAACTGCACCGCCCTCAACCACAAAGCTCTCCAGAGGGTGGTGCGGTCTGCACAATGCATCACCGGGGGCAAACTACCTGCCCTGCATGACACGAACAGAACCCGATGTCCCAGGATGGCCAAAAAGATCATCAAGGACAACAACCACCCGAGCCACTGCCTGTTCACACCGCTATCATCCAGAAGGTGAGGTCAGTACAGGTGCATCAAAGCTGGGATTGAGAGATAGAAGCTGTTTTTCAATCCAAGGCCATCAGACTGCTAAACAGCAATCACTAACTCAGAGAGGCTGCAGCCTACATTGAGACCTAATCACTGGACACTAATAAATGGATCACTAGTCACTTTAAACAATACCACTGTAAATAATGTTTACATATCTTACATTACTCATATCACATGTATATACTGTATTTTATACCATCTATTGCACCTTGCCTATGCCGCTCGGCATTCGCTCATCCGTATACTTATATGTACATATTCTCATTCACCCATTTAGATTTGTGTATATTTGTAACGGTTCTCTTCTTCCTCTTCCTCTGAAGAAGAGGTGTAGTAGGGATCGGACCAAGATGCAGCATAGTTTTCATTCATGGTTCTTTTAATAGCGAAAACCATACATGAAATAGACTACAAAACAAGAAACATGAAAACCCGAAACAGTCCCGTGTGGTACAAACACTGACACAGGAGACAACCACCCACAAAATCCAACACAAAACAGGCTACCTAAATATGGTTCCCAATCAGAGACAATGACTAACACCTGCCTCTGATTGAGAACCATATCAGGCCAAACATAGAAATAGACAAACCAGACACACAACATAGAATGCCCACCCAGCTCACGTCCTGACCAACACTAAAACAAGGAAAACACACAAGAACGATGGTCAGAACGTGACAATATTAGGTAGTTGTTGGGGAATTGCTAGATTACTTGTTAGATATTACTGCACTGTCGGAACTAAACTCAGCAAAAAAAGAAACGTCCCTTTTCAGGACCGTCCTTCAAAGATAATTCGTAAAAATCCAAATAACTTCAGATCTTCATTGTAAAGGGTTTAAACACATGCTTGTTCAATTAACCATAAACAATTAATGAACATGCACCTGTGGAACGGTCGTTAAGACACTAACATCTTACAGACGGTAGGCAATTAAGGTCACAGTTATCTGCGTGAACGTGCCTTATGCATGCTGCAAGGAGGCATAAGGACTGCAGATGTGGCCAGTGCAATAAATTGCAATGTCCGTACTGTAAGACGCCTAAGACAGAGCTACAGGGAGACAGGATGGACAGCTGATCGTCCTGCAGTGGTAGACCACGTGTAAAAACACCTGCACAGGATCGGTACATCCAAACATCACACCTGCGGGACAAGTACAGGATGGTAACAACAACAACTGCCCGAGTTACACCAGGAACGCACAATCCCTCCATCAGTGCTCATACTGTCTGCAATATGCTGAGGCGCTGGATGGAGGGCTTGTAGGCCTGTTGTAAGGCAGGTCCTCACCTGACATCACCGGCAACTACGTCGCCTATGGGCACAAACCCACCGTCGCTGGACCAGACAGGACTGGCAAAAAGTGCTCTTCACTGACAAGTCGCTATTTTGTCTCACCAGGGGTGATGGCCGGATTCGCATTTATCGTCGAAGGAATGAGCATTACACCGAGGCCTGTACTCTGGAGCGGGATCGATTTGGAGGTGGAGGGTCCGTCATGGTCTGGGGCCGTGTGTCACAGCATCATCGGCCTGAGCTTGTTGTCATTGCAGGCAATCTCAATGCTGTGTGTTACAGGGAAGACATCCTCCTCCCTCATGTGGTACCCTTCCTGCAGGCTCATCCTGACATGACCCTCTTGACAGTTTTTGTTCAGTTTATGTCTCAGTTGTTGAATCTTGTTATGGTCATACAAATATTTACACATGTTAAATTTGCTGAAAATAAAAGCAGTTGACAGTGAGAGGACAGTTGACAGTTTATTTTTTTGCTGAGTTTAGAAGCAAAAGCATTTCATTACATTTGCATTAACATCTGCTAACCATGTGTATGTGACCAATAAAATCTGATTTGATTTGAGAGAATGCGAAGAGTGTGCAAAGCTGTTATCAAGTCAAAAGATGGCTATTTGGAGAATCTCAAATATAAAATATATTTTGATTTGTTTTACACTTTTTTTGGTTAGTACATGATTCCATATGCATTATTTCATAGTTTTTATGTATTCACTATTATTCTACAATGTAAAAAAGAAAGAAAAACCCTTGAATGAGTAGGTGTTCTAAAACTTTTGACCGGCAGTGCACAACAAATCACAAACAAGTCTGTCGCAGAAGGCACTGTCACTTAACTGTGCACAAACACACATAAAGAGGTCCACAACACTGGTGTAGTCAGGTTTGTTGTTGACAGAGGCTTGTCTCCATCACCACGCCATTCCTGTGGCAATGTGGTTTGACCTGTCAGGTGACATCACAGACTCACATACAAACAGGACCACACCCACTCACTCAGCCCTGGGAGTTGGCAACTGCTCCCATTCACCTGGAACGCTCCTGGGGCCATGCCAGAACAAAAATAATAACAGGTGCCTAGGTTATAGTATCCCTTGCTGCTTTCCACAGGTTCTTCCCCCAGTATGTCTCTAATGGGAATACTCAACCCATCATCTTTCTATTTATTCTCAGCCTTTCGGGTAGAGAAACCTACTGGATGCCCCTCCCAAAAACTTCCCTTTTTCACCTCGCATCAGATGAGGGCCAACCACCTCTGAAGGTCTGAGAGAAAAACACCCTCTAGACAAAACACTGATGACATCAATGTGACATTAAGGGAGAGGGTGTGTGTGCACAGGTCTGTGTGTGCAAATGTTGGTTGTCACCAGTCGAACATGTTCTGTCAATGAGGCCTTTCTATGACATAAACATGATAATGAGTCTGAAACTACTCAATGGCACACCAAAACTTGTGATGTTGTTTTCAGGAGATTACCCATGTTTTGCACAACTCTATGTATAGAAGGAGCTTGCAATGTGTTTACCAAACGTGTAATAAGTGTACATTTTTGGTTAGACAACAAAGGTTCTTTCACTAACCTCATTTGAAGAGTTCAACCTAGTTCTATTGTATCCTGCACATCTTCTATGCACCTGCAGTGACTCTCACAACATTTCTCATCATTCTGTTATTCTTTATAGGAGCATTTATTGAGGCTGCATGATCATTAGCAAGGCCATTTGCTCTAAAGTATATGATCGGTGACTTTATTAAGCATGCTACATGATTATAATTAAAAGAAGTAGAATTGACACGTCTTGAAAAACTCAACTCCTTTTAATTAGAGTCTCAAACACATATTGAAAACACAGACTTGCAGTGAGCAGCAAATTGCAATGGAAACGTGGAAAATTGGAGTTAACTAACCACACTTCACAGATCAGTAGCTTGAAAGAGTTATTCGTCTCACAGTTATGCGAGTCACGAAAGAACAGAAAAATAAATCGATAATGTAAGGCCATATTTAATAGCATATTAGCACAATGCTAACATTTAAAAACTCTCAGTGAAAACGCATACACTTAGGCTAATACTGTATGTAGATGGCACTTGGATGAAAACTGGCTACCAAAAATCTATCAAATAAACCATGTCACTTAGGCCTACAGAGCCACATGAGCTGCTGTAGAAGAAGTGGGGATCTCACAAAGTAGGCTTTACCAAACCACCAGTATGGAAACTGTTAGTGAAGCACAAGCCACACAGTAAGTCACCTCACAGTCTGACATCTGCCATCACTAGCTTCCTATACTGATTACTAAACCACAAAAGCAAAACATAAAACACAGTAACTACCCTGAATGTGTGGCTGTTCTGTGAAAGAATATGCTGAAAGCACGGTCTTATAGTAATATTATTCCACCAAGACAACTTATTTTCATTAGAACTTAAGCCTGAGGAGAGGCCTCATACTGTGCTCAGGAGGGACATTTTTCTCTTTTAAATTCATTAGGCATTTAGCTGGAGCAACATTTGAGTTAATGCACAAGTCACGTTGTAAGGAAGTAACAAATCTTATATGATAATGCAATGCCAGTGTTGGTTGCCCTTACCCTTGGCTGATCAGTGGGCCGCAGTCAAAAAACAGAGGCGCAAGTTTAAAAAGACTCTTTAAAAAGCAGAAAGCACCAACAAGCACTTTGAATTTAATCCAAAAGACTCTCAGTTACAGAGGCACCCAGAGTATTCTAAGTCAAAGTTCAGGCATATTCCCAGTGAGAGGGGTCCAAACAAAGTGTTGTGTGTCCATCCTGCACACAACTGGTAGAAATGACAACTGCAGCAGAGCCCCTCACACTGGAGACCCACTCCCCAGGCTCGCATTCCCTCTGGACAACCAACCCCCCTTCCATCCCCTGGTCAACCACCATCCATTCCCTGGTCAACTCATCCCCCCCCCCGTCCCCCTCGTCCCCCGGTCAATCCCTTATCATACTCTTCCCAGGTCATCCTTTGCCCTAATATGCAGTTAGGCTGTGTAGATTATCAGATCCTCTATACCCCCCCCCCCCCCCCCTCTATTCCCTGGCCGGTACAAGTGCGTGTACATTTTCCCTTTGGATTCACAAGCTGCTGTAAGTGCAGTGGCAGCTGCCCCTACACACCTTTTGTTCCAACAGCCCCTCTCCGCTACCCCCTGTCATCTCCTCACACATGCTCAGCTGTTGAAAGGTTGGGCACGCCGGACTAGTGCTGATCTATGCAGCCCCAAATCTGTAGATGTTCTGAAATGGTCTTTTGACTTATCTTTTCTGTTACACGTTGCGTGTAGTCACATATTTTGCCTCTAAAATTGCTATTGTGTCATGCAAGAAGGCAAAACTTTCAAGGGTACAACTGAAGGCTCTGACTTGATTAACTATAATCTCACAATCAAGCCCAATTAAAAGCTGGAAAACTGGAGAAATCTATACGAGAGTTGAGAAGTAATGCCATATGTACAAGATGTCATTTGTGTCTGTTTTCAAGAATGACTCCGCTTCCCAAGGAGTAAATCTCAGGCTGTGCCCTACCATGACCTTCAAATCTCTGAGGGGGTCGAGAGGGTGTGGGAAATGGGAGGCCAGGAGTCTGTTGAACAGTTGTGTCATTGAGTTTCCACAAAATACAGCAAATATCTTTATGGGTAAAGGCACGTCTATGTCCAGAACCCAACTGGTTAATAAAGGGTTGAAATGCTCATATCAATAACTCATATGGATACACCCGAGGGAAGGAAATGAAATGGCTCCCTTTGAGTATCAGAGAGGAAAAATGCACAACAGCCCTAAACACAACAAGACACTTTGAGGACACAATTACTTCCACAACAAACACCAGTGATTGGTAATGGCCTTATCTCGCTGCCCCTCTCCAGGTTTTTCCCTTCCTCTCCTCTTATCATCCATGTGCTAGTAAGGCAGACTGGGGCTCTCCATGTTGAACACATTGTGTTGGCCCATAGCCTAATAAGGGGATCCATGTGACTGCCTTTTCTCTTCCGGTGACTAATGTGAATGATGCCCAGGACTATGTGGTGCTGCTGGCCCACGTGTGGTGGTGGAGTATGGGCATCAAGAAGGGAGAGGGATGGTGGTAACGCTGCAGTATGAAGAGTATGGAGAGAATTAAAGAATGAAGGCATTTATTTTTTCCCTGAATAAAGTCACATACCAAATTGGCAAAATCACAATACCAAATGTATCATTGAATTATTATGCTGAAAGATAGTGATGGGGGAAAAATAGTTTTGACAATATCACAAAATTATTTTGCTCTAGTTGGCTGTACCTGCACCAAAACTCCAGTATTTTTACTTTTTCCCAAAATCTCTCTTGTCCCTCTGTCGAAAAACATCTGGTGAGCAATATGTTTGGAACATAGAATCTCAATAAAGTCACAGTATTGAATAGCAATACATATAGAATTGTGAGAATCAAAATACATATTGTATCGGAACCAACGTATCGTGATAATATCATATCGTAAGATCCCTTGTGATACCCAACCATACTGGAAGGGACATTCTGTTTTAGAAAAGGACATGCAAATAAACATCCATAGAGCTCTTCCACCGCTCTGTGCTGGACAGCTACCCTCGGAGTCTAGATTCACGTCACTCAGGGTCTACCTGAACGATGATTGAAAGGGTCAAGTCTGTCTATCAGCACACTGACCGCAGCCCCTGTAATAAAGCAGGTCCTTTGCGCTACGGCTTTAGAGCATGCAGAGTAAAGCACCTGCTCCACTTACTCATTCATTGCTAGAGCTGTCTGGGCTGCATTAGCTTCCCACTCATGCTGCACAGAAGTTAACACACTTGAAAAATGCAACACAGCATGTAGAAATGTTGAAACTGTTCATTACTGTTCACAAAACAATGTCCAGACAGGATAGAATACTTTTACAATGCAAGACGACACCGGTAGAATCCAGCTTTAAATTGTAGGTTAACTTTCCTTGCTAGCTTAGGCTACAGCTGAATTCAGTACCCTAGTACTTTGTTTGTGATAACCATAATGCAAAATATGCTGATTTCAAAGCTGATTGTCACCAAAAAAAACTTTATTAGTTCACTTCGTCTACCTCGCCACCAAAAACTCATTAACTTCTTTGTCTCCCTTGCCTCCCGTCTGATTTACACTAGACTCCATAGCCACAAAGTCAGATTCCACAGCCACATTCTGCCTCAGCAAATGACCTCATTACATTTCTTAAAGAGGCAGCGCACACATTTATAAAAGGTTAGATTGCTTCTTCTATGCAAATGTTTGTTTGTTTTATCCCCTTTCCGTGGTCTACTACCAATGAGTTACAGTCATGTCGCTGCAACTCTGGTACGGACTTGGGAGGCGAAGGTCGAGAGCCATGCGTCCTCCAAAACACAACCCAGCCAAGCCGCATTGCTTCTTGACACAAAGCCCGCTTAATCCGGAAGCCAGCCGCACCAATGTGTCGGAGGAAACACCATACACCTGGTGACCGTGTCAGCGTGCATTGCGCCTGGACCGCCACAGGAGTCGCTAATGCACGATGGGACAAGAACATCCCTGCCGGCCAAACCCTCCCCTAACCCGGGTGACGCTGGACCAATTGTGCGCCGCCCCATGGGTTCCCCAGTTGTGGCTATCTGCGGCAGAGCCTGGACTCGAACCAGGTTCTCTAGTGGCACACTTATTTTCTTGGCAACTGCTAGGAGAACATTACTTTATTGTACTGATCACTGAGGTGCCTTAGACCACTGTGCGACTCGGGAGAACATATGCAAATGTTGATAATCAGTACAATAAAGTTATGTTCTCCTAGCAGTTGCCAAGAAAATAGGTCTGTAGCCCCCTGAAATCAGCTAAAACAAGCTCAATAACTGCATGCACACAGTATTGAATAATATGCATTCACCTGTATTGTGAAGACCTATGCTACATCTTGATTTACCCTGTTTTAGCAATAGAGATTGACCGTGTTGTTTTTTACCAAAGTCAAATCATTGTATAATTGATTCAATTAATGCAAACATTTGCAAATATAATGATATTGAACTCAAAAGATGCCCAACAATTGAACAGAACAGTAGCTGAGTTTATCTGTCTGAATCAAGTGCCATTCTGTGACTTGATAATATACATTTTCTTTTTTTTTTTACTATGGTACCGTTTTGGTATTTAGTATCATGATGGTATCGAGTATTGTGATACTAAACCTGGTATCGGTATCCAAGTCAAAATTCTGGTATCTTGACAACACTAACTTACAAAGGACACTTTTAAAATAAAATAAAGGAATAGAAAATTAACCATGAAAGGTGTGTCTTTAGAAGGAACTCTCTGCTCTAACAGTATAATAGAAAATTCACAGATGCTTTGTTCAATACAAGCCCACTCTCTTTGTAAGTGACTAATAGATTTGTGAACAAACCTCATATGCTTTCAAGTGTTTGACAATGAATACCCTAATTATGCAAATCTGCTTCCTTCTCAGGGACCGCACAAAAATAACTAATAAAAATAAACTGCAGTACAGCATTTTAATTTCGTGACAATTGATATTACAATTGTGTCAACCATAACAACAATAACTTCTCAGTAACATATGAAAACAATTTTCTCTAATGCATTATTATAGGGGAATAATCTGCAGGGTAAAAGTAGTAAACCCCCAAACCTCTGACCTGGGGTGAGTCTTGACAGACATTCCTTCAGGATTTGACCATTCAGAACAATTTTCAGTCCTAGGAGGCAACAGCTGCCACCAAGATATATATGGATTCTCAAAAGAAAAGATGCCAACACATCCGACCCACTTTACCCTAAACAGCCTTCCAACATCATTAACATTTAGTAACTAATATGATCTCATTCATGAATATCAACAGTGCTGGGAGAGAAAACCAAAGGACTTGACCCAAATTCTCTGAACAAGACTACTGTCCAACAACAACAACAACATGGATTTATGTTAGTGTCCCTCCCTGAAAGCCTTGCCTCATTCTCCTAATCAGGGGAAATTTGGTATCTCCCAACCCTGGGAGCAGTCACAGCTAAAGGGTAGAGGTCAAAAGGAGCGGGACGAGTCCTAACAGACGTGTCAACCTGTTCCCTTCTGCCACGCCTCGCTCAGCTGCCACCACAAAGGGCCTCTGCCTTCACACATGGAGGCAGTCGCCAGCCACGACACTCGGAGACTACCACACACCAGAATGACCAACCTGGGAGGTGGCGGACATTTAGTCTAGGCTGAGACAGAATGAGACGTAACATTTATACGCAAAGGTTTATCAACAGCTCCTCAGGAAGTTGTTTTGATTGTGAAAAGAGTAGGATATTTAAATAAAACAAATGCCTGTGGTTTCATTCTTTTGTGAAGACAAATAATGGAATCAATGTAAGAATAGAATCATGATATCAGCTCAAATTGAGCATATGTTGAAATCCAATTTCAGTATACTTGATGTTGATTATCTGTATGAATCTACTACAGCCTTCAGATTATACATGATCACTGGATAAAAAAAAAGAAGTGACGAAAACAAGAAAGCATACAGTCCACATTCTAATCTGTGGTGATGGGTATTAGGCTTGGGCGGTATACCTTATACCGGGGTATTTGCAAATAGCCACAAGATGGTTTTTCAATACCATTGAAAAATGATTTATTTTATGTTTTTCAATACATTTTCATATTTGTAGCAATTTGTATTTTGTAAATACCTGCAGTCAACTTGTGCAATGCGTTAGGAGATAAAGCAGATTGCGTTCTTCATTTCACCTTATTTTATATTATGAAGCTTACCTTAGTTCCCCAGTACAGTTGAGACAGTCGTGTGTGTTCGTAAATAGCACGGGAGAAAGCAGGAGCAGATGAGTCAAGCTTTGCATTAACAGGGGTCGAGTTTTATAATGAAAGTCAGTGTTTTTTACTTCACATTTTTACTAAATACATTACTGCAACACAATCAGCAGAAAATAGCATCATTTTCATCAGATGACAAAAGAAGTGCAAAGCTACAGTGGGGAGAACAAGTATTTGATATACTGCCGATTTTGCAGGTTTTCCTACTTACAAATCATGTAGAGGTCTGTAATTTTTATCATAGGTACACTTCAACTGTAAGAGATGTAATCTAAAACAAAAATCCAGAAAATCACATTCTATGATTAAGTAATTAATTTGCATTTTATTGCATGACATAAGTATTTGATCACCTACCAACCAGTAAGAATTCCGGCTCTCACAGACCTGTTAGTTTTTCTTTAAGAAGCCCTCCTGTTTTCCACTCATTACCTGTATTAACTGCACCTGTTTGAACTACCTGTATAAAAGACACCTGTCCACACACTCAATCAAACAGACTCCAACCTTTCCACAATGGCCAAGACCAGTGAGCTGTGTAAGGACATCAGGGATGAAATTGTAGACCTGCACAAGGCTGGGATGGGCTACAGGACGATAGGCAAGCAGCTTGGTGAGAAGGCAACAACTATTGGGGCAATTATTAGAAAATGGAAGAAGTTCAAGATGACTGTCAATCACCCTCAGTCTGGGGCTCCATGCAAGATCTCACCTCGTGGGGCATCAATGATCATGAGGAAGGTGAGGGATCAGCCCAGAACTACACAACAGGACCTGGTCAATGACCTGAAGAGAGGTTCTGCTTTTCTGATGTATCAAATACTTATGTCATGCAATAAAATGCAAATTAATTACTTAAAAATCATACAATGTGATTTTCTGGATTTTTGTTTTAGATTCCGTCTCTCACAGTTGAAGTGTACCTATGATAAAAATTACAGACCTCTACATGCTTTGTAAGTAGGAAAACCTGCAAAATCGTCAGTGTATCAAATACTTGTTCTCCCCACTGTATGTGGCTGGCAGCCACACAAGTAAATTAGTTTAAAATGAAAAAGCAAGGTATTTTTTTCCAAAACAATGCATGGCCATCATATTTCTAATGTTTAGGCCTATCATAGAAATAATGTAGACAGCTACATTTCGTAATGTTTTGCTTAAAGATAATCTTGCATTTTACCAGAGAAAAATTGGTTGGCTACACTGGGGAAATTATGGAGAAAAGTAGCTCCACATCAGTCAGGGTGCTGTCTGCTGATAAAATGCCCATCCATGAATTGTCATCAGAGTTTAGAAATGCAACTAAAGCACAAAATTTGTCTGATGCCGACCATAAATTACAACAAGAAATATTTTAGATCAGCGTTTATTAAACGCAGCAAAATATTTAATGCGTTTTATATTTTTTCCCTGCGTGAAAAATGCATAATTATGTTTTAGCAAGTTACAATTAGGGGTAGTGTTATCTAAGTACGTGGCTGAATTAATAAGGTGACGGGGCATCATATTGTGTTAGCTTTCTGCCATGTTTGAGAAGTCAAAGCCCTTTGGATGAGGGTTTTGTACATCTGCCATCTTGATTTCCTTTGCCCTAGCAACTCCAGACAGACAGTGTGTAGACATGCTGCTGGAGAACCAGTGCTGTTCTTCCTTCAGACAAGCATGCATCTAAACTTTGTTCATTTTGCACAATGTCTCTCGTTCACATTCGCTTGTAAAATGTCCAAACTCACCAAAAACGACATGTGGAAGCTCCTACATATATGTATAACTTTATGAGCCGGTTTGCCTGTCTTTGCAATTGGTTTATTTTCATTTTTCGCTCATTATCAAATTTAGCTATCAGCCTTCATGGAAATTCGCCATTACTTGTGCTAATTTTGTTAGCATTCTGGGAATAGACGCCCAATGTGCTTTTTGTTGGTGCCCTTTTGTGTACTAAGCCTGTAATACCGTATATCTCAAGGTGAGAGAAGGACGGTATGAAGATATGACAATTTGGATACCGCCCAACCCTAATGGATATTTCTAGCCATTAGATTCAAAGGGAAAGTATTGTCCTAGAAGATTCAAAATAGGATTTAACAGAAGAGGAACCCTGTGCTTTTTCAGTAAACCTTTTTCATATTGGGTACAGAAGTCTGTCCTTCAAAGCACCATGGACTGGTATGGACCACAAGACCTGTGCTAGATGACTACTTCGGTATTTAAGATGGAGGCAGCTGACCCCAAGGGAAAATAAGACTGCGGGGGTATATGAGCTGCTGGAATGGCACGGCGCAACATGTCCCAACTGTCATTGCACACAATGCAGATGAGGCGCTGTGTTGTGCACAAACAAATCACCCAGGCAACGAGACGTTTGATGTACACAGTGGGACGGAGAGGCCTCCACACAAACACCTCCCTTCCTTATCCCCCATCTAGCACGACACACAGACACACATACACTTCTCAGAAACAGCTGACGTTTTAACAGACTTCTAACAGCTGACAGGCTACAGGTGGGTCAGAGGGGACCCTTTGTAACCCCCCTTCCTCTCCTCTTAGTCCCCAGCTCAATAATTCCTCTGAGCTGCACACACACACACACACACAGAGTCCCATTTCCACACCTGTTGTGACTCCATAGGAATTGTACTGCATAAAAACTCAGCTTTACCAGTAACCACCCGTCCAACTCAGTTGACCTCGCCATCTCGAACCCACCTATTCTCTGGACCTTTAAAAAGAGCTTTATGACCTGACAGCATGTGTTGGAGAGGCTTGGTTTGACCATGCGGCTCAGTGTGTGGGCACTGTGTACAGTATGTGAGAGCAGCAACACATGCTACTCTGGTGTCGACTATAACTATGGCACAAGCAAACCCGCTAAGCTCCTTTGCTGCTTCCCTTACGGATGTCCTCAGTGGTATTACCAAACAGCAAGACCACAATGGAAATAAATCATTGACTACTGTTTAAATCCACAATCATTTCTCAATGTTTTTATGTAATCTGTAGACAGTGTTACATGATGCCCTATTTTGTATTACATTTTTGCTTTCAATTATTAAATAATACATTAATTACAGGTATACAAGTAAGATGTTATTAACCTTCTCAGGAGCATATAAGGCTGACACACACAATGAAGTTCACATTCAAAATAGAATGGACAACAGTGGCCTTATGAGAAAATAATGTCCAAAATGCCAGTTTTACAGGTAGTGGTAGGTCAAAGCAGCTGAAGGGGCCTTGGGCTGCAGTTAAACTACCAGTGGATGCAGCGCTCTTCTTACAGGGAGCTGTGATCACAGAGTATCTAGGGTGACAGACTGACTGAAAGGCTCGTGAAAGTTGAATTGTGAGGGAATGCTGTCTTCATATTTAGGACAAGTAGACAGTTTGTAAAGGGGTAAAGCTCTAGAAGAGAGGGGATTTGAAAGCACAGCACTTCTTGGGATTGGATGGGAAAACCAACCATGGGTTGAAGAAAATAATTTAGGATTTAGGTATTCTTGCTGTGTGTGCAAAATGGAGCAGAACTCTCTCACTCTTGTCACCCTACCTTCTCACCCTCCAATTTCTCCATCTATCCTTGCTGAATCTCTTCCATTTTCTCCCACTATTTTTCTTCCTCTCCATACTTTTCTATTTCTCTTTCTTTCTGAAGGAAATGAGACTGTTAGCTTTCAGCTGTAATGTGATAACCATTTCAATTATATAAACAATAGCCAGACTCCTCCAGAGGAAGGAGTGGTTAAGTTTCACTTGGAGTGTCGAGGCCAAAGCGCACATGGAAGCTGACTTGTAAACACATGTGTGTTAGAAAGTGAGTGTGAGTGTGTCTCAGTGGATAGATGTATCTGTGTGTGCACATATGACTGTGTGTGGGATAAAGAGCATAAAGAGGCATGGGAGAGAGAGAGGTGAGGACGAGTCAGTCAGCAAACACGCTGAAATGAAATGTTATCTAATACATGGAGAGGAACGGTGAGGCTGCCGGTTAAAAATAGTGTATTTTTCTCACCATCTATAACGTCACTGCATTTGCCCCATGGCAAACTAACTGACCACCTGCATTGCTATAGTCTGGACGCCTGTTGAATTAGAATTCAATGGATTTCCTGTGGGATTGCATTGTGGTGAATAGGGGAAAGGTTTTGAGAGTCATAAGATGGGTTTCCATCGAACTGGAAAAATATTTTCATAAGAATATTTTCAAAATCTGCATAAAAACAATATGCACCAGAGATGTGTTTCCATCAAAATGGACTATTTGCGGATAAAAGGCTGTGTTTGATGACGTAGCGCACGTAAAAATTACTCCCATGTAACGGAATTTAAAAAAAAAAGTTAAATGGGTTTCCATCGCATTTTCTACTCTACTGACGATTTTGTCACAACAAATGTAGAGTTATATAGCGAATGTGCCAACTATGGTATTGGCATGTGCGCCTAAGCCAAAAGCTTGCAGATACAGTGTGGGTATAGCCAACATGATGAGATTATTATGGACAAAAGAGCGAGATTATTGTACTTGTCAAATGGCAGCCAAACAAACTTTATTTGTCACATGCCCCGAATACAACACGTGTAGACCTTACTATGAAATGCTTACTTACAAGCCATTAACCAACAGTGCAGTTCATGATCAGTTAAGAAAATATTTACCAAATAAATAAAAGTTAAAAATAATAAAAAGTAACAATAAAATAACAATAGCGAGGCTGTATACAAGGGGGTACCGGTACTGAGTCAGTGTGCGGGGGTACAGGTTATTTGAGGTAATTAGTAAACTAGACTTGGCGCTCCGGTACCGCTTGCCACGTGGTAGCAGAGAAAACAGTCTATGACTTGGGTGACTGGAGTCTCTGACAATTTAAAATGGGCTTTCCTCTGACACCGCCTATTATATAGGTCCTGGATGACAGGAAGCTTGGCCCCAGTGATGTACTGGGCTGTACACACTACCCTCTGTAGCGCCTTACGGTCAGATGCCGAGCAGTTGCCATACCAGGCGGTGATGCAACCGGTCAAGATGGTCTCGACAGTGCAGCTGTAGAGCGTTTTGAGGATCTGGGGACCCATGCCAAATATTTTCAGTCTCCTGAAGGGGAAAAGGTTTTGTTGTACACTCTCCACGACTGTCTTCGTGTGTTTGGACCATGATAGTTCGTTGGTGTGGACACCAAGGAACTTGAAACTCTCAACCCGCTCCACTACAGCCCCATCGATGTTAATGGGGGCCTGTTCGGCCCACCATTTACTGTAGTCCACGATCAGTTCCTTTGTCTTGCTCACATTGGAGGGAGAGTTTGTTGTCCTTGCACCACACTGCCAGTTCTCTGACCTCCTCCCTATAAGCTGTCTCATCATTTTTGGTGATCCGGCCTGTTGTGTCGTCAGCAAACTTAATGATGGTGTTGGAGTCATAATTGGCCACGCAGAGGGGACTACGTACACACCCCTGAGGGGCCTCAATGTTGAGAATCAGCGTGGCAGAAGTGATGTTGCCTACCCTTTACACCTGGGGCCGGCCCGTCAGGAAGTCCAGGATCCAGTTGCAGAGGGAGGTGTTTAGTCCCAGGGTCCTTAGCATAGTGATGAACTTCGTGGACACTATGGTGTTGAAAGCTGAGCTGTAGTCAATGAACAGCATTCTCACAGTTTTCCTTTTGTCCAGGTGGGAAAGGGCAGTGTGGAGTGTGATTGAGATTGCGTCATCTGTGGATCTGTTGGAGTGGTATGCGAATTGGAGTGGGTCTAGGGTTTTCGGGAGGATGCTGTTGATGTGAGCCATGTCCAGCCTTTTAAAGGACTTCATGGCTACCGACGTGGGTGCTACGGGGCGGAAATCATTTAGGCAGGTTACCTTCGCTTCCTTGGGCACAGGGACTATGGGGGTCTGCTTGAAACATGTAGGTATTACAGACTTGGACAGGGAGAGGTTGAAAATGTCAGTGAAGACACTTGACAGTTGGTCCGCGCATGCTTTGAGGACACGTCCTGGTAATCCGTATGGCCCGGCGGCTTTGTGAATGTTGACCTGTTTAAAAGTCTTGCTCACATAGGCTACCAAGAGCATTATTACATAGTCATCCAGAACAGCTGGTGCCATCGTGCCTACTTCAGTGTTGTTGCCTCAAAGCGAGCATAAAAGGCATTTAGCTCGTCTGGTAGGCTCGTGTCACTGGGCAGCTCGAGTCTGGGTTTCCATTTGTAGTCCGTAATAGTTTTCAAGTCCTGCCACATCCCACGAGCATCAGAACTGGTGTAGTAGGATTCAATATTAATCCCGTATTGACATTTTGCTTGTTTGATGGTTCGTCTGAGGGCATAGCAGGATATCTTATAAGCGTCTGAATGAATCTCTGTGTGTGATTTATGAATCTCTGTGTGTGGAGTAAAGGTGGTCTAGAGTTTTTTGGATGCACATGTGACATGCTGGTAAAACTGTTGTCAAACTGATTTAAGTCTGCCTGCATTAAAGTCCCCGGCCACTAGGAGCGTCGCTTCTGGATGAGCATTTTCTTGTTCGTTTGTAGTCTTATTGAGTTGGTTGACTGTGGTCTTAGTGCCAGCATCGATCTGTGGTGGTAAATAGACGACTAAGAATAATTTATATGAGAACTCTTGGTAGATAGTGTGGTCTACAGCTTATCATAAGGTACTCTACCTCAGGCGAGCAATACCTTGAGACTTATTTAATATTAGACAGCTGTTATTGACAAATAGACACACACCCTTCTCCTTTGTTCTGCCGGGGCATGGAAAATCCCACCAGCTTTATATTATCCGTGTCCACAACTCGGTGAAACATAGGATATTACAGTTTTTAGTTGGAAGACCACACAGACTTGCCACCGCCATTTCACGCATATTTAATTTTATAGACACAAACAGATCCCACCTTATTTTGTTTGGTCTACATTTGGAAAGTTGACCAACAAATTAGCTGTTTCCATCAGGCATGTCGTGACATTTTTTATCCGACATGTACTTTACTCGCATAAAAAGGTTGGATGCAAACCTGGTTATAGACTGTATTTCAGTGGTCCAAAGGCTGTATTATGATAAGTTGTCTGCCATTTCAAAACTTGTTCCATGGTAACATCAGATTGCCCTTCCCAGTTGTTGTCCACACTACTCAGATTGCTGCTGGAGATCAGTACCAGACCAGCATGCTCTCACACACACAAAATGGGAAGTGTGTCACTTTGGAAGGGTGGAGAGGGGATTTTTTACTCTCCCTCTCTATCTCTGACTCACTGGAACCATTCCCAGCTCTGGGTAATGGCTGCTTCACAAGAGAAAAGGAATAAGCCAGTCATCTTCCCTCCCAACGTAAACTAACACACCCTGCATGGAGAGCACAGCTAACTCAAAGAGCCCTGTGCAGATGGCCCTGTTACTGTACAACCATACCACACCCCAGTGAGGAAAGGGTGATATACATTCAATTGAGAGCACAACTTACAGCATATGCCGTAAATCAGTAACATGAGAAATGTAAGACACAGGTTTGGGAGGAATAAGATGGGAGGGGAGTTTGGAAAAGATGAAGACCAAGTAATGGCAGGAGTTGAGATCAAAGGGAAAGAGGGAGAAGAAGAAGAAGAGAAAGGTGTGTGAGAGGCGGAGGTGTAGTGTTTCAGCTCCTGGGCCGGGCGCTTGCCGTTTCAGCTGTGCCAAAGTGATGGCCAGCCCCTGCTCTCGCAACACTGTAACCCCGTCAGCACAGCGGCAAAGCTGGCGCTTGGTCTCACTCACTCCTTTTCTCTTTCAGTCTCAAAGTTGGGATTATTATAGTTCTCTACAGTTGTGGAAGTCTCTTCTCTCCCTTTCTACTTTTGTCTCTCTCCTGGATGATTTTGAACTCTCGTAACAATGACAGACCTTCCCACTGTACTTGACGTTTTCACATTGTCCAATGGATTCAGCTGCATTTTCCAAAGAACACAGGTTGGTTTTCCCAAAGGCCTCATCCAATACTCTGATTAAATACAGTTCACTGGTGGTCGCTGATCCTGATCCAAAGTCCTGTCCCCTTACATTAAATCTAACATTACCTGAACACACTGGTTCAGGTTAGTTATGAACCATGTTTGTTAGGGAGCCGCTGTGAGGAAAGGGGACAAGACCATCACCATAATTACTCTGCATTGAGGGAAGATGGCCTCTTTCTGGTTCCTCTAAAAAGCTCCTCCATTTGTGCACAATTCAATAGTTTTTCTAAATACTGTTCTCATTACCTCGTTTCTTTGACATATTTTCTGTAGAAAATGACAAAAAAGGCTTGCCTGATTTGAACTGAATGAACACAAAATGTAATTACATTGACACTAGTCAAGGTCACGCTGGCCCCAGTGTGGTGTAGTGTAACACTTAGTAGTGTGTAGTGTGTTCCAAATCCTTGCTCATCTCAGACTCAATTGTTAATGATAATCTTGCATATATGTACAGCTAAGTTGCATTTAGCCTACGTAGGTTGTGATGTCTTGATCCCACCGCCCCTTGATCCCACCAAAGACCCCCACAAAAGCCCATTCGGTTGGCTTTATGCAAGATTACCCTTTCTATTCGCAAAGAGTATATTAAGAGGAGAGAAATTCGACTTAATCTGGATAAAGCTTCTGGCAAAACAACTGAGTGATAGAGAAGAACAATGAAAACAAAAGGATATGGACACCGTCATGAAACAGAATGAGGGAGTTTTAATATACTCCTACAGATTTCATAATCCCAGATAAAAATACATGTTACGTGCATTCATCATTTTGATTTATTCATCTGTTTCTACCTACTAGCCAAAAGGAGGTCAACCCAGATTTCAATGTTTTGCTCCAAAGCTGTATATTTCAAGAAATGTCTTTAGAGGCGGATTGGATAAATGTAGTGCTCTGAGCAGACTATTTTTTAGAGAAAAGCAACAACTGGTTGTAAGGATTTACCATTCATTTTTTTCTCTTCAGCTATATTTTTATGAAACAGATCCTCATGGATTGATCACTCTAAGCTATAACCTGATGCATGATTGACATACATATAGAAACACGATGCGCAAACCAATCACAAGACAATGGTATCTGATGATAAACCAACTTTTGATTGGTATGCTTTTATGACCGGCAGTTCAATGGAACGCTAATCCCTATACCATTTATGGCTTTAAGTCTATGGTTGAATTTTAAGCAGAGATTTGGAACCTAACTTCCCCTTCAAGACGCGAGCAGCTGTTATTTTTGTTGTAAGCTGACACCGGTGGTCGCACAAAAGCAACCACCTCGTTTCAGGGAACTAGTTTTTCAGTGACACCAGTCAGTTCTCATAGTTGTTCAGTTCAGAGAACAGATGTAACAGATTCAAATGCTCATGAGATTACTCTTTGGTGTGTTGGAGCTGTTTGACACATTGCGTCCTTGTACCCAATTAACTGGTGCGAAGTTCTATATGCTCGGGTCGAAGGTGTTTGAACCTCCGCTAGAGAGCAAGCAGCCGTTTCAAGTTTTTTTAAAAGGTCAAGTATTTCTAAATAATATGAGAGGTTTTCAGCTGTTTCTCACTGCTATTCAGGTTATTTCATAACATTCAATCACCTCTGCTTATTCAAAATGACCAAGAAAGGTGGGTGGGAATCAAATCTGAAGGGTAGTAAAAGATGCAAAATGAGAGCCTCAAATAGGCTACATACAATCGTGTTGAGAATATGTCAATCCTCTCTACTTCACCTTTAGATTGGGGATATGCCAAAAACCACCCTTTGGTAATTGGAATAAGACCATCAGACCGTTACCAGAATTTTGACTTCGACACAGATACCAGGTTTAGAATCACAAAACTCGATACCAATATGATACGTCAAAAAAATACGGTTATTAGCCAAAGTCACAGAATGGCACTTGATCCAGACCTTTTGAGTTCAATATCATTACATTATATTATTTTTACTTTGTTTACCACATAATAGTAATAATTTATTTGAATGGTAAATCTCCAGTCTATTGATAAACTAGGTAAATCAAGATGTAGCCTAGACCTATTCACAATACAGGCGAATCATATTCAATAGGAGTGTGTGTATGAGTTGAATTATTGAGCTTGTTTGGCTGATTTCATGGGGTTACAGAATAAAAACAATATGTCTACCTTCCATTTGGAACTTATAAATCACTGATCTGGCTTTCAAGTCTGTCTATGAAAAGGCCATTTTTGTTAGATTTAACTAGAACCACACATAATACACATTCACTATTAATGACTAACTTCTTGTAGCATGCATTATAAAAAAGTATCACAGGTCTCAAACAATCTCTTAAGCACAAGCTCAGGTGCTAGTAAGTTAGTGATGGGGTGGATACAAATCGATAGTTACATGTCGGGATATTATTTGACACTGTTGTATCGTTTTGACAATAAAGCAATATAATTTTGAACTAGTTGGCTGTACCTGCACCAAAACACATGTATTTTCCCTTCATAGCTCGTTCTCCTTCTTATTTTTAAATAGGAAGCCAATTTGCTTCAAGCACTTTTATTCATATAACTGATCAAAACAATATGTTTGGAACATCAAATCGCAATAAAATCACAGTATTAAATCGTAATAAATATTAAATTATGAGTCACAATACATATCGTATCGCCGCCTAAGTATTGTGATAAAATTGTAAGGTCCCTGGCAATTCCCAGCCCTATATATAGTGAGTAGCCATCTAATCTTTATACTTTAAGTTTAGCCAACTTGGATCTATTTGCTAGCTAACAAGGTAGAACAGTTGAAATGTTATGAACACACCCTTCTGTCTGTCTCCAACTGTTTGGACAGCATGCTAGCCCGTCCACTTTGTTCAGAAGTTGAAATCAAGTGACCTACCTTATTTCTCAAAATGAGAATGAGTTGCCAATTCCTTACATATAAATTATGTTTTTTATGGTTATTGCACATTTATAAAACACAGACTAGACAGCTGGCATAGCAGTCATTGTTTAAAATGTTGCTAGCAGTATCTGTTACCACAATTCCACACGCGACAAACTGAGCATACATTTTCCTGAATCAATGTTCATTTATACTCCCATTTGAGTCGTGTCTGCTCTGCATGCATGGAGTTGAGACATACAAATGGTATCGTTAGAAAGGTTCACTTCTCCTCTATTACAGTACAATAATCTCTCAATGTGTTTCGGTGTCCATATGACCAATTCTGTTGGACCAAACCTCAAATGCAAATAGCGAGTTGAAACCGCTTGTCAGAGAGGAAGAAGTGATCTCTCATCTTTGTTGTTGTGAGTGGCAGGGGCTTGGTATGTGAGTAAAAGGTGCACAGAAGGAGCAGAGGAGGCAAGGCCAAAAGGACAACATGAGAACTAGCGGACAAACACTCATCAAAATAAAAACTTGATTCTTGCAATATAGGCATTTGAAATATTGCGCTAAAACCTAAATTAGATATAATCTAAGCCCCGAATCCCAGCCCAAACTGATCAACAACATTTGAATAGAAGAAGCAATCTCTTCTTCTACAAAAAAAGTGTGCTGTCTCTGTAGTTAAGACCCATGACATCACACACACACACACACACACACAGTTCAAGGCTCCAGCAAAGACAATATTGGCTGGGAGAGACACGAAGTGAATTAATCACATTTTTGCCAATAATCTGCGTTATGGTTTGCATATTACCACAAACAAGGTACTAGGTAAGTGAATTGATGTTAGCTTCAACTGTAAGCCGGCAAGGGAAGATGGTATCAAAAGCTTCCAGTTTTGAGACTATCTTCTTGCATTGTAAAGTGTTCTCATCTGTAATGGACATTGTTTTGTGAACAGTAATTAATGGTTTCAATATTTCTAAGTGTGTATACTTCTGTGCAGCATAAGTGGTGATGCAGCCCAGACTACCAGTGAGAACAGTGGTTCCGCAGGACAGGCTAAAGCTAGCAAAGAGTAAGTGGAGCATGCACGGTGCTCTCGTGCTATAAGGGGACATCGGCTGCGCTGGTAGACTTAATGCTCTCTCAATCAGTAGACAACGGGAGACACATTTGACAGTAGTACCGAAAGCAACAAATTCTAGTACTGAACCGTTTCATGTTCTATTATCGAAAAAGTACTTTAGTTTCAGCATAATGTGCAAAACTAGTTACCACTGATCGGTAGAGAATCTCAGGCTCCAGCACGATCACCATCAACCTGCTCCACTCCATTGTCCAAACCACTCATCCCTAAGCGGGCACTTCAGATCTCCACCTCTCCCAGAGCATCCTAACTCCTCCACTGGCCCACTCCATCCCCCTCTTTCCTTCAGGGACTGTAGGGCCTAGTTGACCTCCCCTGCCCTCTGGACTGGAGCCCTTACTCTCTCCCTGCGCCTCTCTGCACATAACCTTAATTGATGTTTAACCCCTGAATCAGCTGCTAATGATGGCTCAATTAACAGCTTGCTGGAGGAGAGATTAGTCCTGGGTAAGTAAAGAGTTTTCTGCCCTATAGCTGAGGAGAAGCAGAGCTCACTGGGCTTTAATCCTTGGAGGGATGGTTGGGAGACAAAGGTTGCCAGGACTGCTTCCCACATTACACCTCTGTAGGTCTTTGCCCTGTGTGGAGATCCTCTGGCTGCAATTTCAGGATGAAGCATTGAGGGGAGGCCATTTTGAAATTACATGGAAAGAAAGGGGATGGAGGTGAAGCTTGCCAGTATACTTCTCACTTTAAGCGACTGTTGGTCTTAGCCATGATGAACAGCACTGTTGGCTTGTGGCTCCATTAAGCGAAGAGAGTGACATTTCTTTCCCTTATAGTGTGCTGGAGTAAAGTGAGGCCCTGTGATGATTGAATCACAGCCATAATGGCAGAAGGTAGGACCCTGCTGTGCAGCGGAGTTCTTCCTGCTTTCCACACACAGTGTGGGAAAAGCAGTGGGCAAAGCTGCCCTGGAATAAAGGAACACAAAAGAGGCCATGAAACGATCACGGCGAAAGCACACACTTCTTATGTGACACTTGATATAACTAAAATGCTCACATTCTTTCCAAAGCTGTTGGTTTGTTACAGGTGGAACAATTTATTTTTTTAATTTATTTTTTTGGGGGGGGGGGGGGGGTGACAATAAGCAGAGGGTATAGTTATCTGACCTGACTGTGAAGTGAAGATAAGATGTCTTCCATCGCAATAGAGCGAGATAACATGAGGTCAGCTGTAAGCCGGTGTATGGGGGTTCAGACAGACATTTAACTTGAACTATCCAGGCATTATTTCAGCCTAGGGTTAGGCAGTGATTAAATCACATCAATATTTGTGTCAGGCAAGGGGTCGCCAGTACACCATTGATTGTCCCAGAGATTAGTGCTTAATTGAAATTACACTGTAATTGGAGGAGAGAAGGCTTTGACCAATAGAATGTTCTGGGCAGCAGATTTAGGCTATGCTGATCACTTGCTCTTTAGTCTAATCTATAGATTTCTAGACCACCACTTCTATCCCTTCTTAAGTATCCTTACTCTCTCTGTGTCTCTGTCATTCCCTCCCTTCCTACACAGATGCTCACGCCAAAACAAATATTTTACAAACACACACGTACCACACATAAAAATACAGTAATTGTATGGGCACATACTCAAACACTTACATAAAAACATATTCAGTCATTATTCCATACAGACTGCCACATGTGAGATGTCTGAAGAGCACAATAGCTGACCATCTGTGTTTGCAATTCAGCAGGACGCTGCAGCATGAGAGGATGATTGTTATTCCTTGGAGACTGAGTTAACAAGAGGAATCTTCTTTTTTTGACTGGAGCCACCATGTGGCATGGCTATTCTGAGGGCGCCATATAAACATTATGTTTTTACTTGTGTAATTACAGTGCTATTACATAGGTATAAGACCAACTTAATCTAAAGTGTTACCCATTTGCCTTAATATAACTTAAGTTAGATTTTCGAGTTGCCCGTTATTAAATAGTAAGAGACTTCTCTGGCAGAGGCTAGTAGGATGCCCCCTTGCTTGCAGTCACGCTTCTCAAGCACACAAAAGGCTTTTACTTTGCTGAGCCTAAAAGTTATTTGTCGCTAAAGCCTTTCACTGTCTGAGGAGAAAGTACACTGGTCTACTTACACTCAATCTGCCAGTTTATGCCGTGTGTAGCCTAGCAGCAGGAGGCTAGTGGTTAGACCGTTGGACTAGTAACCGAAAGGTTGCTAGATCGAATACTCAAGCTGACAATGTGAAAATCTGTGGTTCTGTCCCTGAACAAGGCAGTTAACACATTGTTCCCAGGCCGTCATTGAAAATAAGAATTTGTTCTTAACTGACTTGCCTAGTTAAATAAAGGTCAAATAAATAAAAGTGTGTGTGCATGTTAAGAAAGAAAGAGTGTGCAAATCATCCAATTGCAATACCCAAACACTTTAAACTATTTCATGACATCCTCCTGTGGCTGATGGTGGGAGCCTCTAATGATGTCAAAATTGAGGCCAGCACAGGAGACTCATGAGGGCCAGTGTCTTCCAGAGAGACAAGAATAGATAAGGTAGGGGAGCTGTGAGGGGGAGGGGTGTTAAGCTCCCATTAGCTCTGACATCAATGTCAGAGACAGCAGAGTTATTTTGTATTGTTTGGAATACCCAGTCCATGGCACTGGTCCTGACCCATAGCGTCTCAACGATGAAAACAGATTAGCCTTTATCTGGGTGAAAAGTATAATTTACCTTTTCTTATTTGTTTCTGATCGTGTTCCCTGTCTTACCTGTAAGTACATCTCAGCGGGAAACACGGGGACATGTCCTTACGGGGACAGCTCATTGTCCTGTAATCTCCTACTCGGTCTCTGACTGCTCTGAGGCTTGCCAGGGCTGGTGAGAACCACTATCTGGACTGTGTCCCTGAGGACCCTGTCTCTGCCATGTGACACCCTGATGGGAATCACAACGTGCACTATACCTGCCTGCATAGCTGAAACACTCATCAGTTTATGCCCCTCATTTGTGGGGGGAGGGCAAATACATTAATACATTTAATCCCACAAGTGAGACACTGAACTGTCACATATTGAGGTTTAGGCAGAGCATTAATTCAAATCACTAGACTTCCTATGTTACTGTAAAAACAACATGCCAGGGTAATGGAAAAACTGACAGAATATAATTTCTCCCTCAAAGAATATTGGGAAAGAAGTCTTAATACAACACGCTTGTTATACTTTAGGTTTAGTCTACACATCCTATCTCCAACACTTTCATGCGCAAAATGGATTCCGGATTTTAGAATAAATCAATAGTTTGTTGACACTTTTCCCTTGAGAAAACAGCAATTATACCACAGGCAACCATTTTTGCGCCGTTAAATTCATATACAGTCAGGTCAAAAGTGTTTTGCCAATGTTTACCATTTGATGGACGCAAAACATTAACGTTGGCTTACATGCGCATTCCGTTGATACCAAAGGTTCCTTAAATTACTTTTTTTTCTGACACATTGATGCTCTCTTTGCGCTATGCTGTACTGTAACTCTCTTGCCAATGGAGAAAGATTTCATCGAATTGCGTGTCTGCCATGAAGGAACAACCAACAAAAGCCTCTCCATAGGAATAAAGTGTGCAGTAAACTATTAATTCTACTCACTTAAGTGAAATCAATTCATATACATTAAGAGTAATCGTGTCAAAACCTCGGTGACACTTTCCATAAATCGTTCTGACAGCTCCTGGTGAACGGTCACCACGGCTGTTGCGCTCATGAAGGAAGAGAATCCCAGCATCCATACAATCAACAATTATTGGCGTTTATTAACTGTGCTAGTATCATACCATTGAGGCGACATAAAGTAGTCCCTAGTTTGCAAGTAATACAAATCAGCAAGCAAACTCTCCATCATGTAGTCTACCCTTGACACTCAAAATCAAGCACGAGACAGCACGCGACCACCACACCGAAATATGGTTGCTTAGAGTTGCCCTCAGTTCAATGACATCCGAAAGTGGCCACTCGAAAGCAACATGTTGTTAAATATAAGTTATTCAAAGTAAACAGTTGCCTAATGTTACTGACCAAACACATTCACTAGCAGGTAGCTAACCTGGGTAACGTTAGCGAGCTTGTGAAGAGTGACTTACCCTGTAGAACTGTATCCACATCTGTCTGGTGAAACTGGAGATTCAAAAATATATGACTATGTATTTAAAATGTTGATTGAGGAATAAAAATTATGTAAACAGGCTGTCTACCGACGTCAGTAGATATTTTTTTTAAATCATTCCTCTTGAAGTACAAGGTAACTATTTAGTTCTGTCAAACGATACAATGTAGCTGCTGCTGCCCAATCTATCATGATTGGCACTGCTTCATGATTGACACTAGCCGGACCAATAGGCAATATATTTTCGTGTTGTTTAACCAATCACTGGATACGTCACAGGATTTGACTCGTCAACGTGAAGTTAGTAGAAGGTGAACCGTGAAGTAGGAAGGACTAATGGTGAGATCATTTGTATCCCTCCGCCACTTCTGTTTTACTGTAACAATTAACGTTTCTATTTGAATCATGATATCCATTGTCTTACTTCTCGAATTTACGCACAGTGTTTGAAACAATGCAGTGTGTCATTTCAATTGTGACGCCAGTGATTTCTTATGTGTTGGCCTTGTAGCATAATAACAAAATAAATGTTAAAGGCTATTGAATATGGCCAATAATCTGACTTTATAAGTGTCTGTTTTCCCCCAATACATTTATCTTGCATTTAGTCTTATTATTTGGCTATATGTTGTTGGACAAAAGTGCATCCATAAGCTCTATAGTAGTAGGTAGGTAGTAGTAGCTCACACATAGGTACAGCATAACCTACGGAAAGTAACATACAAATCCTGTACAATGGGTATCACCCAATGAGGTAGAATTGGAAACTTCGATTTCTGCAGACTTGAAGGGTAGGTTACGCACTGAGCGAAAAGCAGAGCAGCGTTTCAATGATGAACTACTTTATCTCATGACTGCGGAAGAAAATGGTGTTTACAGTGAGGAAAGGTGTGATGCTGGTCTGCATAGAAATGAAAATGTACGGATGTAGTGTGAAGCGCATGACACGCTTGAATGTTCATTTGCTCATAATCATCTGTAAAGTTTTAAGGCTACTTCACCAGTATAAACACGTAATGTTATTTATTCCAGACTAATGAAAATATTAATACAGTATTTCTATCTTATTTAGTTTCATATTACAGTCTGTCGCACATAGCCTACGTCACCACCTAGTCTGTAGCCTATGAAGCAGATGGTAAGGGCTGTCAAATGTAAAGTCACAGGACATGGTTTCACAGAAATATGAAATTATATTGTATCTGGAAGTAGCCTACAGTATCAGTATCTCCATAATTGAAACAAATGTGTCCGTTTATTATTAGACAGACTAATTTACAAGGATTTCGCTATACCCGCAATAACATAAGATTTGATTTGATTTGAAGACAAAAAAAAATTATAAAACGTTTAATGGGCCTACTTCAATCTTTCCCACGTTTTGCATTTTATCAAACTGTAGATGAGGTTCCTCTTATTAGATCAAATGTGCCTTCTTGTGCCTGTTGTAATATTTCCAGTCACATTTGGTGTCTCTCTCTCACACACACACACACACACAATTGCTAAAACACAATTTCTGAAAACTTGCTCCATTTCCTGAAAACATTAAACACAAAACCTCATCTTCAAGCACTATTTACATAACCTCTGACTCCTCTTGCAAAATGATACATTCACCTCAAAACAGTTTTACCTGTGTTCAAAATCAAACACTGCTCTCAAATCATAAACAAAGTGATCAACATGATATACACTATCAAGCAGTCAGTAAACAATACACCGAAAAATAGAAAGCACATTGTTCAAAACATACAATTCTCAGGGAGAAGTACATTTTTAATCTAAAAAAAGTATTCATATTTTTCCGTCATTGTCTTTTGATGAACGAAAACTTGTTCTATCATAGTCGCTCAAAATTGATCATAAATTACTACTCTGCTTTGCTCTTTGCAATTTTGTTTTTTTGTTCTTCGTCCTCCTTGTACCCCTTTGTCTGTGATACTCTAATTCTTGTTCTTTCTTGATATGAACCTGCAACCAGTCAAAATCTATTGAGCAGTCAGTACTGTTAATAAATGGAAAGCACAATGTTCAGGGCCATACAATTTGTCCATTGTACAGTATACAGCCTACAATGCACTGTACTACAGTATCCATTCTCAGACTTTCTCCTTCCCACCTTCAACAACTTGTTCGCTCTCTGAACTGGCTTATATTGGTTGTTTCACATCATTTGAAACAGGTTAAATAAATTTTGAGTGATTGTGTTCAATCAATGACATATGTTCTCTATTTGTATTTGATTGTTGCCACTTGTGTTTACCAGTATGGATGACATGTGCATTAGAGTGCAGAAAGTGATTTGAGAATGAGAATGTGTTTAGAGTTCTGCTGAAAAGTCTAAGTGAGATCTGCAAATTGTGTTTTACCATGTGCAATGGTTTAAGGTATTGACAACAGACTGCATAATTAGCTAAATGAGTCCAGGCAACTGAGAACTTTGTTCAGCCAATGGTTATAGTGTTTTAGCAATAGAGAAAAACTGTAATCTGTGTATCCCTAAATGTACATTGAACTTTTTGTGATCCATCAACGAGCAGCCAGAGAAACAGAAAGAGAGATAATTGGGGGGTAATCAAGCAACAGTAGTAGTAGAGGGGAGGAATAGGCTGTAGGTAGAGAGATTACACTGTGCTTTATGCTTTGTGTAAGGAGCTTACGTAGTGTGGTGTTGCAGAGGAGAATTAATGCAAACAGATGGACACCCTGTTGGCCTCTCACACTGGCCTGTTCCTAGACGTTCAACCAGTTGGACTTGGAACCAGTTAGACCCTAATTTCACATGACTGGGAATACAGATATTCATCTGTTGGTCACAGATACATTAAAAAAAGTAGGGGCATTGATCAGAAAATCAGTCAGTATCTGGTATGACCACCATTTGCCTCATGCAATATGACACATCTCCTTCAGAGTTGATCGGGCTGTAGACTGTGCCTGTGGAATGTTGTCCCACTCCTCTTCTCTCTGTGAAGTTGATGGATATTGCCGGGAACTGGAACACGCTGTTGTACACTTCGATCCAGAGCATCCCAAACATACTCAATGGGTGACATGTCTGGTGAGTATGCAGGCCATGGAAGAACTGGGACATTTTCAGCTTCCAGGAATTGTGTACAGATCCTTGTGACATGGGGCCGTGCATTATCATTCTGAAACATGAGGTGATGGTGGTGGATGAATGGCACGACAATGGGCCTCAGGACCTGGTCACAGTATCTCTGTGCATTCAAAATGCCATAAAAATTCAATTGTGTTCGTTGTCCGCAGCTTATACCTGCCAATACATTAAACCCACTGCAACCATTGGGCACTCTGTTCACAGCGTTGCCATCAGCAAACTGCTTGCCCACATGACACCATACACACTGTCTGCCATCTGCCCAGTACAGTTGAAACCAGGATTCATCCGTGAAGAGTACACTTCTCCAGCGTGCCAGTGGCCATCGAATGTGAGCATTTGCCCGCTGAAGTCGGTTACGTAGCCGAACTGCAGTCAGGTCAAGACCCCGGTGAGGACGACGAGCATGCAGATGAGTTTCCCTGAGATGGTTTTTGACAGTTTGTAAAGAACTTATTCGGTTGTGCAAACCCACAAATTCAGCAGCTGTCCGGGTGGCTTGTCTTAGACAATCCCACAGGGGAAGAAGCTGGGTGTGGAGGTCCTGGGCTGGCGTGGTTACACGTGGTCTGCAGTTGTGAGGGCAGTTGGATGTATTACCAAATTCTTCAAAATTATGTTGGAGGCAGCTTATTGTAGATGCATTAACATTAAATTATTTGGCAACAGCTGTGGTGGACATTCCTGCATTCAGCATGCCAATTGCACGCTTCCTCAAAACTTGAGACATCTGTGGCATTGTCTTGTGTGACAGAACTTCACATTTTAGAGTGGCCTTTTATTGTCCCCAGCATAAGGTGCATCTGTGTAATGATCATGCTGTTTAATAAAGTTCTTGATATGCAACACCTGTCAGGTGGATGGATCATCTTGGCAAAGGAGAAATGCTCATTGCTAACAGGGATGTAAACTTATTTGTGCACAACATTTGAGAGAAATAAGCTTTTTATGCATATGAAACATGAAACATGGCACCAACACTTTACATGTTGCGTTTATATTGTTGTTCCATATATGTTATTATTTTGGTAAGAGGTTCACTTGCAGTTAGAAAACTGTGTTTATTCTGAAACATAGGTAATGTTATGGAAGATCAGGTAAGTGTCCAAGCACATTCCACACAATAGTTACTTCTCACGATTAAGCAATGTTTTCAAAAGTCACTCATAATGTCATTGTGGAACCCTTTTTCTTTCAACTAAAAAACATGAACCTCATGCAACAATATGATCATATATGTGTCTCCACAATCAGGATCCTCCACATAGTGCTGCCTGCATATTGTCTACAGAACTAATATTATGGTGTCTCTGTCTCTGTCTCAGTTGATTTGGCGTTCTAGCTAAATGCAGTGTCCCTGGTGACCTAGCTGCCTCTCTCACCCAAGACTTTTGCAGGCTAGAAACCCCTCATCCCATCCAAACACACACATTAGCAACAAGAGGCTTTGAGGGAGGGAAGCAGGCTGTTATAGTGATGTAACCGGATTGCTCTTTATCAGAGCTCGTGTCCAGCAGACCAGAATAAGTACCAATCAGAGTGTGTGTGTGTGTGTGTGTGTGTGTGTGTGTGTGTGTGTGTGTGTGTGTGTGTGTGTGTGTGTGTGTGTGTGTGTGTGTGTGTGTGTGTGCGCGCGTGTGTGGTGCCCATATTTATATTTTTAGGCATTGGCTACAGCTAACACTTATCAATAGATATCGTGAGACATGGATTTATCTTGATATTGGACCACTTTTGAGGTCAGACAATATCTGACATACTTGTAAATATTGTTTTTCACTTCTTCACCCTTGCTCTCTCCTCTCGCTCCCTCTTCATAAGCCAATATTTTCCTTTCTTTTGTCCCTTCAATTCCTCTCTCCCTCTCTTTCTCTTTGTGTGGAGAGTGTGTTCTTCCACGTGAAAGGTGTGTGGGTGCAGCTCCCTCTCTCTGCAGTGACCCGCTGCTCCGCTGCACTTGGCTTCCAAAGCATCCTGTCGGCTGCCTAGCAACACTCAGTGTCCATGGCAACGGAGCCAACAAACCCTCCCACCTCCATCAGCTGTACCCTCACAATAGAGCTTAAATGTGGCAATCAGGAGCAGGACTAGAATCCTGTATCTGGGCTATAGTGAACAGGTGGAGTCAAATGTTACAGTAAAGCAATCCCCATGTCTTAATACTAGTTGTTTTTGGGGGATGAGAGCCCACCAATTTTCAGCTAAGACTACCAAACTTCTGAGGTTTCAAAAAGGGTGACAGGTTCTCGAGAACCAGGATGCCCAAATAAGAGACTCGAGGGAGACCAAGTAATTGCACCGGTGTAGAGTTTCCAAAGTGCAGAGGATGTATCTGTTATTTTGTAAAGAGAATACAGCATAAAATGTAACTAAGCCAGGGTCAAATTAGTTTTCAACTTTTACCTTTTTGTCTTTCATTCCGATATGAAAAAACTGTAACTGTGTCTTAACACATGGTACAGAAGCCCACCTGAGTTTTCGCTCTGATTAGAGACAGACATGGATGCATATAGGCCTTTACATTCATGTGAACAATACATTTATGGCTCTGGTTAGAGGAGGCTCTTCAAACCTGTCCCTGGAGAGCTACCCTCCAATAGGTTCTCTCTCCAATCCAAAATTGATTCAGTTTATCAACCAGCTAATTATTGGAATCAGGGTAGATTAGGGTTGGAGTGAAAACCTACAGGAAGGTCGCTCTCCAGGAACAGGGTTGGAGAGCCCTGGGTTAGAGGTAGTGTGCCCCCTCTAGTGGGTATAAGTAAGCATTACACCCAAGTGACATTTTTTAAATTTAATTTTTATTTATTCCACCTTTATTTAACCAGGTAGGTCAGTTGAGAAAAGTTCTCATTTACAACTGCGACCTGGCCAAGATAAAGCAAAGCAGTGCGACAAAAACAACACAAAGTTACACATGGGATAAGCAAACGTACTGTCAGCACGATAGAAAATGTTTTATACAGTGTGTGCAAATGTAATAAGATTAGGGAGGTAAGGCAATAAATAGGCCATAGTGGCAAAATAATTACAATGTAGCATTAACACTGGAGTGATAGATTTGCAGATGATGATGTGCAAGAAGAGATACTGGGGTGAAAAAGAGCAAAAAATAAAATATATGGGGATGAGGTAGTTGGGTGGGCTATTTACAGATGGGCTGTGTACAGCTGCAATGATTGGTACGCTGCTCTGACAGCTGATGCTTAAAGTTCGTGAGGGAGATGTGTCCAGCTTCAGTGATTTTTGCAATTCGTTCCAGTCATTGGCAGCAGAGAACTGGAAGGAAAGGTGGCAAAAGGAGGTGTTGGCTTTGGGGATGACCTGTGAAATATACCTGCTGGAGCGCGTGCTACGGGTGGGTGTTGCTATGGTGAACAGTGAGCTGAGATAAGGAGGGGCTTTACCTAGCAAAGACTTATAGATGACCTGGAGCCAGTGGATTTGGCGATGAATATGACGCGAGGGCCAGCCAATGAGAGCATACAGGTCGCAGTGGTGGGCAGTATATGGGGCTTTGGTGAAAAAACAGATGGCACTGTGATAGACTGCATCCAATTTGCTGAGTAGAGTTTTGGAGGCTATTTTGTAAATGACATCACCGAGGTAAAGGATCGGCAGGATAGTCAGTTTTACGAGGGTATCTTTAGCAGCATAAGTGAAGGAGGCTTTGTTGAGAAATAGGAAGCCAATTCTATATGTAATTTTGGATTGAAGATGCTTAATGTGAGTCTGGAAGGAGAGTTTAAAGTCTAACCAGACACCTCGGTATTTGTAGTTGTCCACTTATTCTAAGTCAGAACCATCCAGAGTTGTGATTCTAGTCATGCAGGCGGGTGCGAGCAGCGATCGGTTGAAGAGCATGCATTCAGTTTTACTAGCATTTAAAGCAGTTGGAGGACACGGAAGGAGTGTTGTATGGCATTGAAGCTCGTCTGGAGGTTTGTTAACATAGTGTCCAAAGAAGGACCAGAAGTATACAGAATGGTGTCGTCTGCCTAAAAGTGGAATCAACAGCAGCAAGAGAAACATCATTGATATATACAGAGAAAAGAGCCGGAACCGAGAATTAAACACTGTGGCACCCCCATAGAGACTACCAGAGGTCCCAACAACAGGCCCTCCGATTTGACGCACTGAACTCTATCTGAGAAGTAGTTGGTTAACAAAGCGAGGCAGTCATTTGAGAAACCAAGGCTATAGAGTCTGCCGATAAGAATGCGATGATTGACAGAGTCGAAAGCCTTGGCCAGGTCAATGAAGACAGGTGCACAGTACTGTCTTTTATCGATGGCGGTTATGATATTGTTTAGAACCTTGAGCGTGCCTGAGGTGCACCCATGACCAGCTCGGAAACCAGATTGCATAGCGGAGAAGGTACGGTGGGATTCAAAATGGTTGGTGATCTGTTTGTTAACTTGGCTTTAGAAGACTTTAGAAAGGCAGGGCAGGATAGATATAGGTCTGTAACAGTTTGGGTCTAGAGTGTCTCCCTCTTTGAAGAGGGGGATGACCATGGCAGCTTTCCAATCTTTGGGGATCTCAGACGATACAAAAGAAAGGTTGAACAGGATAGTAATAGGGTTTGCAACAATTGCGGCGGATCATTTTAGAAAGAGAGGGTCCAGATTGACTAGCCCAGCTGATTTGTAGGGGTCCAAATTTTGCAGCTCTTTCAGAACATCAGCTGTCTGGATTTAGGTGAAGGAGAAGCGGGGGGGACTTGGGCAAGTTTCTGCAGGGGGTGGAGAGCTGTTGGCCGGGGTAGCCAGGTGGAAAGCAAGGCCAGCCGTAGAAAAATGCTCATTGAAATTCTTGATTATCATAGATTTATCAGTGGTGACAGTGTTTCCTGGCCTCAGTTCAGTGGGCAGCTGGGAGGAGCTGCTCTTATTCTCTATGGACTTCACAGTGTTCCAAAAGTTTTTGGGACTTTGTGCTACAGGATGCACATTTTTGTTTGAAAAAGCTAGCTTTTGCTTTCCTGACTGACTGTGTATATTGACTGTGTATAACTTCCCTGAAAAGTTGCATATCGCAGGGGATATTCGATGCTAATGCAGTACGTCACAGGATGTTTTTGTGCTGGTCAAGGGCAGTCAAGTCTGGGGTAAACCAAGGACTATATCTGTTCTTAGTTGTAAATGTTTTGAGTGGGGCATGCTTATTTAAAATGGTGAGGAAAGCACTTTTAAAGAATAACCAGGCATCCTCTACTGACGGGATGAGGTCAATATCCTTCCAGGATACCCGGGCCAGGTCGATTAGAAAGGCCTGCTCGCTGAAGTGTCTTGGGGAGCGTTTGATAGTGATGAGGGGTGGTTGTTTGACCGCAGACCCATTACGGATGCAGGCAATGAGGCAGTGATTGCTGAGATCCTGGTTGAAGACAGCAGATGTGTTTTTAGAGGGCAGGTTGGTCAGGATGATATCTATGATGGTGCCCGTGTTTACGGATTTAGGGTTGAACCTAGTTGGTTCCTTGATAATTTGTGTGAGATTGAGGACATCTAGCTTAGACTGTAGGACGGCCGGGGTGTTAACCATATCCCAGTTTAGGTCACCTAACAGTATGAACTCTGAAGATAAATGGGGGGTAATCAATTCACATATGGTGTCCAGGGCACAGCTGGGGGCTGAGGGGGGTCTATAACAACAAAATTGACAGCAAGGTCGTAGTTTATCTGTTCTAAAGATATCATGAATTCATTGTTGAGGGCTCACACCATTTATGCCATTTTTACATTGCTTTTTAACTGGTTTGACATATGCTCACATTGAGATGAGGACTTAACTGTGTGTCGGCTTCATTCAATTGAATCTGCATGTAGTATTTACACACCTGTAAAATGCCATTTCACCCCTGTTGTTTAGGGTTTGATTGATTTTGGTTCTACACAGTCAGTACATTATGCCTACTCTCTCAGTTTTTGATGTTATTTAAAGTATCCCATTTTAAAGCAGATGATGGATATAGAATGGCCAGGTATTGTTAGGCTTAAAGGCCTATACAATTTAAACAAAGTCTATGAGCCCATACATTTTTTTATTACAGTGCTAGGATACTGCATGCAAATGAATAGAATGGAAATCGGTATAATTAGGCCTTTTTCTTTTTTTAAACACTGTTTTTAGGAAGAGACATTATGTAATGGACAAATAAAATCACTTGGTGGCGACCTCTATCAAGGAATTGGTCTATCCTGCACAAATTATTTTTGCATCAAGGATCCCCCATCCTTGATGCAAAAAAATAGCTTGTGCAGGATAGACCAATTCCTTGATTATTATTGTTATTGTTATTATTATTATTGTAAGCATGGTTTGAGCCTAGGGGTGTTGAATGTGGAGAAATGTAGGGCTACATTTCTCCACATTCAACACCCCTAGGCTCAAACCATGCTTACAATAACCATGGCAATAAGGCTATGAAGAGGTTATAATTCATTAGAAGACTATTAAAAAAAAGTGACAAAAATGACATATATAGTTGTGGTTCTTTATGATATTATTCTATGTTGATATTAGACCTATCAATAAGATTTGCATACTGGTAGATCCATAACAGAACTAAACCTCAATATGAGGTTTCATTATCTGCAGCATTATGAATACTTACAAATCTTTAGGCAGATGATGCCCAATAACTGACACTTATAAGATAATATCCATATATGGTTGACCTAGTTAAGACCCAGTTTTATATTTTCCTTGCATTGTCATTTGTGAATAAATAATAGATTTTTTTAACCTTTATTTAACTAGGCAAGTCAGTTAAAAACAAATTCTTATTTTCAATGACAGCCTAGGAACAGTGGGTAAATTGGCAGAATGACAGATTTGTACCTTGGGGATTTGAACTTGCAACATTTCAATTATTGGTTCAATGCTCTAACCACTATGCTACCCTGCCACCCCAAATTATGCTGGTCAATGAGTAAGCACTTCATATACAGTCCCTACACTCTAAGAAAAAAGGTGATATCTAGAACCCAAAAGGGTTCTTTGGTGGTCCCCATAGTACAACCCTTTGAAGAACCGTTTTGGGTTCCATGTAGGACCCTTTCCAAAGTGGGTTCTACATGGAACCCAAAAGGGTTCTCCCTGGAACTTCTCCTATAGGGAGTACCGACCTACTCCACATTTTCAAAGTGAAAGAATTATGGAAAATGTTCCAAATTATTACAAAAATAAAAGGTTACCCCCAAGTTAATAATTGGTAGCTGTGAATCATTTTAAATAGGATTCTACCAACCTTGCTCAACTCTCAGGGCAACAAAACATTATGAACACCCGCCTAAACTCATCGGGGCATGATCTCTAAAAGGTGTCCAAAGTGTTCCACAGGGATGTTGGCCCATGTTCATTCCAATGGTTCCCACAGTTGGGTCAAGTTGTCTGGATGTCCTTTGGGTGGTGGACAATTCTTGATACACACGGGAAACTGCTGACCGTGAAAAACCTAACAGCATTGCAGTTCTTGACACATTCAAAATGGTGTACCTGGCACCTAATAGCATACCCCATTTAAAAGCACTTAAATATTTTATCTTGACAATTCACCCTCTGAATGGCACACATGCACAATCCACATCTCAATTGTCTCAAGGCTTAAAAATCCTGCTTTAACTTGTCTCCTCCCCTACATCTACACTGATTGAAGTGGATTTAACAGGTGTCATCAATAAGGGAGCATAGCTTTCACCTGGTCAGCCTATGTCATGGAAAGAGCATGTTTTGTACACTCAATGTGTATCCGTTGTTTTTGTAAAAATTCCTCAAGCTCAGTAAATTTGTAAATAAGCAAACCTCGTTTCTGATTTTCAAGCTTATTTAAGTCAGGACTGAGACTGGGACATTCAGGAACACTAACATCTTGAAAATCCATTCTGGTGTGTCTTTGCCATTAAAATGTGTGTAACTGTCCTGCTGAAAAATGAAACAGTACCCCAGGATTAGGTTTTCAGAAGTCTATGGATGGTTTCCTACATTTCTTTAGTTGGGATACATTCCTTTCATATTTCTTTTGATCCTGATGCTGGTGACAAGCATACCATGATGCTGCCACAACAATACTTGAAAATAAGATCAACAACATTGACTTCACTCCACATTACTGGCCTGTATGACAAAGAAGGAAGATTTTTTTAAATCCACTCCATATCATCCATTCTGTTTGCAACAAGGCTGTTAAGGAATATTGCAAGATAACACGGAAATTAACTTTTTGGCTTAAATTAAAAACTACAGGTTTGGATCACATTCAATACAGCACAACACAGAGTGAAACCTTCCGTAGTTTAAACTATTGTGGTGGCAGAATCATGTTATAGGTATGGTAGGAGCAAAGCCAGGCTAAAACCTTGGAGGAAAACACTCTTAAGTTCTCTGATAACCTAACACAGGGATAGTTCTATTTTTCAGCGGGACAATAACGCAATGCCAAAGATAAACCATAATTGCTTTCCAATAGTTATTGAGTGTCCCTTAGTGGTCCAGTCTCAGTTCTGATTTGAATATGCTTGAAAATCATAGACAAGGTTTGAATATTGCTGTGTTGTTTCGATTCACAACTGTAATTAAAGACCGCAAAAGGTGCTTCCACCAACTGTAGGATAAAAAAAAAATGTAAATTCAATTTTAAGGCAGCAAAATGTGAAGACTGTGAAAAGGGTGTGTAGACTTTCACTAGGCACTGTAATTGGTAATCAAAAAAAAGGTTTTTGTAAACCTGTATCCAGACAATTATATATGACATAAGGGGTGGGGCAATATGTCAAACGTAAATGGACCATCTGAACATTACCATTTATAGTGCAATAACAGAACTGCAAACAATTTCCATAATTATATGTTTTTTAATATAATATTGTATGATGTTTATGGAGTGGTTAAGTGGAAACGCCCACCTTTATAAGGAGCTAGGTATTCTGCATACCGTCATTTCATCGATAGGCCTACTTTTGTCCTTGGGAAGGGTGGTTGGGGGGGTGGTATAGGGCTGATGTAGCCTACTTGCAGAAACACTTTCCTCCATCCTTCCCTAATTTAGCGTGTGAACACTCTGCTTGTTACTCCGCCAACGGAGGCCTTTCTCTTCCTCTCGGAAGACCGCCTGTGCCTGGAATTTAGAACTCTCTCACTTTTAATTTATGTGCATATTAATTGAACGCCATTGTAATTTCCACCGTGGGATACAACATGCAAATGAACAGTGTGTGTTTGTCAGATTTTTTTCTCCTCTGCTAATCCGGCACTACCGCAAGAGAGGAATATTTCTAAAACCAACTCACATGCCCATAATTATGAAACATCGTAAGTAGCCCGCATACCCTGCCAATGGACATAAAACAAATTCTGAATTATGACTGCAGTTGGTTCAATTAGCACGTTTCTGCCATGCTTAGTGGCGTATTCTTATCGGTCTTTGGTTGCATGGAAATGTCATGAAATTAATATTCCCATCAATGAGAATTGTGCAAATTAAGTGTTTTTTTAATACAAACAAAACGAATAATTATATGCATAGGTAAGCAACCAGAAGGCAATGTTTATTCAATAGGATCCAAGGTAATTGAAAAAACCTACCTGCTGATTTTTTACATAATGTTAAAATAGTAGGCCAAAGTGTAGAGAGTGCTATAGGCTACATCAGCATAGGATGTTTCCATTTTTTGATATTTGAAATATGCTATTTAAATTGCATAATTTATGCTAAATGTAGCGTTGGCAGCACAACGGAGTAAAACCCATATGAAACATGATAGGCCCACTGAAGACAGTGTCTTCGTTGAAAACAACTATCAAAATATTTGATATCAAGTGAGAACCTGTAATTGACTTCTTCCAAGTAAAAAAATGATGGACATTTCATTTTTTATTCAGCTATCATTTCGCACTTATTATTTTATTTAAAATGTTCAATGGAACACTTTGAGTGACTAGTTCATATTTGTTTATTCTCAGCGTGAACATACAAATAGCCTTAAAGGTCTAATGCAGCTGTTTTAATTTCAATATCAAATAATAATAACCTTATTGTGATTGTTTCCAATTAAAATGGTCAAAAAGAAACCAAAATAGTTTCTTAGCAAAGGACAATTTCACAAGCAATAATTTAGCTAGGAGTGTATGGGGGTGGTCTGAGTGGGAAGGGAAATCTGAAAACGAGTTTTTATTGGCAGAGAGGTTTGGAACTCTCTTTACTATTGGTCTATTAGCTAATTTACTGCCTGGCGATGTCACCAGGCAGGCCAAAACTCCATTCCACCAAGACAGGCAGATATTTCAGGCAAACTTTTCAAACAACTATTACACTAAAAGGGCATTATCATCATTTTCACAATTTCACAATATTATTCAAACCTCACAGTAAGGAAATATATAGAACATATAGAAAAATCACGTTTTTGACTGCCCTGGGCCTTTAAAGAATATATGCAGGTAAATGCCAATCCCAGAATTATGTATAGCCATATATAGGCCTATAGTTACCATTCATGTTTCCTTTAAATGATCGTTGAGGTTTCCGTTTTACAATGTTGGGGGTTATCTTTCATTATTTTTCTATCTATATGGAAGACTTTTAAAGGACATTAACGTGTATGGCCAACATGCGAAATAACCTATGATCAACTACCATTACTGGAGATGGACTACTTTTAGTCGACTATCTATCTGATAAGTATGTAAGTAAGTAAGATATAAGTAAGTAAAATTATGTAAGTGAAATATATCAATATGCAGAATGGAGAGACGAACACACGTTATCAATGTTGCTTTAGACTATATTAGTTATACATGGGGCATGCAATATGTGTAGGTTTTCCCTGTTGAAATTCCTCTAGAATAGAGCCTTCTATTTTGAATAAATCAATTAAGTGCCCTGGTTACCACATATGATACTTGATTCAAAAATAGCATGTGGGATACACATTTTTTAAATACATAATAGGCTTTACATATGTATAACCTAATTGGAACTTTGGGTTGCCTTTAAGTAATGCCAAAAATATTAGACCAATTCTAGTTACAAAACAATAATTGAGAACATGTGACGTGTTTTTTCTATTTTAAAAGGGTGCAGACTGTCATGTGTGATCTGGGTTCAGTAAAAAAAAAAGGTTATGGTCTCAGCATCCATTTACTTAAATGTGATACTAATAATTGCCACTACTCTATATATTCCACCAATTATATTTAGATCCAGGATAAGAATAAGTTTACATAAAAAATACCAACACTGTTCTGGGGCTGAAGTTTGAGTGACGCGTAACTTCAGGGTCATGCATGGAGTGGACAGTGCCTCTTGACTGAAGGCTATACAGGTGCGGTGGCGCACTCAGTTACATACTTCGTATTATACAATCTTACCTCTTCTCCAAGAATATGCCTATTTGTTGAATGCAGGAGGGGAAGTTTAATTCCTGCAAAGAAGGGACAAACAGTCCATATAATTCCATGTAATTTTATTCAGGAAGATAATGCAACTGGACGTTGATGTATTGTCAATATTAAACGGTTTGTTTTCTCAATAGACGAGACATTAAATGTATGTAATAATATAGCATCGACAAATAAAGCAAGTTGGGATGCTCTCCGCCGATTAAAATTATGAAAATACAGCCTTGCATTTTTGCTCTAATCTCACAAGGCACCGCATGGATTTAATACAAATTAGGTAGTTGATATCCTATCCATTTGAACATAGAGGCGAGAAAGGCTTGTTGTGTTAAAACCTTTTGTCCATTGAGATCTAATCATTCCAATAGTAGTCCTAGTTAAGACTATAATTAACCCATATTTAACTAGGTAAGTCAGTTAAGAACAAATTCTTATTTACAATGACGGCCTACTCCGGTCAAACCCCGACGACGCTGGGCCAATTGTGCGCCGACCTATGGTACTCCCAATCATGGCCAGATGTGATACAGCCTGGATTCGAACCACGTGCCATAGTGACGCCTCTTGACCTGAGATACAGTGCCTTAGACCGCTGCGCCACTCGGGATCCTGGTTACCCATAATCCCATTGAATTCCATCATTAGTTCAGTTAAAACTCCCATTGATTCTCACACATGATTCACAGATCTCCACCCCCTTCACGTAAGGCTGCCCGCACTTAAACTAAACCAGAGCAACTGGTGCAGGCACATAGGCATAACCTCTTTTAAATTAGGCCAAATTTAAAGGATAGGAGGGGATTGGTGCTAGGAAAATATCTCTAATGTTGTCTAAACGCCCCCAGGCAGAGGTGAACAGTGCTTAAAAGACCGATTTTCACCATTGTACCCCCTGCACAAAAAAACATCTCGTTTCATGATGGGCGTGGTCGTGTTATTGCAAATCCTATTTTTTTTTCATTCGATTCTTTCTTACGGTTATGAATGGGGCAGGGAGGCCGATAGAAATAATTGCTACAAAGCCTTCCTGTCAGGTATGGTGTAGGGGTGCTCGGTGCTGAGAAAGTTTAAATCGAGCAGTCTTTTACCACTGACACCGTCAGAACGCAAAGGGTAGCCTGTACCTTAATCCCCAAACCCAATTAGTGCTTCACGCATTGGATTTACTCCAAGTAAATTCTCGGCCAAGCAAATTATGAAAGAAGATGGCAAAGTGTGTTCAATATTCAGCCCATCATACATTTCTACTCTACAATAAAGCATTTGGTATCAAGTCCTAAGGAGGACAGAGTAGGACGAAACCGACAGAACGGGCCTAAAGAAATGCATTAAATGTTTTGGCATTTTTCATATAGACTGTATAACCTCACCTTATTCAGTTAAATAAATGGAAACGGGTACGACACGCTAGAGATCATACGATGTAAATATTCGTAGTTCTTTCTCATTTTAAGTGTTGGCACCTGTTGATATTCCTCCTCAGAAACATGGCCTGTGATTTCTTCTTTTTCACAAGTTTGTCGTTTAAAATTATTGTTTAGCCCGAACGCATACGATAAAGAGGTTATAATTGTGCCAAATTCCTGTACAACAAATTCATCTGATCAATCAAAATATTGTACACAAATCTGCACATATCCAGAATAGTGCAGGAATTCGACAATTGAAATGCATACAGTTTACAGTACACTGGCTTGTAGGCCTATACAAATTAATCAAGTTACATTGGAATTAAAGTCGCCTCAATTGCCTGTGTTTATTTTCTTGGACTGTGGGTACATAATATGCTTACATACATATTATATTGTGTTTCTGTATTCGTTATTGTCAAAATATTTTCGTTGATTAATACTTCAACTGAAGGAGGGGTATTTGGATTTAGCAAAACTCAAGCAATTCAAGATTGGAACGTTAGAAAGCTTGGATCGCCCCCCTCACAAGACCTTAAAGATTTTTACTTTGTAAAATGTAATACAAGTGTAATTACTCACAGCCTTAAATGCTTGTTAGGCATATTGTTTCGAAAATTGTAGAGCAGTTTCAAAATATGTTTTCCATTGATTTGCCATGGCCACAAACGTCTCCCTAAAATACAAAAAGACTCCCACTATTCTATAATAATTCAGGCTACAGGCAAGCAAGTGGCAAAACACTTTTTACAACACAACATTGTAGAAACGAATATTAAATATAAACCTCCAGCCTACAATATAAGATCTGTATTCTATTCTATTTTATTCGACATTATGAGCAATACCTATTATGAAGGAGCTTAGCAACTAGGGACTAGACCTACACCCTTATATTTGTGGTGAAGAAGTAGATCCAGATTCTTCAGCCACATTATTATACCATTACAAGAGTGGCATCTATAGGCTACCAGCCTTTGTAACGTTGTCATTCTGAAGCACATTGTGTTCCCCATGATGACATCGTGTAGCTACGTAAAGCTCCTACACGCATGTCAGCAAATTGGGGCCTCTTTGCATTCATATTTATGAACGCATTAATTAAGCAATTAATTTGGCATTAGGGCCTACGCATCACTCTTCATCATTTCGAGAGTACTGCTATCGGGAGGAGAAACTAGTGGCCACCGACCTGCGAGCTAACATGATCCACCGGAAAAAAACTACTTTTGGTCAGTGAGAGACTATCTCAAAGCAGAGCCTTCTTTCGAAATATGTCTAAAGCATTGGGGAAACAGATTTTTGACTCAGATGGACAGATTTACTGAGCGTCTGCACCAGTGCAAAGCAAATACATTTTGTTTCGTAACTTTGGTGGAGTGTTTACTTACTTATCAATTATTTATTCAATCATGATGTACCCTGCGTTTTGTGTTGTCCCACCATTCTGTCTCTTTACTAAATAAACGGGACCATTGATCATCCGTGAATACTGAACAGGGTTTGTGTAAGGCCTATATAAGCATTCTGCCCCGCAAGTTTTGCAACATCAGAAGTGCATCTGGGAGAGGTTGTTTCCTACACACTTGAAGTGAAATAAAACGCTCTCACTCCTGTAAAACCACAATACATGCATTGGGATTGTTAGTAGGCTATAACGTATATGGCCCATAAACATTGTTTAATTAAGATATGAATCATGAACTAAACTTATGCACCATTGCAATGTGACCATAAGCATGCATTAGATAGAACAATCTAAGACAAGGAAATCATTTTCGGAATTTGAACACACACAGACACTAAACACACACTGACATTAGAAATATAGGCCTGGACTGCATTTTGTCTTGCGTGCAAATGTGCATTGAAGTGCAATGATGAGTAGACCTGCAGTGAAGTGAAAAGCTTACTGTAAAATGTATTGGCATTTTTCATTCTTAAGGCTTTACCGAACCTTATTTTTACCGATTGCACCAAAAAAAGATTATGTTTTTGCTTCTGATCCACAAGAAGGGCCTCCTTCTCTTCTCCAATTGAGCGTCAAGATTAATTTTGTACTGATTAGCATATGCAAATGAATTTTTAATTGCAGGCGTAATGACTCTTGCGTGTGAGATTTTTCAACACGCCATTTTTGTTCCTGCATGGTTTACAGGAAACATTTTTCAATAAACAGACCTGGATTACTTTATTATTCATAAGACATTCCTACACTTAATACCAAATAATGTAGACCTACTAAATGTAATTGTAAGTAGACCTGCAAGTTTGTATTTTTATCTGCATGAGGCATGTACGCTACTACTGAAACGCTCGGTTGCAATTCTCTCAACGTAATGCTATTCACACAATTCCAGAGCAGATTCAATGTTGATTATTTTTAACATTATATATCAAAAAGTGCAAACGGACAGGTGCAGCCCTATGGCAAATGTAAAGGTAAGAATATATGTAGGTATCATGTGTAGCCTATTTGCAATAGACATATTTGACAAATAATATACATATTTGATATCCGTATTACAGAAATGTGTAGGCGATAATATATCGATAATATATCGCCTTGTTTCTCGGTATATAAAATACCTGACGTAAAAACTTCCTCTCGGTTGATGAATGATATGGGGGAAGGGATTGTCTCATGTGGCGCGAGGAGGGTGTGTGCGCAATGGACTCCCCATGGAGTCTTGACAATATGTCCAGATTTAGGGGGACAAAAGATCGTTGAGCTTTGAGTTGCTAAGCACGTCTCAGATTCTAGTTTGCCAAGACAAGGGTGGCAATTTATTAGCAGTGGTGAGAAAACTAGAAAGAGCTAGGTTGGACTTGGGAAATATATTGCAAAACGCATAATTTTAAGCCCTGACACACAAATATGATTGTTTATCGGGGAAATGTGATATGATTAAAAAATAATTGATAAATATGAGTGGGCGTGTTATGGGCAAAGTTTAAAAACAATTGAGGTATTGTGGTTTTTCAATTTCAACACCCCTTGTATCTCTCTCTCTCACAAGCGCGGACACACAAACACACACACATGCATAAATATTATCAAAGTTGCATTGCATTAGTAGTCTATAATTGCCACATATTTCAATTAAAAAATAGCGTACACGCCCTAAAGGGATTGGGAGTGACCTGTGCCTTTGACCCAAAGCTCTTGCACTGGCAAACCTTGCTATTGCCGGATACACACCTCTGCTGATTTGGGCTCGTAGCCTAAAGGCTATACTTTAATGTGCCTTGATGTGTGAATAACAAAAATATGTTATTTGGAGGAATAAGGCCACAAAACCACAAAACCATGAGGCAACTGGTCGGTGTTTGTTCAATTTGGTTGCTTCATCTCCTTTTTAATTTCTCGCTGTGCAGATATAATTTACGGTGCTCTTATAAACGTTGTGCCACGTCTTACCTTTGCAATGTGGCTCCATGAGACCCCCCTGTATAGGTACGGAGCTATTCGTGGAAAATTGTAATTTACGTTCAAACCACTACAAAATCAAACATTGTCTTAGTATTTTATCAGACGCTCTCACATTGGCTTGAGAAGAGTCTAAAATATGCACAGAGAAGAATGGATTGGGAGTCTGAATCAACAAGTTTCCATGCTCAGACATCGGTGAGTATGTGGCTATTGCTTCACTAGAAGCAAGAGCAAAGATGGATCTTAGGCGGGTTGTCATTACGCACACATACACACACATGTTCTGCAAGAGAGAGTTCACGTTTTCATGGTTTGTATTTTTATGTAGGCCTATGTGTGTTTTCCTTGTATGTTTGGGTTTTTGTTGCAATATGCCTAATTGGACAATAAAGATGTTCTGAATCTTAATCTCAATCTATTACCAGAAGCAAATTAAGAAGGATATCATAGTTATGGATGTACGGAATCTGGATGATATAACAAGAGTGTTGTCCTTTACATAATGTTTAAGTCAAGTGTGGTGTCACACAAAATAAGTTCATTATCAAAATCCTCCCTTGGCAATCATATTCCATTTTGTTAACCAATGCGTAAAGTCCACGAATGATTACATGATGTATTTACCACAGCATTTAAAAATGAGTGTTTCCTAAACTGATGCGCTAGTTGTTCACAGGAAGCTGTTCAAGAGATTAAACCCGTCAGTAGACACATCACAGAATGAGCTCTACAAGACATATTCGATGTGTGCGTAATTAAAGATTCTAAGTATTTACGCACGGTGAATTTATGTCAAATGTTAGCCTAAAATATGCTACGACTAATAGGCACCTATAAGAAGAGTGTACATTTTTTGTGTGGTTTTAGGCTAAACTGTGCAAACAGTGAGGCTGTACTGCCAGGCGGGGGTTGGGAGACATGCCTGACGAGTGATAATGAACTTGAGACGTGCAAATTGCCATCATACATTTCTGACCAATCTCTTGTCCACCATGGTCCCCGGGTTCCCATCACGCGGTCGCTGTGGGGAAACGAAGCCATTGTCCCAACCCATAGCCCATTAGCCGCTACCAAAGGACGGTTTTAGGCTTGCCCTTGGTAACCTGTGCTGGAGAGAAGAAAACAAGCTTACCAAGCTAAGCCCGGGAAAGAAACAGTAGCCGTATTTATAGTTTGATCTCTAGGAAAGCGTCCAACATTTGGAGCGAAAGAAATGGGGACCCCTGAACACTGATAGAGAGAAACCCACAACAACTGTGGCTGACAAAGTTGTCTCTTTGGCAGTCGAACCTCCTATTGAATAAGTAATTTATTCAAAGGAGATTTTCCTCCCCACGATCTGATTATTATGATAATCAACCGACCTAGACCCCATTCTTGGCTCTTGTCTGCTGGTCTGGACTCGGTGCTGACGGTAAAAGCTGATTTGCACGGTCTCACCCTGGCGATCCAGTGGTCACATTCCACGAGTCTTCTGTATCAAAGAGACAGACAAAGGGAATGGGGAATGCGCGCACTTGATTCAGGCGCAGGAGTTAGTCCATAGTCGCAGGGGCCTTCATGTCAAACGAATATTGGTAACTAGACAAGATTACATGGAATTCATATAATCCCACAGGAGCCAGGGTCTAAAACTCACTCCAACCAGCCATGACACACTTTTTAGACTTTGGAGTTATAGAGTTATTTCAATCAATATTAGAAATATATCCCAAGTGGATTATTGAAGCCCATATCACTGATTCATATAACCTCAACCTCGTACAATTGGCATGAAATCACAAGAAAATGGACGCCATGAACAGACATAAAGGATTGTAGTAGTTTAGCCTATATGAGACGAATATCTTGGACACGTGCACTCTTGAGGGCGATAACATTTACCGTTATACAAAACCATGGTTGGGAGAGATGTTGAATATATTCATATCGCAGCCAGTTTTCTTAATTTCAGAGGGGAGGGGACACAATAGAGCTGCATCGTGTCAGATAGGCCCCTACTGTCGTGTCATAAGGGGAGGGTCTTGGCAATGCTATATGTTTTTTGGCAGGCATGTTTAAGTTCATATGCATTGTACAAGAGGAATGGCGAGCGCGAGGCACAGCGAACGGTTCACTTCGCTCTCCGCGGGGGGAGGCGAACACCATCTCTATGGGAAATAATCTCGATTATAAACAAGGGGGACCCAGCCGCGAAAAGATGAATGGATGGGGCCAGCGCGACGTCACAGCGAGCTGCAGCCATGAAACTCAAGACCAGGCGGGAGCCAACCTACAAGCGCTCAGTTGTTCTACATCTCTTGACTCGCTTGGTTGATTGTTGTAGAGAGCGTTTGTAACCGTGGCTGGCAGACACCGGGGTGAGTATGGCATATATGACTAGAAAATGTATGTTCTGTTGCGTGCTATTGAAGCGGATGCGGACAACGCAGTCGTAATTTTGCATGCATGTATAGCATAAAACAGAACAAATAAAAGAACACGCTCGCGCATCGTTTTATCCTGCTGGGTTTGGCACTCACGGTATGATATTCGTGCAATATCGGCCGCAATAAATGCGTTTTTGGCACCGGTTTTCCTGTATCATTCGAATAGGCTATCAATTCTAATGGTTATGCTCATTTGAAGATTGTGTATGATAATTTCTATTGCACGGTGTCCGGACATTAGATAGCATACAAGACAAAAAAACAACTAGCCTATCCATTACAGCTTGGCTTAATTTTGTAGGCTGCAATTATATTTGTAGCATATTGAAACAACCATTTCGACATATACATTATTTTGGATTTGGGCTCTCTTAAATTTAATGACTGGAAGGGCAGGCTCACAATGTATTAGATACGACACAGCTCTCGCTTTCATTACACCCAACACTTCACCTATTACCTATTAGTTTAATAGTTTTGCACAAAGAAAGAAAGATGGGATATGGTCAATCTTAGGCTAGGGAGCTTGATAACGACTTCCATTACGCACCATGGAGTAGACTAACCATGCCCCTTACACTGCAAGGTTCCACATGCATCAACACAGACAGACGCAGACCCACAGAGGTAATATAACGCATGTCATTTTACATACCATACAATTTCTACATAAATAATTAATGTAGCCAGACGTACTTATAAAACATCACAAGAACATTGTCTACATGTCATCCGCCGTGTAATTTGCCATATAGTCTACAATAATGTAGGCTATTATTCAACTTCTATAGTTTGAAGGACAATTCGCCTATTAAAAAAGTAGGCAAGGCCTTGATCAATTGATCATTTGAGATTCGAGTCCAGATTATGAAAACGCTTAATAGCAATAGGTGGATGGAGAATCACAAGGCCATCAAATCCGCACGTGCACGTCGAATACGCGGCCTTCTGAGCACACGTGTGCGCGTTACTGGAGCATAGACCATGGATATGCATTTCCATTATGGTTTGTGAAGTAGTACTATATTTATATATATATTGGTATGCCTGTACAGTACACTAATATATACGTTAATAATCCGCAATAGCAGATTGCGTACACATTAGTTGTCATAGGCCATGGTATGATGTGTAAATAAAGAGACTGCAGAATTACATGAAATGTAACGCTTGCATTTTGCTGCCTAAAATGAAAAAGCGGATTGGTTTTTGCACAGCCAGGTTGTTGTTTGGTTTGGTTTTATAGTTCGTGCTACATCTGGTGACATTCTATCCATAAACGTGCGTGTTTTCTTTATTAAATTGCTAATAATTTAATGTGCACATCTCTTCCAAGCACCTAGCTGGATTGTGGGTTGTGCGTGATGTAGGTCTGACTCGGTTTTTGACGAGTACTGTTGAAAGCCTTGTCTAAAAATCGATCTGCCTATTGCCTATATGTCTTTTAAAGAGTTTTTGGAGATGTCATCTGAGACGTGTCCTACCTCTAGACTCGGGTACCTGTCTAGCTCAGATGCCTTTATACAGGTAGATTACATAACAACGCTCTCGTGAATTTTAGCCTACTATCTTGGACCATGTAGTGGTTTTATGTCGCCTCAACGTCATATATAGAAGGGCAGTTGCAGGCTTGAGGCCTCGTACCTGTCTGTAGGGACAATAACAAAATTAATATACTCAGTTCAAACGAAACTGGGTTGTTGAAATTGTTGACTTTAGCCGGACAATTACCTTACGACTGCAGATGGGTTGGAAAATAAGCGTTTCTTGTTTTTGTTTTTTTCAGGTTTCAATGGAGAGACATATAGGCGCAACAGAGCAGGTGGCATAGGTAATATAAATACACCACACACTCTTACAGTCTTAATAACTGGCCAGGTATGGCTTAGACATTGATCACTTTAACTCAGTTAAATTACTTGCACAAATTCCAAATGGAAGAGACATTGTGGGACGTGTTTTGCTAAAATCGTAACTTTTTGTAGTTGGTTCGTGCTCTCCGGGATCCTTGGAACGTCCATACCCCGTTGAAGTCGACTTGTAAAATGGTTAAGGTAAGGGTTAAGGTTAGGTAATGGGGTATGGTTATGGTTATGGTTATGGTTGAGGTAAGGTTAAGGTTAAGGTTAGGGTAGGGATGTCCCAAGTATACTCGATAACACCAACCTTTTGTAATTCGATTAGCCTATATAATATTATTTGTGCATAAGAGTGCAGTGCAAGTACCCATTGAAAACTTAGTCAATTCGATTCAATTGTTAAGATATTACAAATTGACTAAGCCTATGGATATTAATACTGTATCAATCATCATTTCACAAGAGAATACATCAATTAAATGTTATTTTACTGCTTATCTTCACCTTTGCGTTCATACTTGTCAAGCTCGTCAATTTTCAGTAGCAGTGGACGCTGTTGGTATAATGACGCCACAAGGTTCCAGTGTGCAGCGGTAGGCTACAGTAGCTTAGGCCCTCTGCCAACAGATTGCATCGACCGCGCCAATTACATATGATGAACATTTAGAAATGACCTCAGTTCGTGCCTCGTGCATAAGCATTGAGACCTGAGCAACAGCAATGTGCCAATACATTACAGATCAGGTTGGATTTAATTACATCGAATCACGTCATATCTCAATGGCATACAATAATCACTTTATTATAAAGCTATAACTACTTTCTTTTTTACCTAAAATAAAACTACAGAAAATATGTGCATTGTGTATTGCTTCCATCAAACATTTTCAAACATTCCTAAGTATACATTTGAAGGACGTCACCAACGTCTTATACAATGGCGAGGAGTGATTAGGTTTGTTTGAATGAATGACTGAATGAATGGCTGAAAGAGATATACCCCTTGACAATTATGTGTTTGGCAAGATGCAGTAATAGACATTCGAACCGGATCTCTCCTTGGCATGTTACTGCGCCATAGAAGCCTATCTGAATTTACCAAGGCCTAGGTTCAACTGTTAAAACAAGAACACAAATGCAGTTATTATTAACAAACGGATTGTATGATAGTTAATATGCTTATCGGGGATTTTGGTGTTGAAATCCTGGCACTGAAGGCTACGATGAGACAAGGCAGCTGTCCACTATTGTGGTGCTGAATCTGACATGAGCTTCGTTACAGATGCGCAGTGTGAGTTCTTTGTAATCGCATCTGGTGCAATGTAGGCCTAATATGAAACATATTCTTTCTTACTTTCTTTCCTTAAATAATGTTTATTATTATTACTTGAAATAAAGTTGGTCAAATGCATTGACGTTATCAGAAGGAATCGTCACAACTGCGTATCAAACTATTTGGAATTTGCACAATATAATAATAACAGTAATAATGATAATAATATAGGTTCATAAAATAGGCTGATAAAAACAACAACTTTCCAATTCCAACTCCGCTGCAAACGATGAAATACATGTTAAATGTAATTTCTTGAAAATAACATAAAATACATGTTTTTGATTGTTTTCAATATAATGTTGAGAATATAATGTTACTTATTATTGGTGGTAGTATTATGACTATTTATTTGAACTAATAACTGAGCAATTTAAAAACACATACTGTGTACAGTATAAATTTATATATATATATATACATTTTGTATATTTTGTTGAACTTCAAATATTAATCCTGGGACAGTATAATTCAAAATCATTTCATGCTTTATAAGTACAATCAAATTAATCACTGCGATAGATGTACTGATAACCCTTTATGCTTATATAATCAAGTCTTATTATTTTATCTAAGTTTATCTAATATCCATGTCAGATATAATTTCAAATGATGTTGTAACATGTAAATTCTCTCTGACAAAAAAACACTCAGGATCAGGACATTTCTGTAACTGCATCAGTATTTTGTTTTGATGTCATTTTGTCCTTGGCAGGAAGAAATACCTTCCTGAGTGAATAGTCACTTTTTCAGGAAAGATAGTGGCATTCTTATTTCCAGCATGTGTACATGCTTTTGTTTGGTTTGCACGTGTGTGTGTGCTTGCGTGCATGGGTGTATGTGCATGCACTGTATGGAATATGCATGTTTGCGAGTGCGGTGGCTTTCAAAGAACCTTGCTTTGTCCTTGTGTATCATAATGTAGTAAGAAATGATAAAGGTGGTTAGAAATCCTTATGGTGACTGGTAGATTATGAACCAAAATAAGATAGAAGACATTTTCAAGCTTGAATCCTTGTTCTAGCTGACAGTAAGGAGAGGATGTGTTGTCTGCCAACAGTATGAGACTACAGGTAAAGATGTGTACACTAAAGGGGAGAATGTTCTCTGTCGTTCTCGCTCTCCCTCCATCTCTTCTGTCAGTCTTTAGAACACGTATAGATGGGAGGAGCCTCGTTGTGAGGCTGGGCACACAGGAAAACTTTTTATTGGCCCTTGTGCAATGTGCCATAAATGTGTGTACTCTGTGTGTGTGTGTGTGTGTGGGGGGGGGGTGTATCTGTGTGTGTAGGTTTGCACTTGTGTGTGTTTGTGCTTTTGTGCATATTCTGACACCAACCTTGAACATGCCTTTCCCAATTTAGTGTGGAATCTCTGATAGATATGCAAACGCAAGAGACAAACCCTTCTCTCTGCATCTTCCAGTAAAACAGTTTTAATTTAAAAAATACATTTTGGACATGGCGGGGGGTGGCGTTTGAAGCCATCACCCTCCTATGGAGCCAATCCTTGTGAGAGACTGCCTCACCATAGGGGTGGGCGCAGGGGTGGAGAGGGGTGGTCTGGGAAGACTGGCGCCGTAACCAGTTTGGACTGGTGTTTTGATCAAGCCTCACGCTGATTATTGGACTTTGAGGAGTCAAGGCTTTGGCTGCCATTTTATGGGCTGGCCATCCAATCAAAGGCTTTGTAACAGCAGAACAGTGAGGGTGGATTGGCAGGGAAATGTTGGCAGGCCAATTGCTGATGAGTACTTTAAGCAGAGGGTCAGGAGGTTCTGGTATGTTGTGAACTGTTAAGTACACATTCGATTAAAGTTGATTAATTTAAAATAATCAGCATTTCTTACATTTTAGGTTCTGCATGAATGTGACCAGACCTCTCTATAGAACTGCTAAAGTTTACTTAGGGTGCTCTTAAGTTTGAAAAGGGAAATTCAAGTCTTAATTTTTCTGATTGTTTATACGGTCTTTTTCCTGATTATAGGTCAGAATCTGGCCCTTGCGTATCACCTGTGGCACAAGAGGATGGGCAGCCTTAGGGGTTGGTTGTTATCTTTGGTTATCTAGCTGTATGAGTGGTGTACATTCTTCATAAAGCTAGATAACCGAAAGTAACAAGAATCCCATTACGCTCCTGAAAGGCACCAACATCCCCAACACATATCCCCCATGCTGCACCACCCCATTCTACCAATCACAGCAAAACAAGCAACGAAAATGGCCGACATCATAGGACAACGGAAGCAGAAGAAAAAGTCAAGTAAGTCGTGTGATGTCCTCCAATTACACAGGTTTATGTGTGTATGTGTACATGTGTCTTTTTAGCTCAGCTTGACAATTACAACTATCTGTCTCTGTTATTGCGTCAAATATATCACAATTGCCTTTGAGAATTTTAGCAGTAGATTTGAGAGTTTGAGTATTTGTTGAGTTTCTTATAAATTTACGTCTTTGAGTATTCACATTTTTGAGGCATTGAGATTTTCCCCTGAGCCGTAGAGTTGGGAAATCCTGATCGCTTTGAGATTGATCTCTAAAAATAATGAGTTATACACAATGCCATACACATATTTCCTCATATTTGCACATGGCCGATGGCATTGGTCCCTCGCAGCCCGGTTGGTCCAACAGGATCACTTGTAATCTAATAATCCCCCGATCCCTCTGTGTGGGGCTGCATGCAGCAGCTTATCCTTACGATCACATGGCCAGCAGTGGTGGGCGGGTCCCAAAGAACCAACACCAACACAGCACCTGAATGGTGCTGACTGCGGACTTTGCCGAAATGCTTAACAAATTGGCCAGTCAGTAGCTGAAAGTAATAGCTTCCCATCACTGTAGCAATTCTGTACTCGGCTGATGGGGTTTTAGTTAAAAGACTGTTTGGAAAACAGGTGAAATTAATAGAAAGTATGGTTGCTGATTATAGCCTCTAATGTCATACATTATTTGGATTGTGGAAGTTTACAATGGACTTTTTAAGTTAATCCCATCATCATGTCCCCTGCCAGCACATAGTCGAATGGACAGATTTGTTTGAGGCCAGTTTTGTTAAGCTAGACGGTTGTTTATTTGATTTATCCCCCTCTTTCTTTCATATGGGAAGGTGTTTGATTTTGGTTTTGTTTGGGAGTTTGATTTGAGGTGACAGTTGGCTTGGTTGTGAATGTGCCAATGGGAAGCCTCCATTGCATGAGGTGCTACCATGTGGAAAGGCCTGATGGATCTTGTTGAATGCCACTGTGTGGGGCTCTGTGGAGGAGTGGTCCGAGGGCAATCAACCAGAAACTGCCCCCAGTGACAGAGCCATGAGAGAGGGAACAATCCGGGCCTCAGCCCATAGTGGGGAGTAATTGGTCAATCAGATCTTCACACCTTCAATCAGCCATCAAGGCAATGATGTTGATTTCTTTTCAACTAGAAAAAGAATCATGTCGAGTGAGGCTTCTAGTATGATTTTTCTGTCTTTCGGCCAAATCAGCCTTCCATAGCTTCAAGACATTACAGAGAAATTGGAGAGTAAATTGTATACTATAGCACCAGTATGTTTGAAAAACATGTTATTCATCTGGTGATCAATGGCCTAAACAGGGTTTCAATCACATGCACTCTGCTAAATTTATACATTTGAATTCTGCTTTGATAACAAACACAATGTTGACTCCAATATGGCACGTTGGACTAGACTGAAACTCCTGTTGGAGCGTTTGTATAGCAACAACACTCACAATGTCATTCTTAGCGGGTTGTGCAGTGGTCCCTGCCTGCTGCATTGCAGGTGCTGAGTGTGACATTTGAGCTCAGGGCTCAGCGAGGGAGTGAGAGAGACGAGGGCCTTGACAGGAAGTGACAGGCAGTGATGTCACCACCTCCGGTGGCACAGTGGTACCTGGCTCTTTGTCTGTTTTCCCTAGCTACTGTCATTAACAATGGAATAATCCAGGGGAACTGGAACAATGCCCCAATGACTGTTCTTGGCTGTTATCTGTGGTTTTATATACATGCCATTGCGGCTGTTCATGTGACAAATTGGCTTTTTACAAAGTGTTATGCAAGTAAAATTTGATTGAATGACAACATTTCTAGTTAGAGATTTCAGCAAAGTTAGATTCACTTTCTGACATCAGTTTGTATTTCTTTTTCAGGCAGTAAAAACATTTTTTTTCTCTCCAATTAGCTACAGTTTGTATGATAAGCATGAATAGTATTTGAAGAAACGATGATATGATGTCAGTAACAGATGCCCATGAAGATGTGTGCACTGGTGCAGCTGTTTTGTTTGTGGCGATAAGGAGGATAACTTTGTGTGGCACAGTCATATCAATAACAGTCCACACTAGGGACCCTAGAGTACAGTTGCAAAACCAGGAGTTCTGGAACACCAGGGAATTCATTGAAAGTTCCTGGAATTTTGCAACCCTACCCCAGAGGAAAGACGGCCTTAGCACTGCCTGCCTGAAAATGGCACAAAAACAGGAGTTCCACAAAACCTCCAGGACTCTACTGTAGCCCTGTCTGGAGTGGAGGCAGGGAAAGAGAGAGGGGGATAAAGAGAAAGGATGGAGGGAGGGAGAGGAGAAAGGAAGGGAGGCAGAGAGAGGGTTTGGTGGATTTGTCTTAGCTTTCAGGCACTAGGCAAGCAGATTTAGACTCCAAGTGTCAAGTAGAAAAGCAGGCATTGTGGCCGGGCCCTGACGGCCCCACACCAGTAGACTTTACAGTCAATAGACTTAGTCCACTTGTCACAGGGAGACAATGGGCTCCTTTACCACCATTTCAGCACCTCCGGGTCCTAACAGCCAGACGGGTTTCTGAAAAAGGCCCAGTGAATCTTACCCCTATTTCTCTGCCTCCCTTTCTCTCAACAGAACACACCAACAGAGTTTGGAAAATGGCTTCACTGTTGGGCTGGTACAGAGGGGCAGACTTTGCCATTTCTAAAGTGGCCCCCGCCTCCCTGTCGCTCACAGAGAAATTAATCTATTTCATGCGTTTACAGAAGTCAATGGGCCCACCCAGACAAAGGAGATCAAGTTTGGTAACTTAGCAGTAACAGGTGTACTTTGACTTGGTTCGGACCACACCGGAGTTGGGTGCTATTGTTGGACCCTCCCTGACAGTTTCGACTTGTGTGGAGATAAAGATGGAACTGCTTTACAGCCTTTTACAATCTACTTTATATGTTTCCTCTTGGAAGTTAGTGCTGGGAGTTTGTTTGGCCTAGCTGTCCAAGATCAGTCTCTTATCATTTCTCGGTCTTTGAAAATGCTTCTCAGTTTTGCTACAATTCATCATTGATTTGCCAAGAAGTCTCCAAAGGAAGACAGGAGTTATGTTTAGATCTCCTTCCACTGTTGCCCCAGGGAGCTAGTGAAGGGTAAACAATCCAAATAGGGAAATATCAGAAGGATTTCAGAACACTGTACATTCTAGCATTTAGAACAATGTGCTCAACTGGTAATGCTTTAACACAGGATGCATTTTTTGAAAAAAGCAAATCATTTTCTGTATATTTTAACAGTTAGGAAAAAGAGCCTCTCAACAAAAAGATAAATATTACATTTTCAGAAGTTCGGAAAATATTGCACAAACTGAAACAAACTATTTCAGTCTTGAACAAAGCTTTTGGACAGAGCCAGACAGAGCCTCAGTCCACAGAAGGCCATTCTGGTGAAATGACTTGTCAGAACGTCATGTGAAGGGGCTGTTCAGACCGAAGCTGCTATGGCAGCCATTGTCTTGTTCTCGCTCACACACCTACGAGTCCAGAGTAAGCACACAATTTCATTGTTCCCTGAGCTGTTAATATCAGAGGCTTCATAATGGAACCCATTCGCCATATTTGCATATGGCACTTTTCCAACAAGGACTCGGAGCGGGCTTGAAAGGACTCGGAGCGGGCTTGAAAGGACTCGGAGCGGGCTTGAAAGGACTCGGAGCGGGCTTGAAAGCCGGCCCACTTTAGTGCCAATGGCAGAAAAATGTCAAGTGCCAATTAGGAGAGGTTTGCCACCATTCAGTGGTACCCCACCCCCTCTACTACTGCCCTTCCTCCTAACCTACTCTCTCATACTCCAAGGCCCTTCCCTTCACCCCTATCCATACTCCCCCATTACAGCCTACAAAATAGTGCCTCCCTACTGGCACCCTGAAACAAAAGCTGCCTCCTTCCTCTAGCCTGAGAGTGAAAACAGATAGCAGCTCTCTCCTCCCCGATTAGTCTGCTCTCTTCGTTGGTTCACCAAATGTCATGTATAGGCTAGGCTGGTAGCTAGTTAGTAGATTCCAAACCAGATTGGTGGAGTTAGTTTGTAGCTCTTGGGCTACTTGCATGTGTAGCTTGGCCGGAGAATGGAAAAGCACCACTACAATATGCTTGACTATTTAGTGCTAAAACAATGCAAAGGCTAACATAATAGCTCCAGCAACCTCTTCATCAAGCTAGCATGTTGATACAATAGCTCCAGCAACCTCTTCATCAACCTAGTATGTTGATACAATAGTTCCAGCAACCTCTCCATCAACCTAGCATGTTGATACAATACTCCAGCAACCTCTTCATCAACCTAGCATGTTGATACTGTAGCTCCAGCCATCTCTTCATCAACCTAGCATGTTGATACTGTAGCTCCAGCAACCTCTTCATCAACCTAGCATGTTGATACAATAGTTCCAGCAACCTCTTCATCAACCTAGCATGTTGATACTGTAGCTCCAGCAACCTCTTCATCAACCTAGCATGTTGATACTGTAGCATTGTTGTCTTTGTTATGATGAAGTTTCACAACATTTGATCTCATACAGCCAACCATCTGTGACTCCAATAGCATATTTTAGACAACAATCTCCTTCTAGGTCACAGCCTTTCTACCACTGTATTAGATTATATTTTTACGTGATCACATAACCTTTCATGTGGTTTTGGTAGGATTTACAGTACATTTTGGGATATTTCACATGATTACATAGGCCATGCCCTGCAAACAAAATGTCACACAGTCACAGTGTTTTCAATTTACATAGTTGACACACATGATTACATTGTTTATTTATTTATGCCCTCCCCTGGGATATGAACTCACAACCTCTTGGTTCAATGCATTACGTACAATCTTCCTGCTACGCCACCATGTCTGTGCCAATAACTGATTTTACCTCTATTCCTATACTTTGGACTTCAAAGTAAATCTCAGCTTTGTTAAAAAAACAAAACACTCAATAATAACTATTATATCTATCATTGTGATTCAGGAGTAAGTAAATAATATGCCCCACCAACATATTGTCAACTATATAGAAAACCCCCAAATTGATGAAATAAGTAAAGGAAATCAATGATGAGATCGTCAGATTAATTTAGAACTAAAATAGCAGTGCAGATGGCACTCTTGAGCTAATTGCAGAGATGCATTGTAGGTAATTAATCTGTGGAGGACTTCTGAGAATACTACAGACTTTGTGACACAGCAGAAAGATCAGCGTACTCCAAATATAGAGAGTGTGATTTTAAATCCCAGGTGCGTCCCTAAGTGATCAAATGTAATCATATCGATTAAATATACAGTATGACACTATTTTATCTGAACAGCTTACCACTTACCTTAAAACTCCAATATTATTTCATTATTTCCCTTACAAAAAAAACATGAAAAGAGACACGTGAGATTAGTTGTTCACGTGAAACAATATGTTCACATGTATTACTTTTTGAGTTCTCATGTTAACACCACTTTTTCACATGTGTGGAGAATAAAGTTTTCACCTCACGTGATATGCAGTAAAAGCAACATGTGAAATAAGCAGTTTCACATTGTGAAAAACATTTAAAAAATGTAAACATTTTGCATCCCCATGTCACATTTCTTTCACGAGATCATGTTTCGCGTGTGCTCAAATGTTTTCACATGTGTAGCTTCACATTATCACATTAACTTCACCAAAGATCACGTGATCACATGTGAAATTCATGTGTTTATTCCATAACAGAGCTCAAGTTCTTGTTGCGTCCTTGAATGAAAGTAAAGACATTTATTGTGGAATGGCTGAAAAGGCTATGTTAGCTGATGTGAGTCTGAACTTAACTTCATATGAAACTTGTGTGATATCAAGTATTGTGTTAAAATACAGTGTAGTCAGAAAAAAAGACAAGACATCTTTATAATACAAAAGGTAATCTTGTTTGTCCAATTGGGGCCACTGTTGTTCCTCCACATACCATTTCCCTAACTTACCGCCTCCTGCCACTCAAAAGGATTTTCCCCCTGTTCTTTTTCTCTTTCATTCTTTCATTCAATCTCTGTGTCAATTTTTTTTCTTCCCAGTCTTGATTCTCAGATGGTTGGATCTGATTTGCATGCATTTGCATAATGAAAGTCATTTGCATGCTCAGGGGCAGACTGTACCATGAGAAAAGACATGAAAAGGTGTGTGTGTGGGGTGTGTGTGTATACGTACATATGCATGTATGTGTATCTCGGCTGGTTAAACTGCATACTCACATTTTCTCTTTTTGCCTCCCTATTCTTATTTTTTGTGCAGACTACCAACACCACCATGACAGAATGCTGGCAAAATTAGGCTGAAAAACAGGGAGAGGAGGAGAGGTTGCTGTTGACTCTGACTCCCTCTCCTCCGTATCTCCTCTCCCCTTCTCCCCTCCCTCGCTTCATCCTCAGCTGCCTTCCCCATTCTCCTGTACCGCGTGACGCAGCCCACGCCACCATCTTAGGACGACGCTCGCTGGCATGAAATGGAAGTGAGGACCAGAGAGAGCAGGTAACAACAACAGCCCTGCACCCGCCATGCTGCATCACGCCTCCATAACACCACCACCATCACCCCATCCTTTCCTCCTCCTCCGGACCCTCCCTTCTCTCTCGCTCCCTCCCTCTGCCAGGCTGGCCTTGCCTTTAAGCACCTCAGATGTGTTTGCTAATTGCAGAAATCACGAGACGCGTTGATGGAGGGGGGAGGAAGGCTGGGTTTTTTGTGTGTGTGCTTGCATTAAATCCCTCCTCGCTCTTGCTCTCTCTCAGGCATTCAGTGGGCATCTGTGCTCTGAACAGCCCAGTTTTCTTCCCGTTTGGGAATTGTTGTGCCATCCTCTTCACACACGCCCGACATGGCGGCGGCTGCCATTTTGGTTGAAATACGCGGGCCGTATTCCCTGGTCAGAATAACTGAGACATGAATGTTCCACATTTAGCATATTATATAAGATAGTTACACCCAGAGTATATTAGCTAGGGCTATATTTTATCATCACTATTCTTATTATCATTTGTAATCAAAGACAGAGTATGCTTTTTGCAATATTTATTTTTTACCAAGTCTTATCATTCCTTTTTTGTAATTAATTATCCTGATTTCCTGACATGTACAGATTTACGCTAATGACTGTTTAGTTAAACATTCTAAAAGCAGCTCAGAGCATCTCATTAAAGGACAGAACTGTGACGTCCACGAGTCAGTGAATATGCTACTCAGACAGACACTGCAGTACAACACCAACACATAGCGAAAGGGACCAGGAGAGAGTGAGTGTGGTTGAGGGACAGAGAGAGGGAGTGAGAGAGGCAGAGGCCGAATGAGAGTATGATAGCGAGGTCTCAGTGGAGGAAAGCTGTCTTTGTGTTGGTGGGTGAGGTGTTGGGGGAGCTGGTGCTGAGACAAGTCATGTATTGTTCTCCTAAGCAAGCTTGTTGTAGCGACTCCTGTATTCCGAGCAGAGAGCTCCAAGTTTAAAAAACGCTTAATAACCCAAACACCAATTAGAGTCGGCTGGGTCCTATTAAATAAGGCAGCCGGTAAACAATGTGTGCCATTGTCCGTGCCACACGGAGAGAACTCCCTTTGTTTGTGTCTGCGTACTGGAGGTCGAGACAGTGCTATGGCTAAGATACTGTACAGTGCCAGAGCATTGCTAATGGATAGGCTACTGAGTTACTACCTATGCATATGGACGGTGAAACACTAGAGTGCTCTAAAGTCTGTCTCGTCGACAATCCCGCCAAGGTATTCCGCTGCATGAGGTCTACAGAGACATTGCTGTTAGGACTAGACATAATGAATTTATTAAGGTTATTAAAATAAATTATAGCTTCTGATTAAGCCAAATGTGGAGAGAGAAGAAAATCATGACAAAACCACAACATTCACATTGGAGCTTCATCGGACCATTAGCTGGTAGCAGTTTTTAATTAAAGTTGTTTTTGTCTAAGTTTCTATGTTGGGGAGCCAGTCTAACAAAACATTGCATGAGAACCTTAATAGTAACAGTGTAATCTAATGCAAACCCACTAATCACGGGCAGTCTCTGTAAACAGGTGGTAGATTGAGCAGGGGCCACGGCCATTCTCAATTTACTGTGTAAATTATGCAGAGCCCAAAACAATACAAACAGTAGACAGTGGAGTGGCTGGCGTTGGGTAATGAGATGATGTGTGGCCTGTGCGGGCTGGGAGCGAGGCGAGTCGAGGGGGTGGGTGGGCACAGTCAGCAGCTTGCGTCTGAGTGTGCGGGTCTGGAGGGCTGGAGTTTGGGCAGGGGGCAGACACTGTCCCGTCTGCACACACCCCTCCTGCCTAGACTAGAGGGTGGGGGGAGGCAGCTGGGACCTGGAGCACCCTCCCCCATACCTCCAGCAAAAGCTCCAGTCTTGGGAACTTTTGTGGAAGGCAGAGGTCCCCCCAATATTGGCACGTAGGGGCCCCCTAAAGTCTGGCTGTGTCTGTGGCTCCCACTCACCCCCTCCCTCCTGTCTCCCCACAGCTTCCCAACCCCACACCTCCCTCCCCACTCCCTGCCTCTCTCCCCAATGTGACGCTGGGGGCCTGGGAAGGACTTGAAGTTCACGGCCAGACCTCCTATTGAGCTGACAGGCTGACTGTTTGCTCAATTCGACTCCCTATTCAAGACTGAGCTAGAGGGGGAGTTTAAGGGGTGTAGGGTGGGGGTGTTGGTGGGGGGGACACCATAGCACTGTGATTATTCATTCAGAGGGAGAGACACGTGAATGGAGAGAGAGGAAAGGCCAGGAAGAAGATAAAGGGTAGAAGGGAGGGAGAATAGACAGGGTGCATAAATAAGAGTGAGGATTCCGTGCACAAAGTTTGCTCTGAGCAGTGTGTGCCCCCTCTCACACTCCCTTAGACTCTTAATTACCAGAGTCCTCCACTCTACTCTCTCCCTCCTTTCTCTTTCTCTCCTCCTCTCACAATCATTCTCATCATCCTCTATGTCCCCCTGTCCCCCTGGTTTTATTGGCCCACATGCTGTGGTTGTAAATTTACCATTAACTAGCTCATTCACCGTAGGCCACTCAACAAAAACAAGACCATGATTCCCAATAACTCAAACCGACACCAATACCCTAAACCCCTTTTGTGACTCCACTTCTGTCTCATTTTACGTTTAATTAGAAATGTCCTTCCTTGACTTGTAGTTAGCCCATTGACATACAGTACAGTTTAAACTGCTATCAAGATGCTAGCTGGCATGGCTAACATGATTCTGGCTAAAAGCTAATATGGCTAACATAATTCTAGCTAATAGCTAATATGGCAGACATGATGCTAGCTAGTTAGCATGCTGGCTCTACCCATTGTAGTTTTGAACCCAGAAAACCGCAAACATCATGGCTAGTTCTCTATGTACTCTATGACCCTTGGGTAAGATTTTAAGTTGCTTGTCTGAGTGGCTCTAAAATAAAAGGGCCCCCAGCTCTCAGAAGTCCCTCAGTCTCAGCTCCTACAGCTTAGGGTGTGTCACATGCTTCCTCTTTGCATTATGGCCCCGTAGTGTACCAGGCTCCCAACAGTGGCTTTCAACTTCACCCTCAATTCCCTTGGCTAGCTGGCAGGCTTACCTCAGCTAAAACCAGACCAGGCGCACCTAAGACCACTTGTCAGAAACTCCCTGATGGTTTTTGCTATATGAAAGAGACTGTCAGTTCACTAGAAAAGATTTTAAAACATAATGTACTGGCTTTATTGTGAGTTTGTTTTATTTCTCCTGATGTTTTAACCAGTGGTTGGAACCGGTTCAGGGAACAGAACCGAAAACCAGAAAATAACAAAACATGTCAAGGAATGGAAATAGAACTGGGAACGAAAGTAATCTCCCGTGTTCCCGGAACAGAACCGCTATTTTCAAATCTTGAAAACTGGTTAATAATGTTATTTTTTGTTCCAAAAATATCCCTAATGTCTAGTGTATAATTCTGCAATTCAGTGAAGTTCTGATGCTAGTAATAGCCTATACACAATCCCAATTTATGTAATGATGCTCAGCGCTTCAAACCATGCTCCTCCATTTCTCTCGCTCTCTCCCCACCTGTTGAAAATTCAGTTCCATCATCTCTGACCAATTAAACATGTAGCCTGCACGTTCCACAGCAAGAACAAAAAATATAGAGGTTCAGTTCGGAATGATTGGAAAATAATTTGGGTCCCAACCCCTGCTTCTAACATACTATCTTTTTTCCTCCAGGCAAATAATGGTCCAGAACACTGGGAGAGGGCAGAAATGACAGCGAGCAGTAATCCATTTGGAGAAGAGAAGTTGCCCACAAACTACCAACCCATCCCTAGTATTTGCAATGGAACAGGCCCATTACAACAATGTTTGTCCACTACACTCCGACTTGTGCCACAACATTTGAGCATCAGAGCACTTTAGCTGCCTCTGACATGTGGTTGGACCTCTGGCCTGGGTTTTGTTATCCAACAAGGGCCAATCAGGATTGGTTTTCTTTCCTTTCATTAAGCCAATAAGAAAGTGGGGTGGTGGCATGGAAAACAAGAGTAAATATCTCAAGATCCAAGATGAACAGAGAAGCACTGATTCTTGGATACACTGTGCTATGAATGAGAAACATAATATAATAATAATATATCCCATTTAGCAGACGCTTTTGTCCAAAGCGACTTACAAGTCGGCTGGGGCCACTACTTTTACATATGGGTGGCCCTAGTGGGAATCGAACCCACGACGCTTGGCGTTGCAAGCGCCATGCTCTACCGACTGAGCCACACATGACATGTGATGTGTACCTACAGTATTTGCTTGCAGCCTCAATAACATCTACACTGAGTGTCCAAAACATTAAGAACATCTGCTCTTTCCATGACATAGACTGACCAGGTGAATCCAGGTGAAAGCTATGATCCCTTAATGATGTCACTTGTTAAATCCACTTCAAATCAGTGTAGATGAAGGGGAGGAGACAGGTTAAATAAGGATTTTTAAGCCTTGAGACAATTGAGACATGGATTGTGTCTGTGCCATTCAGAGGTTGGATGGGCAAGACACAAAAATGTAAGTGCCTTTGAACAGGGTATGGTAGTAGGTGCCAGGCACACTGGTTTGTGTCAAGAACTGCAACACTGCTGGGTTTTTCACCCTCAACAGTTCCCCGTGTGTATCAAGAATGGTCCACTAGCCAAAGGACATTCAGTCAACTTGACACAACGGTGGGAAGTTTTGGAGTCAACATAGGCCAGCATCCCTGTTGAACGCTCTTCAACACCTTGTAGAGTCCAAGCCCCAACGAATTGAGGCTGCAACTCAATAGTAGGAAGGTGTCCTTAAATGTTTTGTACACTCAGTGTGTGTTACATGTGAGGAAATGTTCCTTGCAATACAGATTATTAGGTGCAAACATTTCTATAATAGCATAGAGCACTTTACTACTACTACTACTACTACTACTACTTTAATTTAAAGTAAATAACAATGTATGAATAGAGTCCATGGTGTTTCATGGGAATGTTGTATAACAAGCTATATAAATAACATAGACCTACCTAGAATTTTTTTGCCCATTTTTGTTTTTATATTTTATTGTTTACTAGTTGCTATGACTGACAGACACATGAATGTGAGACCCACGGCAGCAGTGAAGAATACTGCACTGCGATTGGACGGCTCCGTGTGTCATATGACACAGAGGCGAATAGGAGAGCTGTTGTCTTTATACTCTATGCAACTGTTTTTGGCCTGCTACCAAATATATTGGGCAAGCCTTCAACAGGATTATTTTTGGGCAAACAATCTCATGAAATATTACACTGTTTGTTCAGTTCTCTCTTACCATGTAGTTTGTTGTTGTGTGTGTGTGTGTGTGTGTGTGTGTGTGTGTGTGTGTGTGTGTGTGTGTGTGTGTGTGTGTGTGTGTGTGTGTGTGTGTGTGTGTGTGCGTGTGAAAGAAGGAAAGAGTGAACGTTAGAGAGAAAGTTAGACATTACAGATGAACATAACACATTTGATTTATAAAACAAATTGTGGAAAGACATTTTAGTTTGCATTTGTCAATAACAGAGTTGAATATGCTGGCCCTAAGCCTCTGCCAACGCAAATCAGTGTAGGAATTACACATCTAATATTCCTGATGGCAGAGCTCTGTTTGATCAGCAGTGTGGTTTATAGGGAGTAAGCTAGGCTGCACGGACAGAACATTCTAAACCACTTAATCTTTCCAAGTAGGCTTTGAATGCAGTAGCCTGGCTTTCCCTAGCAAACCACGTCAGCGTAATACAAGGTACTTTAGCGTAAGACATGATAAAAACAGAGAATTCAAATACTTCCTTAATTTCCTGTCCCTTCACATTATCGCACAGATACACACACACGCAAGCAAATGCAATAATTGCAAGCACTATCATAGACTAGTTTGTTTTATATACATTTTCAGGAAGTGGCACATTTTTATTCTAATTGATAATGTATGCAAATCTTTTAAATATTCATTTTAACAATCTATTCAGCGCTTGTGCAATTGAGTTGAAGGAGACTATCTTGGTCTGATTTTGTAAATGTATTATTTTGATCATCTTGAGCATCACAATGCTATATTATTACATCTGCCTGGATAAGCTTGAAATTGAAAAAACATTTTTAATCCGTAACTAAAAGTCACTTCAGGGATGGCTAAAACCAGTTTATCCGCATTTAATCAACAAATTGTGGTCGCTGAAATGTTTAAATAATTATTTGTTTCTTGTTTTGTTTTGCACCGAGATGAAATGTCTATTCAGATATTTTGAAGCAACCGATGTTGTTTGTGTTATGTAATCTAGTGTGTATTATGTAATGCTAGATTGCACTGAATGAACCACGTGCCTTTGTATGAAAAACAAACTTTGTCCTGTCATGGATTAGTAATAAAAGTTTACATTGAAAACAAACAGAAAACAACAGTTTTGTTCTATTTCTGTCCATCTCCATGAATCTTTTGGCATATAAGAAAGAGAAGGTGGAAGACTCACAAAAAAAAAAATCACTGACAGTATATCACAAGACATACTTGCCCTAATTTGAAGCGGTTAGCAGGTTTACTGATAACTCAGAGCCAGGACTGGAAAATACTATTGCCAAATTCCACAGGATTAAGGATCTTATACGTTTAGTGTTGAGCTACTTGAGATCACAATAATCATTATAATAGTTGTGATAAAAAGTCAAATCTTCAAATAATTCCAATTCAATACATGGTTGAGATGGATTTTTTTGTAAACGCAATCCATAACTGCTTTCATTTATTTTAAGTTTACTGAATTTTAAATAACCCTCAACACACACACACTCGTGCGCACATGCACACACACACTCGTGTGCACGCACACACACACACACACACACACACACACACACACACACACACACACACACACACACACACACACACACACACACACACACACACACAACCCTACTCGGGTGTGTAGTCCTGTGTGTACTGCATGTTACAGTGTAATGTCACTGAGATGTTTGACACCACATTTGGCAAATGTGCCAACAACCGGCATATGGGCCCTCACAAGTCACTACCATTGTCATGTAAAAGAGTCTGCTGACCCTAGTGTATAGGTCTGTATATATACTTTAAAACAAATGAAATGCAACCCGAACAGCATAGGTTTATCAAGCAGTTGTTTTCATTTTAGGAATCTTTGCAATTTAATGTAAACATTTGAATGCTGCAAGCATGCCGACACAGGATTTTGATAACCACATTGGATAGTGTCAGAGTTCTGAAAGAAACTACTGTTTTGTATAACTATGGCCAGTAGAAAACAAGTGGCTGTACAATTAAACATCCACTCCACGCAAATATTATAGTGCCCTTATTAACCGGGCCAGGTTGCAAGTACATTATGTTCCAGGCATTAACATCCAGTCTTTTGTGACATCTCCCCTCGCCCCCCATGTTTCTTGGCAGTGTTATCGTTCTCATAATCTAATTCACTGGTTTCTGTCAACCTGCCAAGAGACAAGTTGCATTAGTTGAGCGCTATAGGCTTTAATGAACTGAGCCGTGATGTTAAGCACATTTGAGCAATGCTAGCTACACAACGGAACTGTTGTCGGACTGATGGTGGATTATGATCTGAGCTAGCTGCTGCTTGAACTCACAGGTTGGTCAGGGTCAGATCCAGGGTAAAGTCACCCAGCTTGTCTGTGGAACGCTCCTGCTACTCGCCAAGATACGCTCGGCTTCTTTTGTAGCCCCGTCATCCATTGGCATCATGTCAACAAGAGGGAGCCATGGAAAATAGAGGAAGATTTCAATGTTCTATAATCATATGGGCTACAAATCGTATTGGCTCTGTGAGCGTCATTTGAAGATGCACAATATTGATTTACAATACCTGAGGTCACTTGACATTTTATCGCCTGATAATGTGAATGCTTCAAACAAAGGATTAGCATGGGCAAATAAGGAGTTTCTGTAGTTAACATTTAGAGGGTGAAGCCTTCTTTCGTGAGAAGCATGCGTTAGCTACGTCTAACATGAGAGCGGTGTATGAAGAGACTCTTAGGCATTCCAAGATGGAAAAATATGTCTGTCAACATATGGTCTGTCAACGTAGCTTTAACCTGATACGTAAAATGGAAGATTCACATTTCTGACCATAGCTGTTTGATGGACAGTGGCACCAGGCCAGTGCCAAGGGAGTACAGAGGGGAAAATGGCATGTATTGGTAGTTGCCCAAGGGTCAGGAACTTGGGTGCTGCTCCTTTCATAGTTTCCTCAGCATCATCATTAACATGCAGGAATGTGCCCTTAGGAGTCCATTCTGTGTGGTTTTGGAGGGAAACGTGTTCTCAACCCATCACTATGGACAAGTATAATTTTGACCTCTTTAAGCGGTTGTTGGTCCACAGTTTGCTGCTTTTTTTCGCTGCACTGCCGTCTTTCGTTTGACGGCCGTTCCATGCAGTGAGCAAAAAGACAGTGGCCAGAGGTGCATGCTAAAAATATGATGAATATTTAATCAACAGAAAAATGTTATCAACAGAAAATGTAATAAAGTAACAAAGTACTGGGCTGAAATTCCACTGGATCAAGTGAAAAGCATTGATCACTGATCAATTGTGGCCACTGTCTTTGTTTTGTGTGGCTCAGTCGGTAGAGCATGGCGCTTGCAACGCCAAGCGTCGTGGGTTCGATTCCCGCTGGGGCCACCCATATGTAAAAGTAGTGGCCCCAGCCGACTTGTAAGTCGCTTTGGACAAAAGCGTCTGCTAAATGGGATATATTATTATTATATTTTTTTGGATGCGTTATGCGAATCCTGTCCTGGAATGTCAAACAGCTTGGACAGAGCTGGCGAATGGAGGCAGTAAGAACTGTGAGTAATAGCGTCTCTTTCACAGCCCTCCCAACCCCCTGCATCCGCCTCAACCGCCAAAACGTCCCTCCAAACTTTATGGTGATGTCATTCATATGCAAAAGAGGCGTGCTTTCAGTGAAGGAGTGAATGAGTGAGTGTGTGCATGCACATGTTACTCGAGTAGTTGATTCCATTACTTGAAGCACCATTACACTTGCCTGTCACTAACCAAACGACCTGAGAAAAATGTGTACACCTAAATCACCCACCTCCCACCATCCCCCACCTCCACTTACTCATCCTCACTATCAAGTTCTTTTGGCGCAAGCCTTATTTGGATCCTGTTAAAATATAACCTATAATTTGTTCTTGAGCAATCTTATACATGTACACTCTCAATGGGGCGCATTGGATTGTTGAGGCTAACTAAGTATAGCCTGCTATAATTATTTAACAAGCGGGATCTAGTTTCCTTCTGTCTTTAATTATGACCATTGCATTTGTAAAGTGAATTGGTGGAAGGTCAAATGCAACTCAAAAGGTTGGTTTTACAATCTCGTAAAATTAAACGCATTCTGCCATGTTTGCTCAGTTTAAGCACTCTACTCTCATTTGGTGTGGTCGAGGGGAAGTTTAAACGTCACTGAGGGGTTAGGCTAACTCAATAACTATCACAAATCAACATTGCTGTTGTTGAAAGGGTCTTGATCTCTCCTTGACTGACAGAAATCCTATCATCTTGTCTTTGGTTTCGACCTACATTAACTGTGCCTCCACTCCAATTGCAGCTTCTCTTTAACGTAGAATATTTTTGCCTCAGATGTTGAAACCATAAAATAAGTTAATTATGGGGAATTATATTAAACAGTGCCGTTTTGATTTGATTGCTGATTAAATACCAATCAATCTCATTAGATAATGAATCAAATCTGACACTTTTGACAGATTCTGAAACGTGTGTCTAGTGTCTTATCATGGGAAGGCAGAAAGCTAGTGGAGCTTCTCCCCTAATCCCTTAAAAACAAAAGAATAAATCTGAGTTCCAGTGTGTGGGAATAGAACCCTTGGGTCAAATTAGCATACACACACAGTGGCATTGGATGGGACCAGAAGGGTGTCCCGAAAGCAACCCTGGAAGGTCTGAGGAAGGCCCCATTAATAGGCGGAGGAGGCTAGAGAAGAGAGGGGCTGGGGGTTGCGAATAGAGGTGCGAAGAGTTAATGCAGACAGTTCAACAAAGGCATCCACCGCCATCGGGGCAGAGAGGAGCACGGGAAAAGAGCCGGGGTCAAGGGGAACTCAGGGGGGTTCAAGTTCAAGGCAACTGTCACTGTCTGCATTTTAAGTGCCGTACCACACCCACCCAGTTCTTCTACTCCCATTGGTACCCCCATTCTCTCCTCTTCCCAACATTAAATCTGAGGCTAAACACAAATTCCCTTTTGTCTCACTGCTGCCCTATCGACAAAATAAAGGTGTAAGTAAAACAATGCATCATTTCAGGATTAGTCTTGGTGACTCTTATGATAATGTGTGTGATTTTGAACTGTGGCTTCCGTGGGAGAGTGGGAAGAGGCTTATTGTGCATTTCGCTTAGGTGGGTGGTATTTTACTGGCAAGAAAATGAAATGTTCAGTGACTTATGCATGATATGTGTATACGAGGTTGTACCATTACACTCTATAAGGGAAGGGTCTTCATAGAGCTGATGGTTGTTGTGGTAACCTGTGTTCTTATTCTGATTTGGTTGTTCATTTTGAGAGACTGAGTAATTGTGTAAAGCTGTGCAACACAGGCAGATCTTTACCACAGATAGCTACACAGCAAAATAGTGGCCATTTTGAAGCAGACACATTTTTTTAAATAAAATGAATCTAGATATACAAAGCAGTAAATCAAACAGTCAGATAATGCCATAGGATAGTGACATAGCCTATTTCATTTTTAAATAGTTGATATTTGCATAAACAATCATCAATTTTACCATCTGTTTCCGCAATGTTTCCATTGAGGCATTGCCACACTGAATGACAGACAATAGTCTCTATAGGACTCTACATTAGGCTCAGTTAATCCACTATGGCATTACATCAATACTGACTAATCTTGACCAGAGCAGAAGTTCAAGTTCATTTAATGAACTGAAATCCCACGTGTGCTTTCAGTTGGCGCTGCCTCCATTGAGAAAGAGCATATGTTTGTTTGCTTGTGACCAGACTGGGTTAGGGGGCACCCTGACCACCACCACCCCATAAAGAGAATATCATCACTGGCCTCTTGTCACCTCTTAACCTGGGGCTACAATGGAAGGTCAATTGAGCGGAACTTTGCATACCCTAGTCTTTGTGTTTGTCTCAAACGTCCAATCGACCGCAAGGTGTCCACAAGCTGACCCCATATCCCCATGGCTCACTGGCCACACATTAACCAATCAGGACTGGCTGTAACCCCACCACCCAACCCTGTTTAAGAATTCTGAATGGTCCCCAAGGAGAGAAGTGTTTTGCTGTGGAGAAATGTGAACTATTTCTAAGGATATAACAAGTATTATAAATACAGTGCATTCAAAAAGTATTCATACCCCTCAACTTACACATTACACATTTAGTTGTGTTACAGCCTGAATTCAAATTGGAAAAAATGGGGAAAAAACAACAAAAAACATCTACACACAATGACAATGTGAAAATAATTTTGGAACATTTTGCAAATTTATTTTCAATTATTCACACCCCAATACATGCTAGAATCACCTTTGGCGGTGCTTAAAGCTGTGAATCCTTCCGGGCAAGTCTCTAAGGGCGTTGCACACCTGGATTGTATATTATTTGCACATTGTTAATTTGACATTTCTTCAAGCTCTGTCAAGTCAGATGTTGATCATTTCTAAACCGCCACCCATAGGAAAAATGTGATGCCCAATAAGGCATTTTTCTGATCACCTGAGATTAATTTGATCTTCTCAATTTTGAATCATGTGGTTCTCCTTCATGTGTGACTTCTTTCTCCTAAAGGCCCCTTAGGAGAAATACAAAGATGTAAAAGAGAAGCTATTCTTTGAAACATGATAGATTGAGAGTGTAAATTTGATATGCAATTGAGATGTCCCTCCAGGACATCTACACCACCCGATGTTACAGGAAGGCCATAAAGATCATCAAGGACATCTACCAACTGAGCCACTGCCTGTTCACCCCGCTATCATCCAGAAGGCGAGGTCAGTACAGGTGCATCAAAGCTGGGACCGAGAGACTGAAAAACAGCTTCTATCTCAAGGCCATCAGACTGTTAAACAGCTACCACTAACATTGAGTGGCTGCTGCCAACACACTGACACTGACTCAACTCCAGCCACTTTAAAATGGGAATTGATGGGAAACGATGTAAATATATCACTAGCCACTTTAAACAATGCTACCTTATATAATGTTACTTACCCTACATTATTCATCTCATATGCATACGTATATACTGTACTCTATATCATCGACTGCATCCTTATGTAATACATGTATCACTAGCCACTTTAACTATGCCACTTTGTTTACATACTCATCTCATATGTATATACTGTACTCGATACCATCTACTGTATCTTGCTTATGCTGCTCTGTACCATCACTCATTCATATATCCTTATGTACATATTCTTTATCCCCTTACACTGTGTATAAGACAGTAGATTAGGAATTGTTAGTTAGATTATTTGTTGGTTATTACTGCATTGTCGGAACTAGAAGCACAAGCATTTCGCTACACTCGCATTAACATCTGCTAACCATGTGTATGTGACAAATAAAATTTGATTTGATTTGAGATGTACAGCGAATTAAAGGACATCTTATTATCATATACTCAAGAGCTAAATCTGAGCAATAGGATAAACAATTGAGGTTCATAGTAATAATTGAACTGCATTCAACTGAAATGTGTTTCTTGCTTTTAGCACAACCCCTCTGAGTCAGAGAGTTGCGGGGGTCGACATTAACCGACATCATCGGCACCCGGGGAGCAGTTGTTGGGGGTTAACTGCCTTGCTCAGGGGAGGAATGACAGACTTTTACCTTGTCGGCTCGGGATTCAATCCAGCAACCTTTCAGTTATTGGCCCAACGCTCCTACCCACTATGCTACCTGCTTTAAGACAATTGAGAGAACTCATATTTGATCACACTGAGATAGATCCTAGATTATATGTGGTGATACTTGTCTGTGATAAGTGAAGCATGTTTGAGATGGATTCTAATTATTTGGAGTCAGATGGAGATTATGTTGAGATTTTGTTCTTCTTTTCTTTCCTGCATGAATTGAGGGAGTTGAAAGGAAACACATTTAAGAGAATTTAGAGAACTCATACATTGATCAATGTGAGACCAATCCATGGTTATTTCTCAGGAGCAAAATGTGAGATATTTGAGAAAATACTCAAAATCTCTCTTTGGTGTTGAATAGTACTCCGTTTTGTCTAGGAGACATACTGTAAAGATGATAAAGATGATAAAAAGATGATAAAAAGTCAAAACTATAACTATGCTACTCAGGAACATTCAATGTCATCTTGGTAAGCACCTTAGTGTATATTTGGCATTGTGTTTAAGGTTATTGTCCTGCTGAAAGGTTTTCCTCTAGGATTTTGCCTGTGCTTAGCTCTACTCCATTTATTGTTATTTAAAAAAAACTCCCTAGTCCTTGCCGATGACAAACCCATTACGTGAATCAGCCTTCGCCATACTCCGTGATTATCCCGAAACATAACACGTTGTATTCAGAACATAAAGTTAATTTCTTTGACACAATTTTTGTAGTTTCACTTTAACCCATTAACAGTTCATGCAGAATTTGTTTTCAGTAACTCTAAATCCCCATCATAAAGAACAACGGTTTGATTTGTCTAATCTTAGCAATTTCTTCTTAGCTAGCTACATAGCCGTCTTTGTATCAAAGATAATTGCGTAATTATCGTATTTCGTCGTCCTAACGTAGTCTACACTGCTATCTGCCCAGCAGCTAGCTAAGCAACTAGCTAACGTCTAAGACAATTGTGTAGTCTAGAGCGATTTTCTAGGTTAGCTAGCCAGCTATTGTCGTTCTTTTAACGTAACGTAATCAACACTGCTAGCTAGCCAGCTAGCCCCCGAATAGCAGCACTGTAGAAACTATTACAGTACAACGGTTTGATTTGTTTGATCGTAGCTAGCTAGCTACATAGCCGTCTTTATATCTAAGACAATTGTGTAGTCTAGAGCGATTCTCTAGGTTAGCTAGCCAGCTATTGTCGTTTTAACTTTTAACGTAACGTAACGCAATCAACACTGCTAGCTAGATAGCTAGCCAGCCCCAAATAGCAGCACTGTAGAAACTATTACACTCGACGGAACGACTTGATTAGTGTAGTGTCAACATCGCAGCCACTGCCAGCTAGCCTACTCCAGCAGTACTGTATCATTTCAATCATTTTAGTCAATAAGATTCTTGCTACGTAAGCTTAACTTTCTGAACATTCGAGACGTGTAGTCCACTTGTCATTCCAATCTCCTTTGCATTAGCGTAGCCTCTTCTGTAGCCTGTCAACTATGTGTCTATCTATCCCTGTTCTCTCCTCTCTGCACAGACCATACAAACGCCCCACACCGCGTGGCCGCGGCCACCCTAATCTGGTGGTCCCAGCGCGCACGACCCACGTGGAGTTCCAGGTCTCCGGTAGCCTCTGGAACTGCCGATCTGCGGCCAACAAGGCAGAGTTCATCTCAGCCTATGCCTCCCTCCAGTCCCTCGACTTCTTGGCACTGACGGAAACATGGATCACCACAGATAACACTGCTACTCCTACTGCTCTCTCTTCGTCCGCCCACGTGTTCTCGCACACCCCGAGAGCTTCTGGTCAGCGGGGTGGTGGCACCGGGATCCTCATCTCTCCCAAGTGGTCATTCTCTCTTTCTCCCCTTACCCATCTGTCTATCGCCTCCTTTGAATTCCATGCTGTCACAGTTACCAGCCCTTTCAAGCTTAACATCCTTATCATTTTTCGCCCTCCAGGTTCCCTCGGAGAGTTCATCAATGAGCTTGATGCCTTGATAAGCTCCTTTCCTGAGGACGGCTCACCTCTCACAGTCCTGGGCGACTTTAACCTCCCCACATCTACCTTTGACTCATTCCTCTCTGCCTCCTTCTTTCCACTCCTCTCCTCTTTTGACCTCACCCTCTCACCTTCCCCCTACTCACAAGGCAGGCAATACGCTCAACCTCATCTTTACTAGATGCTGTTCTTCCACTAACCTCATTGCAACTCCCCTCCAAGTCTCCGACCACTACCTTGTATCCTTTTCCCTCTCGCTCTCATCCAACACTTCCCACACTGCCCCTACTCGGATGGTATCGCGCCGTCCCAACCTTCGCTCTCTCTCCCCGCTACTCTCTCCTCTTCCATCCTATCATCTCTTCCCTCTGCTCAAACCTTCTCCAACCTATCTCCTGATTCTGCCTCCTCAACCCTCCTCTCTTCCCTTTCTGCATCCTTTGACTCTCTATGTCCCCTATCCTCCAGGCCGGCTCGGTCCTCCCCTCCCGCTCCGTGGCTCGACGACTCATTGCGAGCTCACAGAACAGAGCTCCAGGCAGCCGAGCGGAAATGGAGGAAAACTCGCCTCCCTGCGGACCTGGCATCCTTTCACTCCCTCCTCTCTACATTTTCCTCCTCTGTCTCTGCTGCTAAAGCCACTTTCTACCACTCTAAATTCCAAGCATCTGCCTCTAACCCTAGGAAGCTCTTTGCCACCTTCTCCTCCCTCCTGAATCCTCCTCCCCCTCCCCCCCTCCTCCCTCTCTGCAGATGACTTCGTCAACCATTTTGAAAAGAAGGTCGACGACATCCGATCCTCGTTTGCTAAGTCAAACGACACCGCTGGTTCTGCTCACACTGCCCTACCCTGTGCTCTGACCTCTTTCTCCCCTCTCTCTCCAGATGAAATCTCGCTTCTTGTGACGGCCGGCCGCCCAACAACCTGCCAGCTTGACCCTATCCCCTCCTCTCTTCTCCAGACCATTTCCGGAGACCTTCTCCCTTACCTCACCTCGCTCATCAACTCATCCCTGACCGCTGGCTACGTCCCTTCCGTCTTCAAGAGAGCGAGAGTTGCACCCCTTCTGAAAAAACCTACACTCGATCCCTCCGATGTCAACAACTACAGACCAGTATCCCTTCTCTCTCTTCTCTCCAAAACTCTTGAACGTGCCGTCCTTGGCCAGCTCTCCCGCTATCTCTCTCAGAATGACCTTCTTGATCCAAATCAGTCAGGTTTCAAGACTAGTCATTCAACTGAGTGCTCTTCTCTGTATCACGGAGGCGCTCCGCACTGCTAAAGCTAACTCTCTCTCCTCTGCTCTCATCCTTCTAGACCTATCGGCTGCCTTCGATACTGTGAACCATCAGATCCTCCTCTCCACCCTCTCCGAGTTGGGCATCTCCGGCGCGGCCCACGCTTGGATTGCGTCCTACCTGACAGGTCGCTCCTACCAGGTGGCGTGGCGAGAATCTGTCTCCTCACCACGCGCTCTCACCACTGGTGTCCCCCAGGGCTCTGTTCTAGGCCCTCTCCTATTCTCGCTATACACCAAGTCACTTGGCTCTGTCATAACCTCACATGGTCTCTCCTATCATTGCTATGCAGACGACACACAATTAATCTTCTCCTTTCCCCTTCTGATGACCAGGTGGCGAATCGCATCTCTGCATGTCTGGCAGACATATCAGTGTGGATGACGGATCACCACCTCAAGCTGAACCTCGGCAAGACGGAGCTGCTCTTCCTCCCGGGGAAGGACTGCCCGTTCCATGATCTCGCCATCACGGTTGACAACTCCATTGTGTCCTCCTCCCAGAGCGCTAAGAACCTTGGCGTGATCCTAGACAACACCCTGTCGTTCTCAACCAACATCATGGCGGTGGCCCGTTCCTGTAGGTTCATGCTCTACAACATCCGCAGAGTACGACCCTGCCTCACACAGGAAGCGGCGCAGGTCCTAATCCAGGCACTTGTCATCTCCCGTCTGGATTACTGCAACTCGCTGTTGGCTGGGCTCCCTGCCTGTGCCATTAAACCCCTACAACTCATCCAGAACGCCGCAGCCCGTCTGGTGTTCAACCTTCCCAAGTTCTCTCACGTCACCCCGCTCCTCCGCTCTCTCCACTGGCTTCCAGTTGAAGCTCGCATCCGCTACAAGACCATGGTGCTTGCCTACGGAGCTGTGAGGGGAACGGCACCGCAGTACCTCCAGGCTCTGATCAGGCCCTACACCCAAACAAGGGCACTGCGTTCATCCACCTCTGGCCTGCTCGCCTCCCTACCACTGAGGAAGTACAGTTCCCGCTCAGCCCAGTCAAAACTGTTCGCTGCTCTGGCCCCCCAATGGTGGAACAAACTCCCTCACGACGCCAGGACAGCAGAGTCAATCACCAGCTTCTGGAGACACCTGAAACCCCACCTCTTCAAGGAATACCTAGGATAGGATAAGTAATCCTTCTCCCCCCCCGCCCCCCCTTAAATGATTTAGATGCACTATTGTAAGTGGCTGTTCCACTGGATGTCAGAAGGTGAATTCACCAATTTGTAAGTCGCTCTGGATAAGAGCGTCTGCTAAATGACTTAAATGTAAATGTAAATGTAAACATATATGTGCAATATTCTGTACAATCTTCCTTATTTTCACTCTGTCATTTAGGTGAGTATTGTGTAGTAACTACAATGTTTTGATCTATCCTCAGTTCTCCTATTACAGCGCTTAAACTCTGTAAACATTTTAATGTCACCATTGGCCTCATGGTGAAATTCCGAAGTAGTTTCCTTCTCGGGTTGAATGGCGGAACTCCGTTCCTGAGATTTACCTTATCGCCCAAAACCACTCCATTTTCCTTGGATAAATAACTGAGAGAAACAGGTACATTATAATAAATCATTTATACAAACAGCATGGCATGAAATGGAACTGTAAAAAAATATGCAATGTCTAAATCTGGCTTCTCTACGGCCTCTGCATGATGAATTAACGCTCAGGGTGAGGACAGACCCATCTCAGTATGGAGCGCAGTTCACAATCCATGTAGAACTACCATCTCATCATGGTAACTTATTTTTCATGTGACAGGTAGGCCTAGATTTGCTGCAGCACAGCCTATGCTACAGTAATATAATGACTGAATGCGTTCTAATTTACCCATCTACATCTGGCTTTCAGAGGTAACTTTGCTTTTTAATTCGGCATTAATTGTTTTTTTTCATTGCAGCTGCAGAGTTTTAAAACAGCCACTCGAATATCATTGCTTTAAATCAGTGTACGTGCGAGCACTTTCTAGCAGTCTTTCTCTCTCTCCATCAACTCCATTCAAATTGCTACCAAAATAGATAATCCTGTTCTACACATGTCCTAGCCTACCTCTTTCAGCTAATTAGTGATGGGTTAGTTATAATAAGCTTCTAACTTATAGTCTCTGTCTCTTGCTCTTTACGCAAGCACCTGTGCTCCGAAGGTCTCTCCTTAAAAAACACTCCTTAGCTCTTGGAGTCCCATGCAGGAAAAGCTAGACTAGAATAGCTTGCTGGACATGATTTATTTTGCATTTCTTATACATAGGTGGACTATTCGAAGAGGAGGCAAGCTCTTTTTTTCTGAATGTTAAACAGCAGCCAATAAAACTCACGGGTAGTTTGAAAGAAGAGGGAACGCGCGATGGCGGTAGGATATAGCAGTTATTTATTCAGACCCATAACCATCCAATCCTCGTGGAGAGAAGGGAAAGCCTTCTGCATCGCATTCTAGTCCTATATTATTTAAGGATGTCATTAGAATTATAAAATGAAGGACAATGAAACTTATTTCATTTAACTGTTGAAAGCAAGAAAGCAATGAAGCAACAATAGAGAAAGAGGAGGTAGGCTAATAACATTAGGGGAAATATTATGAAAGATATACATAGTGGCAAGTAAAAGTATGTGAACCCTTCAGAGTCACCTGGATTTTGGCATAAATTGGTCATAAAATTTGATCTGACCTTCATCTAAGTCACAGCAATAGACACTCGCAGTGTGCTTAAACTAATAATACACAAATTATTGTATTTTTCTTGTCTATATTGAATACATAATTTAAAAATTCACAGTGTAGGTTGGAAAAAGTATGTGAACTCCTAGGCTAATGATTTCTCCAAAAGCTAATTGGAGTCAGGAGTCAGCTAACCTGGAATCCAATCAATGAGATGAGATTGGAGATGTTGGTTAGAGCTGCCATGCCCTATACAAAACACACACAAAACTGGAGTTTAATATTCACAAGAAGCATTGCCTGATGTGAACCATGCCTCGAACAAAAGAGATCTCAGAAGACCTACGATTAAGAATTGTTGACTTGCATAAAGCTGGAAAGGGTTACAAAATTATCTCTAAAAGCTTTGATATTCATCAGTCCACGGTAAGACAAATTGTCGACAAATGGAGAAAGTTCAGCACTCTTGCTACTCTCCCTAGGACTGGCCATCCTGCAAAGATGACTGCAAGAGCAAAGCGCAGAATGCTCAATGAGGTTAAGAAGAATCCTAGAGTGTCAGCTAAAGACTTACAGAAATCTCTGGAACATGCTAACATCTCTGTTGACTAGTCTACGATACGTAAAACACTAAACAAGAATGGTGTTCATGGACGGACAACACGGAAGAAGCCACTGCTGTCCAAAAAAAACATTGCTGCACATCTGAAGCACCTGGATGTTCCACAGCTCTACTGGCAAAATAGTCTCTGGACAGATTAAACTAAAGTTGAGTTGTTTGGAAGGAACACACAACACTATGTGTGGAGAAAAAAGGCACAGCACACCAACATGAAAACCTAATCTCAACTGTAAAGTATGGTGGAGGGAGCATCATGGTTTGGGCCTGCATTGCTACCTCAGGGCCTGGACAGCTTGCTATCGTCGAAAAATGAATTCCAGAGTTTATCAATACTTTTTGCGGGAGAACAGAAGTTGGGTGATGCAACAGGACAACGACCCATAACACAGAAGTAAATCAACAACAGAAATGCTTCAACAGAAGAAAATATGCCTTCTGGAGTGGCCCAGTCAGAGTCCTGACCTCAACCCAATTGAGATGCAGTGGCATGACCTCAAGAGAGCAGTTCACACCAGACTTCACAAGAATATTGCTGAACTGAAACAGTTTTGTGAAGAGAAATGGTCCAACATTCCTCCTGATCATTATGTAGGTGTGATCTGTAACTACAGAAAATGTTTGGTTGAGGTTATTGCTTCCAAAGGAGGTTCAACCAAATCAAATTTTATTTGTCACATACACATGGTTAGCAGATGTTAATGCGAGTGTAGCGAAATGCTTGTGCTTCTAGTTCCGACAATGCAGTAATAACCAATGAGTAATCTAACCTAACAATTCCACAACTACTACCTTATACACACAAGTGTAAGGGGTGTGGCAAACCTCAAGTACTTCAAGTGGTAAACTGTCACCAAATTACCCCAAGAATGAGAGTTCTTTCGAACAGGACAGTACCTGTGTGTTTGTTTCTCCGTCCTGGTCCACCCAGGCCGTAGGCGAGGTCAAGGATAGCAGGGTTTGGTACACGAATCGGGTTCTCGGTAGGTCCAGGTCCAAACGCCAACAGGTAAGTCCAAAACAGTCCAGCTCATACACGGTAAATCCAGCCAATCTCTATTGTCTCTTTCTCTATTGTTCATAGATCCTTCCAGCACTCTCTTCTTCTCTTCCTGGTTTTTCTTGACCCTTTATCTGTGGGTTGGCTCCACCTTTTGAGGGTTCCCCTTGCTTCTGGGACTTGTAGTTTTGGTGGTCGGCCATTTTGTGATCTGTAGTTCTGACAGGGGTGGCCATTTTAGTGATCGGGCAGAGCCCGTTTATTAGTTCTGCTCTCACATAACGGCCATTTACCACTCGACCCCCTTCTTTGCCACACATCTCTCCCCCTAGATCCGACCCCCTAGGTCGGGCTACCGCAGCAAAATATGCGTGCATGCGGGATAACCCATCCACGTTTCCCATTTCCTTCCCTGCTCTGTGTTTCAAGTCAAAATGAAACGGTTGGAGACTCAAAAACCACCGCATCACCCGAGCGTTCTTCTCTTTAGCCCTATGCATCCAGGTGAGTGGGGCATGGTCACTGATGAGGGTGAAGTGGCGCCCCAGCAGGTAGTATTTCAGGCTTTCTAGAGCCTACTTTACTGCCAGCGCCTCTTTCTCAACGACTGAGTAGTTGGTTTCCCGTGGTTCCAGCTTCCTGCTTAAAAACAGGATGGGGTGTTCCACCCCTTCTACCTCTTGGGATAGCACTGCTCCCAAGCCGACCTCTGAGGCATCCGTCTGAACCATAAACTCTCTCTCAAAGTCTGGTACCACCAGCACTGGATTACAGCAGAGAGCCTCCTGTAATGTTCTAAATGCTTTGGTGGCCCTTTCATCCCATTTGACCATGTTTGGCCCTCTGGCTCAAGTCATGTCGGTAAGTGGGGCGGCCACTGTGGCATAACTTGGGATGAACTTCCGGTAGTAACCCGTCAGCCCTAGGAAGGCTCGAACCTGCTTCTTATTTACTGGTTTCGGCCATTCTCTAATTGCCTTCACCTTCTTATGTTGGGGTTTGATTAACCCTCTTCCCACAGTGTATCCCAGATACTCTGTTTCCTCTAACCCCACATAACACTTGGCAGGGTTTGCCGTGAGCCCTGCCTTTCTAAGGGCGTCTAACACTGCCTGTACCCGGGGTAAGTGGGATTCCCAATCTGGGCTGTAGATCCCCACATCATCTAAATAAGCTGCGGCATATGCTTTGTGCGGTTTTAGGACTTTGTCCATGAGCCGTTGAAAGGTGGCTGGGGCCCCGTGTAAGCCGAATGGCATGACGGTGTATTGAAACAAACCGTCAGGTGTTGCAAAGGCTGTCTTTTCCTTGGCCCTGGGGGTCAGAGGAATTTGCCAGTACCCTTTTGTCAGATCAAGAGTCGTAATGTACCGAGCATTACCAATTTTCTCCAGTAGTTCATCTACTCGGGGCATGGGGTAGGCATCAAACTTGGAGATTTCATTTACCTTCCGAAAGTCGTTACAGAACCGCAAAGACCCATCGGGCTTGGAGACCATCACAATTGGGCTAGACCACTCACTATGTGACTCTTCGATCACTCCAGCTGTCAACATTTTCTCCGCCTCTGCTCTAATCGCGGCCCGTCGAGCCTCGGGTACCCGATATGGCCTCATACACACTTTTCTCCCTGGTAGGGAAACGATATCATGAGCCGTAACCTCAGTTCGGCCAGGTACCTCTGAAAACGTTTGTCACAAACTAAGTGGTAAACTGTCACCAAATCACCCAAGAATGAGAGTTCTTTCGAACAGGACAGTACCTGTGTGTTTGTTTCTCCGTCCTGGTCCACCCAGGCCGTAGGCGAGGTCAAGGATAGCAGAGTTCGGAACAGAAATCGGGTTCTCGGTAGGTCCAGGTCCAAACGCCAACAGGTAAGTCCAAAACAGTACCGCTCATACACGGTAAATCCAGCCAATCTCTATTGTCTCTTTCTCTATTGTTCATAGATCCTTCCAGCACTCTCTTCTTCTCTTCCTGGTTTTTCTTGACCCTTTATCTGTGGGTTGGCTCCACCTTTTGAGGGTTCCCCTTGCTTCTGGGACTTCTGGGACCTGTAGTTTTGGTGGTCGGCCATTTTGTGATCTGTAGTTCTAACAGGGGTGGACATTTTAGTGATCAGGCAGAGCCCGTTTATTAGTTCTGCTCTCACATATCTGCCATTTACCACTCGACCCCCTTCTTTGCCACAGGGGATAAATAATATGTATATAAAGATATATGAATGAGTGATGGTACAGAACGGCATAGGCGAGATGCAGTGGATGGTATCGAGTACAGTATGTACATATGAGATGAGCAATGTAGGGTATGTAAACAAAGTGGCATAGTTTAAAGTGGCTAGTGATACATGCATTACATAAATATGCAGTAGATGATATAGAGTACAGTATATGCATATGAGATGAGTAATATAGGGTATGTAAACGTTATATTATATTAAGTGGCATTGTTTCAAGTGCTAGTGATACATTTTTACATCAATTCCATTAATAAAGTGGCTGGAGTTGAGTCAGTATGTTGGCAGCAGCCACTCAATGTTAGTGGTGGCTGTTTAACAGTCTGATGGCCTTGAGATAGAAGCTGTTTTTCAATCTCTCGTTCCCTGCTTTGATGCACCTGTACTGACCTTGCCTTCTGGATGATAGCGGGGTGAACAGGCAGTGGCTCGGGTGGTTGTTGTCCTTGATGATCTTTATGGCCTTCCTGTGACATTGGGGGGTGTAGGTGTCCTGGAGGGCAGGTAGTTTGCCCTGGAGAGCCTTACAGTTGTGGGCGGAGCAGTTGCCGTACCAGGCGGTGATACAGTCCGATAGGATGCTCTGGATTGTGCATCTGTAGAAGTTTGTGAGTGCTTTTGGTGACAAGCCGAATTTTTTCCGCCTCCTGAGGTTGGAGATGCGCTGCTGTGCCTTCTTCACGATGCTGTCTGTGTGGGTGGACCAATTCAGTTTGTCCGTGATGTGTACACCGAGGAACTTAAAACTTACTACCCTCTCCATTACTGTCCCGTCGATGTGGATAGGGAGGTGCTCCCTCTGCTATTTCCTGAAGTCCACAATCATCTCCTTTGTTTTGTTGATGTTGAGTGTGAGGTTATTTTCCTGACACCACACTCCGAGGGCCCTCACCTCCTCCCTGTAGGCTGTCTCATCGTTGTTGGTAATCAAGCCTACCACTGTAGTGTCGTCCGCAAACTTGATGATTGAGTTGGATGCGTGCATGGCCATGCAGTCGTGGGTGAACAGGGAGTACAGGAGAGGGCTCAGAACGCACCCTTGTGGGGCCCCAAGGTTGAGGATCAGTGGGGTGGAGATGTTGTTACCTATCCTCACCACCTGGGGGTGGCCCGTCAGGAAATTCAGTACCTTCAGTAACCTGCACCGGGCGCAGGTTTTGCGCAGGTTTTGGTAGCGGGCCGTGTCAGTGGCACTGTAATGTCCTCAAAGCAAGCAAAAACTTTATTTAGTCTGTCTGGAAGCAAGACATCCTGGTCCCCGACGGGGCTGGTTTTCTTTTTTTAATCCGTGATTGACTGTAGACCCTGCCACATACCTCTTGTGTCTGAGCCGTTGAATTGCGACTCTACTTTGTCTCTATACTGACGCTTAGCTTGTTTGATTGCCTTGCGGAGGGAATAGCTACACTGTTTGTATTTGGTCATGTTTCCGGTCACCTTGCCCTGGTTAAAAGCAGTGGTTCGCGCTTTCAGTTTCGCGCGAATGCTGCTATCAATTCGCGGTTTCTGGTTTGGGGATGTTTTAATTGTTGCTGTGGGTATAACATCGTCAATGCACCTTCTAATGAACTCGCTCACGAATCAGCGTATTCGTCAATGTTGTTGTTGGACGCAATGTGGAACATATCCCAATCCACGTGATCGAAGCAGTCTTGAAGAGTGGAATCAGATTGGTCGGATCAGAGTTGAACAGACCTGAGCGCCGGAGCATCTTGTTTTAGTCTCTGTCTGTAGGCTGGAAGCAACAAAATGGAGTCGTGGTCAGCTTTTCTGAAAGGAGGGTGGGGGAGGTAAACAGAAGGACTTGTGCTCCTGTATGTTGTTATGATCACACCACGTCTCGTTAATCATAAGAGATACCCCCCCCCCGCCCCTCTTCTTACCAGAAAGATATCCTTGTCTCATCGCGCACCAGCGACTCCTGTGGCGGGCCGGGCGCAGTGAGTGCTAAAAAAGGTTGCCTGGTGCACGGTGTTTCCTCCGACACATGCGTGTGGCTGGCTTCCGGGTTGGATGCGCGCTGTTTTAAGAAGCAGTACGGCTTGGTTGGGTTGTGTATCGGAGGACGCATGACTTTCGACCTTCGTCTCTCCCAATCCCGTACAGGAGTTGTAGCGATGAGACAAGATAGTAGCTACTGACAATTGGATACCACGAAATTGTGGTATCCAATTGTACCATGAAAAGGGGGGTAAAATAAAAAATAAATAAAAAAAGAACGTTACAGTCTCTGATGTCTCTCTGGAATGCTACCCTTGCTCGGACTTCATCAACCTTGTTGTCAAGAGACATTGGACATTGGTGAATAGTATAAATGGGAGTGGTGTGCGATGTGCCCGTCTCCGGAGCCTGACCAGTAGACTTTTTTTGAGACAAAAAGCTGCAAAGCTCCACAGCGGAGATTGGAGTATCTGTCCATAGGACCACTTTAAGCCGTACACTCCACAGAGCTGGGCTTTAAGGAAAAGGCATTGCTTAAAGAAAAAAATAATCAAACATATTTGGTGTTCGCCAAAAGGCATGTGGGAGACTTCCCAAACATCTGGAAGAAGGTACTCTGGTCAGATGAGACAAAAATGTAGCTATTTGGCCATCAAGGAAAACACTATGTCTGGCACAAACCCAACACCTCTCATCACCCTGAGAACACCATCCACAGTGAAGCATGGTGGTGGCAGCATCATGCTGTGGGGATGTTTTTCATCGGCAGGGACTGGAAAACTGGTTAGAATTGAAGTAATGATGGATGGCGCTAAATACAGGGAAATTCCTGAATGAAACCTGTTTCAGTCTTCCAGAGATTTGAGACTGGGACAGAGGTTCACCTTCCAGCAGGACAATGACCCTAAGCATACTGCTAAAGCAACACTCGAGTTGTTTAAGGGGAAACATTTAAATGTCATGGAATGGCCTAGTCAAAGCCCAGACCTCAATCCAATTTTGAATCTCTGGTATGACTTAAAGATTGCTGTACACCTGCGGAACCCATCCATCTTGAATGAGCTGGAGCAGTTTTGCCTTCAAGATTGGGCAAAAATTCCAGTGGCTAGATGTGCCAAGCTTATAGATACATACTCCAAGAGACTTGCAGCTGTAATTGCTGCAAAAGGTGGCTCTTCAAAGTATTGACTTTCGGGGGGTGAATAGTAATGCACACTCAAGTTTTCAGTTTTTTTGTCTTTTCTCTTGTTTGTTTCACAATTAAATATATTTTGCATATTCAAAGTGGTAGGCATGTTGTGTAAATTACATGATACAAACCCCCCAAAATCCATTTTAATTCCATGTTGTAAGGCAATAAAATAGGAAAAATGCCAAGGGGGGTGAATACTTTTTGCAAGCCACTGTATATGTGTTGGATAACTACACAATAATTTGGGCTTTTTTGGGCTTGAGCTCTTTAAATGTCATTAATGTAGGGTTCATAAAATATATTTAATATATTACTCATCAGGTTCAGGTCGCATCAGGTTTGAATTGTCATGCTGATCAAAGCTCTAATCAAATCGAGACATATTTATATGCTTTATAATACTTTTGAATGACACTTCCGGTTTTGGCGGTAAATACTGGGTTATCCGGGAGAAAAGTGATTTATTCTCAGGATGCAACATTTGTAAAATCCAGGGATAATAACTGAGTTAGGAAGGACACCTGTATCTTTGTAGTGACTGGGTGTATTGATATACCATCCAAAGTGTAATTAATAACTTCACCATGCTTAAATGGTTATTCAGTAGGTGCCCTTCTTTTCGAGGCATTGGAAAACCTCCCTGGTCTTCCTGGTTATATCTGGGTTTGAAATTCAGTGCTTGACTGAGAGACCTTACATATAAATGTATGTGTGGGGTACAGAGATGAGGTAGTCATTCAAAAATCATGTTAAACAGTATTATTGTACATGCAACTTACTTTGTGACTCGTTAAGCACATTTTTGCTACTGGGAGGCAGGTTAGCCTAGTGGTTAGAGTGGTTGACTAGTAACCGCAAGGTTGCAAGTTCAAACCCCGGACTGACAAGGTACTAATCTGTCATTCTGCCCCTGAACAGGCAGTTAACCCACTGTTCCTAGGCTGTCATTGAAAATAAGAATTTGTTCTTAACTGACTTGCCTAGTTAAGTAAAATTAAATAAATAGGTGTGTCATAACAAAGGTGTTGAATACTTATTGACTCAATACATTTCAGCTTTTAATGTTGTATTAATTTGTAAACATTTCTAAAAACATAATTCCACTTTGCCATTGTGTGGTATTGTGTGTAGGCCAGTGACACAAAATCTCAATTTAATCCAAGTTAACTTCAGGCAGTAACACAATAAAATGAAGGCACTGTACATAAAGGGTGAGCATAATTTTCTATGGCATATAGCAGCCTTTAATTATTCAATATAAACACACTAAGCTCTAATGGAAAGGTGCGTGGTGTTAATGGACATGGATTCTTTGTTATTTATATTAACTGTGACTTCAAGTATTTTCTTCTCCTCTGCAGTAGAAAGGCACAATATAACACACACACACACACACACGCACGCACGCACGCACGCACGCACACACACACACACAGTGGCAGTTGCTTGTTGGAATGGTGCCTTGCTCCACCTCTCCCTACAGCTTTCATGCTAGCTCCTGGTTGCCTTGGCAACTGGCTATGTGCATGTGTGTGTGATGGCACTGAGTCAGGCAGGACATGGAAAGAGGTTGCAACACTGTAAAATGCAGCTACACACAAAAATGTGTGCGTATGCATAGAAGTAGGGGTGCTGAGGGTGTCGCAGCACCCCCTGAAAAATTAAAATAAAGTATAATATCAATAATATTATTTTTTGTTTTATCCTTTACTAGTATTAGCAGACCGATGGACCGATATAGCCATCTGTAGTGCGGGCAAATGTAGCGCAGCAGAAAAATCGCAGCACCCCCACTCCTAAACATCTTCCTTCGGCTGTGTGCCCATGCATACATATTATGAACTGTATTGATTTGTAGAGATACAATACAATTAGAAGCATTCGTGTTACAAACACTGTTGGTGTCCCACTACATTTAGTGTGTGAGTTCCACAATTCACAGAGTCACTGTGGTTATTCTTTGGCCTTGTGTCTCTAGTAGTCTGGGAGGAGGGGTGTATTTGATCCCCCTCAGGTAACTTGTCATCCCCTTTAATCCACATACATATACATAGCCCCGCTCCCTCATTCAGGTCCCTGCTAGACCTCCTGTTCCTAGCACAGCCTAGACCCAACCACTGCAGAAAGACAGAGAGAGAAAGAGAGACAGACAGACAGTGACAAAGACAAAGATGGAGAGAAGGCGATGAATAGCAAGAGGTTGGGTATGTGTTTGTAAAAAAAGAGTGAGACAAAAAGAGAAGCAGAAAGAGAAAAAAAGACAGAGAAAGTACGGGAGCATTTGGATATATGGCAGATGTTTGCCACGTCAGGTCTTGAATTGACAGCCACAATGTGACACTCTTCAGGCATTGACATCACCACTAGTGTGAATATTCACAGTCCAATTAACCAAATGTGGTAGCCTGTCTATTTCTTCACTATCTACTGTTTTAAAACAAAAGGAAGGCATATAAAATAAGTACTCTGAAAATGGTTAACTGTCATAACACACTATCAAATGGCAACAGCGAAATCACTCCTGCACCATGGTTACACTAAATACAATGAGACTCTAACTATTTAGAAAAATAGGACGGGATTCTTTCAAGACCTTCAGACTCCTGAAATGTATTTGTCTCTTAATAGAGTCATGGGAACTGATTTGCTAAAAAACAACAAGAAAACAGTCCACCTGAGTTACGAGTGAAGACTAGGAGAGGAACCAACCACTGCTTAAACACACCAAACATTGCTGAGGTGACACAAGAGGTCAAGGCTAAAACAAGCACCACATGGCCACTCAGTCTGAGATGGAGTGGCTAATGGGGAGGGGGGGGGGGGTTACACCCTGCTGATAGATAGGGAGTGGATGCTAGAGGTCACTTGACCTCTACGTGTGTGAGTGTTCGTCCCCTGGGAAGCTGAGGAAAGACCAGCAGCTCCTCTAACCTCCGTTTTAATGACCCCTCCATCAAGCTCTAGTCCTGCTAGGGACAATGGGTAATCAGAGGAAGTGTTGGTCATTAACAGGACACTCACAGCATCTCTGGGACTCAACTGAACATCCTCAACACTTGTGCGTGAAGGGAGACAAACAGGCCTTTCAGGGAAGTCGAAGTACCATTGGCTTGTGTCTCTGTTCCATGTTGAAGAGAACATTTTCACAATAAAATACTTATTAAAGGAGGTATAACCGTCTCAGTACAATTGGTTTACAGTGTCATAAGTGGCACCAAGCACAAAGTGTCTTCAACATGTCATGGTGTAAATTAAAAAAAAAATATATATATATATATATATATATATATATATATATATATGTCAAATGCATGCATTAATTAAAATGAAAGACCTATTTGTTTGTCAATTGGAAGATCTAAACAGTCAATGCTTAGGCAGAGAGATATATTTGTAAAAGCGGGACAATTTCACGTACTATGACATGGGTATATTGTTTTCAAAAAAATCCAAATACACTAAATGTACTATAAATGGGATTAAATGTTACATGATTAAGTATGACACTCGTTGTACTAAGCTGTGAACTCAAAGCCTCAACATCAACAAAGGCAAGAACCAGAGTCATCTCTGGTTTAAACCTGAAAAGCCACAGAAATCAACCTTACTTTAGCTAGGAAAAAGCCTAACCACCATGCATGGTAATTAGGGTCTTGCATTGAAATGAGTCATTGAGAGGCCATATCTATAGCGTTATAAATCTGAAAACAACATTGTTGCAATCAGTAATGTCTTTAGTGCCTTAGTCTTGGGAGCAGACACATTCATTAACATATGGCAACAACAGCCAACACAGTCATGTCCAGACTTTGGTGGTAAAACACAGATGCCGTTGATGCTGGGTGAATAAGACGCACACTAGTAACTGATAATATGATGCATATGTTTCCCAACCCATGGCAATTTAACAGGATTAACCCTAAAAACCCAGACATGCACATGCACAAACATGCACATCAAGTCTGATGTCCCCCACCCACAGTACTTTTAGGGTGTCCCTGACTCCACTTGAATAAAACACAGACAAGAAAAGGGGGTGTAGACAGAGGGAACAGGAACAAAAAGCTGATGAGAGAGTCCTCCAGCATGTCTGGTTAGGAGTGTGGGAGCATGTATGTGAGAGTGTGTATGTGGACGTCTGTGTATACAAGGGGGGTGTATGGGAATTGACTTTGGTATTAAACGACTTGATTGAGTCCCTCCCTCCCTCCCGTGGTGAGAGGAGGGTGGGAGAGTCATGACAGGATGGAGAGGTAGTGGTAGGGGGCGCCTGTATGGGACCGGCAGCCATTACCACTGCAGCAATTTGCCGTCTGGGACTCACAAAGGGGAGGTCAAAGGTCAAATAACTGCACTGAATCTGGGCTGCTTTCTTATGCTAATGCTATCGCCAACAACCCCCTTCGGCCCTGGTGTGTTAGGACACCATCAGGGACCTCCTGCTGAAAGTCGCTGGTGCAGTGGGTGATGCCATGTGCACACACTGCCAGTTTCAACGCCAACACCTTTGGCAACGAGAAACAAGTCACTGATTTCCTCTGAATGCAACTTCCAATAACGAACGATACACATTAGGTCGGTTTTCAGTCTAAAGCTGGAAGATGCTAAAAACTCACATCTATAAATTGATCCATGACAAGGCCATAATTCAGTCTATCTTCAAACAGTCTTTCTATCCTTTGCATACACTCAGCTTCATGCAAACCCCAGTCTACCTTGAATGGAGCCACACTCTCTAAGAATGGTCCTACTGACCCAGGCCTGGCTAGCTGCTGTAGATTAGTTGCACAAGCATTTCGCTACACTCGCATTAACATCTGCTAACCATGTCTATGTGACAAATAAAATTTGATTTGATTTAGATTAGAGTCAGACCAAACAAGTAGCAGACACATGCAAATCTCTACTAGTCTTGTCAGCTGCTTTTGTGGCTGTGTGTGTGAGCTGCCTACCAAAGCCAACTTGCCTTCTCTCCAACTTAGACTGGATCTCAAAGAGACGTCACCCCCCCCCCCAGCCCCCCCCCCTTCTCGCCCACTCTCTCACACATGCTCTCTCTTTCTCTTGCTCTACCCCCCCCCACACACACACACATACCACCCTCCTGTAAGCAGTGTGTGAGTGTGTCTGCCTCATCCCAGGAGGGGAGTGTGGGAGCAGGCCATGGGGCCCATCTGGGAGTTAGCTTCCAGGACCTCCACATTCTCCCTCTCAAAAAGGGGCCCATGTGAGAGGTCCTCTCCACACACAGACATGAGGAGCTGGGTGAGATGCATTGTCTAGCTAGGCTGAGGCCTGACTGAGGCCTGCATGTCTTCTGTGGGCATGTGCCTGGCTGGAGGGCCTTTTCAGACAGTGTGGAGGTTACAGCTAATGCCTCACCACTGGAATGCTCATTAAGGGAATCTGAGGTCTGAGAGTGTATGTTAAGTGTGTGTGTGTGTGTGTGTGTGTGTGTGTGTGTGTGTGTGTGTGTGTGTGTGTGTGTGTGTGTGTGTGTGTGTCACAATTCATGGCACCATGGTTGTTCTTTGAAGTGATTACCAATTTCCATTTAATTTCCTAGAAGATGTCTTGATAATTTGGTGCGACTAAACTGCATTGGAGAATTGAATTTGAATTTAAATGTATGCATCGAAAACTAAGACCATATATACCATCCAAGAGTAGGCCAAGAGCAAAAGGTAAACAATGGAGAAATTGTAATTATATTTTCACAAAAGCACTTGATTTAAATGATACTGTCAGCTAGTGCTCAATGAATGACATCCCATGAGAGCAATTATTACAACAATTGATCACAAATTAGTCTTACTAATATTTTGCGTGACCATTTAAAGCTTTAGTTTTTTTCTGTATAGGATTTTGTTTGCTTGTGCATTATGTTGCTAGCACATGTCAAAAGTAGACAGCGAAAACAATTTATCCGCAGCGTTCAAGACAACTCGGAACTCGGACACTCAGAAATGTACGACTTGGAAACTCCTTGGAAAGATGAACTCCGAGTTTACCACTGGGAAAGTATCAAAATCAATCAATATAAGCTCCACACTAATTTTTACACATTTCCGAGTTGTCTTGAAAGCACCAATAAGTCTTTCTTCTCAGTCATCAGCCAGGCAGCATGGTTCGTCATGTGTTGCTTATTCGGGAGGAGGGAGACTTGTGTATCTGTAATTTATAGTTATCCCTAATCTCTAATTTTGTATCTATCAAGTTCTATCTATCTATCTATCAAGCCTGGATTTGAAGATAAAGAGTCAGGTTACAATAAAGTTCCTTTCTATAGTTGAATCCTAATCGAAGTAGCAGCAGCACAACATTTAGTAGCATAACAGGTTACATCGCCATCTCTTTCACTGTCACTCACTCATCTATCACGTGAATCCCCCCTCACCCAAGGCATGTGAATAAAAGTCTCTAACATAAAATCTCAGTACCAGATAGGCCTATACTGTCCATGACATACATTTATGTTATTAATCTAATACATGTAATAAATGTGTTATTACAACACCATTGCGACAATCACATTAAAGTATGTACATATGGCTTATTTTAGCCCCCATTATAAATTCAACAAAAACTCATAATGACAGTCATGCCTTAGGGATCATGGTCAATTATTGACACAGGCATTATACCAATTGGAACTGGACTGAAGAACATTTGCATAATAGGTTTTCAGTATTCCCTTCAAGGAAACATCTGTTTAAATGTGTTTCCCACTTTAAAGTTGTAGCCTACTTAAATACATAAATAAATGTGTACTGTAGCCAATCCAAGTTTTTTTTAAACAGTACAAACAGAACCCAGATTCCCACACTTTATTATCTGACACTTGACTATGGTCCCATTATCGCAGGCTTCTGATTCACATCTTTCTTGGGTGTTTTCTGCACACTGAAAAATACAAGACGTCACCTCAGGTCCTGAGCTGATTGATGTAATTCATCCCTCACATATTTCTGCTCAACAAAGTGAAGTGTCTCTTTATGACTGAGCATTCTGGGTCCCCTCCTTTCAATTCTTCGCATTTGGACTCAATTAAAAATGAGAAACATAAAAGAGCACTGTCATGTGGCGCCCGGCGGGCTAACTCATGCTCATGCCCACCTATCACAGGCCTAGACTGGCATCGTGATTATAGTGGAATCAATGCATGTAAAAGGGAGCAATTCCATTCAACAATGAACAAACCCAACCGCAGAAGCTATGACCACAGTCACCACACAATCTTCTAAACCACACCAAACACATTTCCAAAAACAAGTTTCATATTTTGAATCCCAACTCCATGTGGATGAATTATACATTTTTGTTCTGTAATTGCTGTTACAATATTTTCTTGTATTAGGCTACTCTTTGTCACTGAGATGTAAATTCACTGAGATGTATACTTCCAATGTAATTGATGGCTACTCCCTCTGAACAGCAACAATAACGCAGAATAGTAGCAGTAGTCATAATAATAATAACAATAATAATACTAATAATACCATGTAAATGCATTTGAATAATGTATTTCTTTCAGGGAGTTCATAGGACTCAAGTTCATTGGGCAGAAAATGTATCATAATCAACTTTTTGGAACTTTCCTTTTTCCCCAGCCACTGAACAGTGTTATGAATGCATGCAAGTGGGGCAGACAAACACCAATAAGTAGGATTCATTCATCTTGTGAATTTAACTAGTGGGCCTAGAGGTGCTCTGCTGTTATTTATGAAACCTGTAATCCAACACCTTGGGTGACAAAAGGAAAAAATATTTCAAATCCTATTTATCTCAAGATCTTTATAAACTAGGCCTACACCTGATATAGGCTAAGTGCTTCACCATGAAAGGTATTCAGAAATACCGAACCTGCGTCATTACGCATGCACATTTGGAATTATCGGCGATGCATTCTGGTTCTTTGAACCAAGTGCACCTAGAAATCGAGGCTGTCGATTCAGGAGAGTTAAACGGACGAGTAAAGGCGTCCGCATGCTTTCTATCCCTGCGTGGGCCCGCCTTTCCAGGGCCTCACTTGTCTGTTGAGGGGTGTCTAATGAGGGAAGACAAGCGGCTGACGGAATGACGATGGCTAATTGGCATGGAGTCGTGGGAAAGCGTAAACAAACAGCTGCCATTGGCATTTTGTTTTGTTTTTTCACATCCCTTTCTCATGAATAGCTGCATACGTGTAAGAGCAAACTGGCAGCCCGGGAGCGGGGAAGTGGAATTGCAACACGCTGAAAGATTAGCCTATTTTATGCCTCCTCCATTCCCGCAAATGACGGAAAACCATACATCTCTCCTCTCCTTAGCAAATAACGTTAGGGCTTACCGTCATATTTCCAAGATGGTCTCTAATCTTTCCATTTAGCTTGTAGGCTGCGTTAGCCTATTCCTCGTTTAACTCGAACTCAAAACCCCTATCAGTGTTTATTTTCCCTAGTGTTGGTCGGGCGATTTACTTTTTCAAAACTATTTTCGATTTTATTCGTTATGTAAAGAATAGTTTATTGGAGACATCACCTTAGGGTTTTAAATCAATTTAGTCATTCGCAGTCAAAGATTCAAGCGCACAATACATTTTGTGTATGAATAAGTAAATGAAGGAATGATTGAACAAATTAATGAGTGTTAGTCAATCACAACGTATCCGCAGTGTTGGCTTAGTCATTATTGGGGTGAAGGTGCATGTTAATGGTTAGGCTATTATACATCATCTAAAGATATCAGGGTTCTATGTCAATGCTTATAGGATTTGTTTGTACTTTTTAGGATTGGGTATTTCGGGGCATTTTGGTAAATAACTCCATATAATTAATAGTTCAATGATAGGAACATTATTGTAAAAAATACTGACACATTGACTATTGTTTCAAGAAGTATTTGTGTCTGGAAGGTTTCTGATGTTTACTATTGGGTGTATCTTACTGAATGTAATGATATAAATATAATACCAGAATAATTCAGTAGGCTATTTGGTTAGTAGGCTACTAATTTAGACTTCATGTCAAATATTTTAATCGATGCATATGTATGCCTTATGTCAGACATCCACTGTGCTGACATTAAAAATAAGTTGTGATTAAAAACAAAGAAATTAATTTATTATTTAGAAGTTGCTGAGCCATTTATTGGTGAATATGAATACAACATAAAGTTAGATTCCAGAATTACACAATCTGTTATAGGCTTGGATGTAAAGACCATTGTTCATGTAAGATTTACTCTGTCACTGCATAATCCACTATGTCTTGATAGTTTTGTGTTAGTGTTTGATCCTTTTTGAAACATTGCTTTATGTCTGTCTGTATTGTATACCTGTTAAAAGGCTTCTTTCTCTCGAGCTTCTCAAATGCTTGGAAGTTATTTGAACTCAGTTTTCATTTACATATATAAACCAATTTGAGACTTTCCTGAAACATGCACAACTGTCTAAAAATGAAAATGATAATTTATTGTTGCATTCAGGAGCATCACAACTGGATAGCATATTCCTGGCTTCCATAATGATGTGCTTTAGATTCTTTGAAATATGCAAATATGTTTGAAGTAGAGCCCAATCAATGTGTAAGCAATCTGGTCTTGAAGACAAAGATAGGTAGGACTAGCAGCTTTGATTTATTTATTTGAATGAAGACAATTTTTTTCCACAGACACAAAATTGAATATGCCATTGGACGCTACTGCTCCACATAGCCACAAATTACATCATTTTCAGAGTTGTGGTGTATTTTTGCACATAGGAGGACAGGCGAAGAAAGCGACGTGGGCACAATTGAGCCAATGAACCATATCATGCTCATTCACTTTGTATTTGCCATTTCCTTCAGGACTTTTCTTCTTTGATTTCTTTGAGTCATGGCAGCGCTCCTCGGATGCTAATAATAGACTTGTCCATCAACTGTCCCCACCCTGGGAGTTAATTGGCCCTGTGCAAAGGGAGCCGCTCTATTCGACAACGCTCAGAAGTTGGGCCGTCATTAGATCACTGAATGTTGTCCATCCCCACGAACCCCCTCCACACACTCCCTTATATACACATACGAACACACACCCTCACAAACCACCACCCCACCTGCTCTCACAACACACCCCTGTAGTGTAGACCCTCCCCTTTCTGTCCTGTGGAGCGTCTCAGGTCTTGAGAAGCCGACCTGACTCTTTTCACACCCAGGCAGGCGTCACCACCATAACAGTGTCAGTTGTAATCTGCCTCAGAGTAATGTACCACTGCTACCCCATATCCATATCTTGGTCTCTGATGTTCATTCTAGAATATCTTTGTTAAATAACATGTACACTTCTCTTAAACTTCTTTTGATTATGGTGTCTTGAGTTTTCACTTTCGTAAAGACAGTAGAAATTGAGAGGTTGTCTATGGAAGATCGACACAGAAATGTTCATTGGTGGCAAGCATGGGAAAAAGGAGAGCGGCACAAAGGCTTGGGCTTGCCAGTCCTCTTCGGATTGATGTGTGTTCCCGCATTTTTGTGAGCGAATGTGTGTGTGTGTGTTTGTGTGTGTGCATGCGTGTGCGCAAGTGTTTGTGTGACTGGGTGAATGTGTCCTTTTCTGTGTGTGTTCTAAACAAACGTTGCCTCTACCCGCTTGCCCCCTCGCCCTGGCACCTCTCCCATGCCCCTGCCCCCGGCTTCCTGCCTCTAATGGCCGTCTCTGTGTGCCATGTCGGGAAGCCTGACATCCCCTCCAGAGGCAAAGGGCCCGGCGTTAATGGAGCCCATTGAGGGGGAAAAAAGGCCCCATTGTGGCGCAAGGGGCAGGAGTGGGCACCCGTTTGCTCACACACAGTCTCCTCCTCACATGCAGGGACGGCTGCTTAGAACTGGGTGCCAGGAGCGGAGATTCAAAGATGGTGCTGCAAATGCCCCACCGAGGAAGTGGCAGAGAGGGACGGCCAGAGGGAAGACAGAGAGAGGAGGAAAGAGAGAAAGATGGGTAGAGGGAGGGAGGAGGAGAGGGTGAGCATGAGAGCGATAAATATGCAGAAGGACAAAGAAAATTAGAAAGATCGAGGGAGACAGTGAGATGAGTGAGATGGATAGAATAAGAGACTGGGAGAGAAAGAGAGAGATTGACAGGGTTGGACTAAATAAAACCATATTGAACAAGAAAATAGAGAGGCACAGAGATAGCGAGGAGCAATACAGAGAAATGAAGGGAGAAGGATACAAAGAAAGAAAGTCCAAAGAGATCACCCACGAAGAGCTGGTCGATGCTGGGTGGCCCTTAGGAATAAAAGTCCAGGATCTTGGTGGTATACACCACTGTATGTTCTGTCAACTGTTCGCTGCCCTGTCCCTAGTGATTTATTAAAGCTGAATTGGTTTAATATAAGGGGGGGGGTCAGTCAGAACACTCTCTGTGTTGCAGACAGATGTGGTGAGACTGGAATGAACATGAACATCTGAAATGATGTTTTTCAGCGTCAAGGGGATTCATATATTTCAAAGGGGTGATTTGCTATTGCAGGGTTATAATCAATTCAATGTGTAATTTTTGTTAGATTAATTTTGTCTAAGAATTCTCAGTGCTCTGCTAATGAGGAGCAAACGCAGACTAAATATTGAATGGCTGCCAACTTGGAATCGTTTAAAGTTTTTCATAATCACAAATATATCTTTCGAATTATTCCACATCAATTTAGGCATTCAATTACAATCACACAAGGAGGATGATGCGAGTAACACCAGCAAATCAGATTCCCACCTCCCACGCCTCAATGATTCCACCTAGTGCTCGAATATTGAATCGACTCACACCTCTCTACTTCCAGCACAGGGGCTTGAGCACAGCTCCATGCATTCATTGTTCGTGCTGCTAATTAATTCTCACAGTGCCTGCTGCTAATTTCCAACTGCTGGCTGCATGCCATGGCATGAAGTCGCTCTGCGCATGCTGTATCCCTGCGCCACTGTGGGAGAACAGAGAGAAAGTAGTGCCATATTTGTCCCAGTATGTCATCTGTTTAATACGCCTGATTCCCTCTTACACTACAGTCTCCTAATTAATATGCAGCGGCACCGGCCCCACCTCCCTCTGCTCTCCCCTAAGACAAAAGACTATTGTGTAGGCACCTCCTGTTTTAATTACGCTCAAAGGGGAGCTGTGTGTGTGTGTGCGCCACGATCGAGTTTGTGTATGTAAGCTGTGTGTGTGAACGATTTTGAAGGGTCACAAGCAATGACCGGATGTGTGTGTGTGTGTCTATGTGTGTTTGCATGCATGTACGTGCGTGCGTATGTTCAGAGAACTGTAAAACAAGCAGAATCAAGTGTGTATGTGCACTAGTTCACGTGTGTGTATTTGGTATGTGTGTGAGTGAATGCATTCGAGGGTCTTAAAACAAGAGGACATGCAGTGTGTTCAGTGAGGGGAGGTGCAGCTGCTGCCCTATCACACAAAACAGTGTGGCTGCTTGTTGCCTTCATGCAAATTGGCATCCGATAAAGGTTTGGGAGCCACAAAGACTGTTTGTGATCGGAGCACAGAGGAGAATGGAAGAGGTTGGGAGGGGTTATGGGGAAAGGAAAGGGACTAAATTCCCATCGGAGGGACCTGGGTGCCATTACGTTGCATTCCTCTCTCTCCCTTTTTATTTTCTCTCCCTTGTTTTCTTCCACCCTTTTCCCCACAGCCATGATCCAGTTATTCATTTGTTTGAGATTAGTCACTGGTTAATTAAGGCACGCCCCCTCCCCCCCCCGTCTTTCCTCTCACTCTCATCACTCGGTTGTATTGTCTTTTTAATTCTTTATCCATTTTATTTTCTTCTTCTACTGATGAGACTGAACTAGTGTTGGTATGGGGGTAAGAGGTTAGGGAGTGGTGTCCAATTCTCTCAGTTAGCTCACAGGTCCAGGACAGATAGAGAACATTTCTTGTTTAAATGTTAGCTATGGAATTAGTATGAAAAAATGCACCGCTGCTTTCCCTTATATTCTACATAGTTTACGACACCACCATGATGTGCTTTGCTGATGATGCACACGCTCCATCATTTCACAGAATGTTCACATTTTGAGATGTGAACTTTTCATACTACCATTCATTCATTTACATCTCCCAGAATTCAGATTCCCTCCAACTATAGGACTCCATAGCCCTTCAGTGATTATGCCTTACAAATGTCTATGTAATTCCAGCCACCTCAGTTAAGGGGAGGTGGATTCCATTAATCAATAGCCAAGTTGAGTGTTCATGTTAGAGTCATCTGATTTAAATGCACTACTGTGCAGTGGGCTTATACAATGCTCTAGTGACCTCCATTCCGTTTAGGGCTCTCCTGTTGTGACTTTTAATAGGCTGTTAACCTGACTGGCTTTGAATGAGGGGGGGGGAAACTGTAATAAATTGTACTGTCATAATTCAATGGAATTCCACGGTTCTCATAATTCCAGCCAGCTCTCAATTTCAGCAGTGCCCCCAAAAAAGTGTAGAGCATAGCAAGAGTGGTTGATGGGTCCATGTGCATGTGTGTCTTTGTGTTGTGTGTGTTGTGTGTGTTGTGTGTTGTGTGTGAGTGTGTGTGTGTGTGTGTGTGTGTGTGTGTGTGTGTGTGTGTGTGTGTGTGTGTGTGTGTGTGTGTGTGTGTGTGTGTGTGTGTGTGTGTGTGTGTGTGTGTGTGTGTGTGTGTGCGTGTGTGTGCCTGCATGCATGCGGTGGAATTTAGATCGGATGGAGAGACTCATGTCATGACTTTCTTATGACCTTTGCTGTTAGCAGAGCCAACTTAGCCCCATGGAGACTCGGTGAGGCCCTGCAGAGAGCCACATGCTCCCTGAATGGACCCACTCAATTAACTGGCCATGAACGCTAACCTCTCTTGACCTACGGTGACCCCCAGGTCACGCACCTCCACAATGTCGCTGTGTCGCTATAGGCGTGCATGAGGATGCGGCAGAGCAAAAGGAGGGGTGGTCAGTGGTTTTGTTCACCTTATGTCCAGCTTGCCCCTGTCTTTCACGGGGAGTGTGCAATAACTTGCTTTGTTGGTTTTCAGTTGTGCTGGTTTCAGTGAGAGGCCTGTTAGTACAAAGGGTGATAAACTACAGCCAGGTGACCAATCAAGACCTTGGAAATTAGGATATTTCTCCAAAATGTGATATGTAATATTCATATTCATAAGCGAATATTGAATTAAATTTGAAGACATTTTAATTTCCCTTTTATTTATTCATATATTTCAACTTATTTTGTTAAACTCAAATATGCCTCTTTCTTTACTACTAAGGTAATTATCTATAGCCAAGTAATCGCTTCAGTGTCCCATTGGGCACTCACTGGTTGAATCAACATTGTTTTTATGTCATTTCAAAGAACTAGACGTTGAATTGACATATGTGCCAAGTGGGTGTGTTCTTGTTTTAATTCCATATCTGTCATTCCAGTATAATAAATACCATCTTCATACTAAACTAGCATCAATAAAAGGGGCAGGTGTTTGACATACATCCACATTCTTTAGCAACAGCAGATGAACAGCAAGATATGTTTCTCATAACTTTTGAGGATTTTACATTTTGTGGTCGTTGTCTTCAAAGTTGTTTCCGCAGTAAGCAAAATGAGCATGACACGATCTGAATTCAAAGTAAAATGATTTTAATATAAAAAGATTGGTAGGCCTATACACAGTGATGGAAAAAGTACCCAATTGTCATACTTGAGTAAATGCAAAGATGCCTTAATAGAAAATGACTCAAGAAAAAGTGAAAGTCACTCAGTAAAATACTACATGAGTAAAAGTCTTAAAGTATTTGGTTTTAAATATGCTTTAGTATTAAAAGTAAATGTAATATACTTATCGCCCTGACAGATCCACGGACTACAGTTGCCATTGCACTGCACACTGCCCTTACCCACCTGTGTAAGGTTCTGTATTTATTTTCTTAGTCAACCTTGTGTTCTGTTTCGTTGTGTTCTTGAACGCAGCCCTGTTTCTTTGTGTTCTTGAACGTAGCCCTGTCTTTCATTTTTGTTAATTCATTTTGTGACATGAGCTGATGCTGGAGAGACGAAGCAGGTACGGGGAGTCAAACATTTACTAAAGAACGGACATGGAACGAGACAGGAACAGCGTCAGCAAAGTAGTGTGATGCAGGGCAGCCTGGCGCCCTCGGGGTGGCGGGAGCGAGAGCAGACGTGACAGTACCCCCCCTCTAGGGGGCCACCCGGAGTGCCACCTGGGCGAACCGGCCGAGACATGGGCGCTGGGCAAGCCGGTTGGGGCGTGGAAGCCCAACAAACTGGCAGGAGCGTGAGAGCCTGGCGAGACGGCTGAGACATGGAAGCCCGACAATCCGACTGAGGCAAGACGCCTGTCGATCCCGCTGCAGAGAGGGAGCCCGAAGATCCGGTGGAGTGCGACGTGGGATGGGAAGCCACCGAATCAACCGAGGCAAGGAAACCTCTCGAGACAGCCAGGGAGTGAATGCCCAACGGGCTGGCTTAGGCACCCCCGGTTCCATCGGTGGCGACCCAGAGCCGATGCCACCATACCAACCGGAATGCCAGTACTCCCCGATGCTTCGTGTGTTGGCTTCTGCATTCTGTCACAATGAAAGAACCCTGGAGAGACGAAGAAGTTACGGGGAGTCAAACATTTAATAAAGAACGAACATAGTAATACAAACAAAAAACTATTAATGCAGAAGCGGGTAACAGAGCTGGGGAACTGACAAATATAGGGGATGTAATAACAGGTGATGAATGAGTCCAATATCGCTGATGTGCGTGACGAGGGAATGCAGATGTGCGTAATGGATGATAGGAGTGCATGATGCAGGGCAGCCTGGCGCCCTCGTATTGGGGGGGAGAGCGGGAGCAGACGTGACAGATTTCACCTGTGTTAGTTACTCACCTGGTCTCATCAGCTCCTTATTTAGTTCAGTTCATTCTGTTTGTGCCTTTGTGAGATATTGTTAGTTTTGACTCTACTAAGCCTTTTCCTAGCTCGTTTGTGAGAACCAGTTATAGCCTTCAGTCCTAGTTTTGAGTCACCTGTCTGTTTGCCTACCTGTGTATGACCATTGCCTGCGACCACGATTCCTGCCTTCTGCGATGGCAAAATAAACACCTGCCGCGCCCTGCGCGTGAATCTACACCATTTTCTCAAGAGTATTCATTACAACCTGGAAAAAAGGAATGCATATGTGAGGATGCTGTTCATCGACAACAGCTCGGCCTTCAATACCATAGTGCCCTATAAGTTCATTACAAATCTCATGGCCCTGCGTCTGAACTCCTCCCTATGCAACTGGGTCCTGGACCCCCATATGGTGAAGGTAGGCAACATTACTTCCTCGACACTGATTCTCAACACGGGGACCCAACAAGGGTGCGTCCTCAGTCCCCTCCTGTATTCCCTGTATATCCATGAATGCGTGGCCTCACACAGTTCCAACTCCATCATCAAGTTTGTTGACGACAAGACAGTAGTGGGCATGACTACCAACAACGATGAGACAGCCTACAGGGAGGAGGTAGGCACTGACAGCATGGTGCCAGTTAAACAACCTCTCCCTCGATGTTAGCAAAACTGAGCTGATTGTGGATTTCAGGAGGAACCAGGCTGGACACACCCCATCCTCATCAACATGGCCGCTGTGGAGACAAGTCAATAACTTCAAATTCCTCAGCGTACACATCTCAGAGAAGCTGAAATGGTTTAACCACACGGGCACCGTAGTGTGTCATTATTTCATTATTATACTTCACTTAGTCCTGCATGCTGTAGCGCAAAGCCTAACATGCTGACTAGACCGGGCACGCCCGTGCGTCCATGTGCTTGTTGATTTTGTCCATCCCACCAAACGCGATCAGTACACACAGGTTGAAATATATTTTTCAAAATGAACCAACTATATTAATTTGGGTACAGGTGGAAACACATGACAAATTCATGGCCATTTAACTAGCCATTTAGCTAGCTACTGTAATTTGTCCTGGGATATAAACATGGTGTTGTTATTTTACCTGAAATGCACAAGGACCTTTTCTGGATGTTTGTAGAATTTTTACCCATTTTGAGTCACACAAAATCGTGTGTTCTCTACTCCGTCAATTAATCCACAGATAAAAGGGGAAACCTAGTTATTTTCTGTTAATCTCTCCTCCTTCAGTCTTCTTCTTCTGTGGACCTCCGGGCACGCGGAAGGAGGAGACATTAATAAAGTTGGCAATCAACTTTAAGGTGTATTACCACCACCAACTGGACTGGAGTGTGGACCTCAGTTCATCTTTCAATCACCCATGTGGATATATGCTCCTAAAAACCAATGAGGAGATTGGAGAGGCAGGACTTCCAGCGCGTCACGCATCAAAAATGGAACTAAGTTTGGATAACATGTATGTGTACATTTATTTTGCAACGTTGTGCACGTAACGTGAGCAGTGTAGTAAGCATGTAAGATTTCCACTGCACCCTGCAATCATACCTACAACCCTGTACATGTGACTATTAACTCAATTAAACATTCTGAATTAAACACTGAGTTATATGGTGGGACAGAAATGAAAACTGAATGTACTATTGTTGATTTCACATTCACACTGCTAGCCTTTTTCTGGGAGGAAATTCAAGTGAATTACTATAAGTACTCCTAGAGCACCAAGGTAGTTTCCCATTCATTCAAGTGTCCAAACCGCTTCACCCCCCCCCACACACACACACACATAACTTATACAGTCTATTTATCAGCACCAAACACGCAGCAGCTCACTCCTTCTATAGGCCACCAGGCTGTTGGAGACTTACTTCCCTGTTTGACTTGGACTGAAATAGGTGCCAGTGCTAATTTTGTGTGCAGGTAATGTTTATGTTTAGGTGCAATAACTCCACAATAATTTGGATGATGCTATAAGAGGTGCAGGAACTCGAGCTGTAAACCAAAAAATGGAGGTGACAGTACTCAGCTCCGGTGAGCTCCTGCCCAAGTCCAGCACTAGTGTCACGACTTCTGCCGAAGTCGTTGCCTCTCCTTGTTTGGGCGGTGCTCGGCGTTCGACGTCACCGGTCTTCTAGCCATCATTGATCCTTTTTTCATTTTCCATTGGTTTTGTCTTGTCTTCCCACACACCTGTTTTCAATCCCATTCATTACCTGTTGTGTATTTAACCCTCTGTTTCCCCTCATGTCTTTGTCAGAGATTGTTTTATTGTCAGTGTAGTGTGATGTTGTATAGGTGCGCGTCAGGTCCTCGTACCCATGTTTATTTATGTACATTTAGTGTTATGGAGCATACTCCGTGAACTTTATTAAAAGACTCAATTTTACACTCTATTTGACTCTCATGCGCCTGACTTCCCTGCCACCTATTACACCTATGCATGACAACTAGACTTACTGCTGTCTTTAGCGCTACCGTCCAGATGGTTCTGACAAAGCCTGAATTACTGAAATCTTGTTAATGATCAGTCTTTTTAAAAATCCCATGGAGAGCTGGATGTGTCTATCATTGGCAAAGGGATTCACCTCTATTCTCATTGTAGGTGAAGGGAACTATACACACTGTAAGAAGTAGGGTTTTTTTAAGAGAAAAATATTAAGATTATTCAAGTATTATTTAAAACAGTAAATTATGAACTGAGCAAACCTTACACAGTATCACAACTTCCTTTGCATTTACTTTAAGGTGTCCATCTACTCTGCCCAGACTGGGTGAAAAGGCACTTGGGTGAGGAAATTTCACTTATGTTATTAAATACATTTTACCAAGCCAAATATGATATGTTATGAATTGCTCAGTTGGGTCTTTAACATATCATTAGCATTATATCCAAAAAGTTGGATTCGTAACCTAAAACATCCAATAATAAGACTTCTGTTGATTGCAATTTGCAAAATTAGCATGACATAAATGTAAAAGGCTTTGAAAATAAAATGCTTGAAAGACCTATAGCAGTGGGGGGGGAAAGTACCCAATTGTCATACTTGAGTAAACATAATGTACAGATACCCCCAAAAAACTACTTAATACTTTAAAGTATTTTTACTTAAATACTTTACACCACTGCCTATATGCTCAGTGCTCCGTTGACATTTCACAGAGAGACGCTTGATTTTGTGAGTAATTTCAAATTAATATGAAAAGCATATACTAAAATATCAAAATACTACATGTCATGTCTCAAAATCGATATCAATCTTACGTAAAACAGACTCTTTGGTCCTTTAAAAACCTGCTGTATGTAAAGTATTGTGTGCTATAGCTTGTAAATAAATAAATGTGACTCTGGATGACAACATAATGATGTTTGTTTCCAACATTAGGGCTGTTTTCCTGAAGAAGTTTGACGATACTAATGAGGATCGTGATACTGGTGTCTTCCCAACCCTAGTAAAATCTCCAATAACTTCTGAACTGATTATGATGGAGAAATGAGGTTTGGACTATTGGTTTTCTTTGAAGATTATATACACAATATATTATTTTAGTAATTGGTCAAAACATGTGTTTTTGATTGGACACCCTACCAACTGCATGATTTGTTTGTTACACACCGTGACTGTGACATACAGCACACTTGGGCTTTGGTTCAGCAGCACTGTCCCTAATTCTTCCCATGTAGCCCCATATTTGGTGAGGGTACCTCGACATAAACAGGCACCATGGTCTTTCCCCAGGAAGGAGGGGACATGTGGACAGCTGTTTACTTAATAGGCGCAAATGCTGAAGTACTTAATGGAGCTTTATTGGGCCGATTCAAATGTAGAAAGTAATTATGATGATTATGATTATGGTAGCCTAACTATTCCATTTCCCACCGTTTCTAGAAACATGGTTAGTAAATGCCTTTGGAAAAAACAATGCAGATATGTGTATTGATTTAGATTTTTATCACCAAAATATTCCACTCAAAATCTGGATCAATATCAATTAAACTGATGGATTATGGAGAGCTTAAAATAGGATAATGAATACACATTTAGAGGGAAAATACAGCTAAGAGAAACAAACTTAAGTTTTAGCAATAATATTACAATAACAATACTATAATAGGCCAACATGTTAATTGCAGGCATTTGGACAGAGAGAGTATTGGGGTAAGATTATCATGGCCTCTGCCCAATGGCTACCAGGTAGTGGGAACGATATTGAGACCCTCGGGACCCTTTGGAGGTTAGGGTTCCTAGCCAGCGAAGGCCTCCTATTGCGCTCTACTGATGTCAGACCCCATCGCCCCCAATCTAAAGTAGAACATAATGACTTAATAGAGTCCTCAGAATTTTACATTCTCCTTTGGGAATTTCCCTGCTTATTATTTGTGGGAGTGTTACGTGTTGTTCATAATTCTAGTGAATTCTAATTGTGTGTTGTCATTTCCCCACTGTAGCATGTCAGTAAAGGAAAATGATCTCTGCATTTGAACAACAGCATAAGTACACCTATTTCACGTCAAAAACCGAGTGACCACTGCTGCACATGCTGCCACTGTTTTGAACAGATTGTACTATTTAGAACAAGCAGCATAGGGTGAATTGGTCGTCACTTGTTACCACAGCTAGAAATTCATAGTCTGCCTATTTCTACAATTTATCTTCTTAAAATTCTTCTTAAAAATGACTGTAACTGGCTAATTAATTTGATTATGCTTTGTGATGCACCCAGGTTTATGCTGTTTTAGTCCACACAACATGTCACCCTGTCACCTACATTAGAACTTGATGTACAACATGGGGTGAAACAAAATTCTCCATGCTTTTTTGTCCTACTTGATCTGCAATGAAAATGTTCTAGCACAGAGATGGATATTTCACCGGATGTTTAAATGTGAAGCATCCGCTTGGCATTTCCACTCACTACCGCATATGGTGGTGAGAGGAAGCCCAGTGGCTGGCAGTGGGAGAAGATGGGAACAAGATGCATTTTGGCCTACATTCTGCAAATGTTCTCATCGATGAAAGATTTGATCTCAATACAGTTTTCAATTCCCAAAGCTAGAAACTGTTATGAACAGAGTGGATTACATTTTGTGGACTTTACCCCTTTCCAAAGTTTCCAAAAATTGCATTGTTTAGAAGAAGTAGGAGGGCAAATTGAGTTATTGCACACCCGCACTTCACAGAGTAGGCGTTTTCCTAATGGAATATGCAAATACATGCTAAAACGCGTCAATAGGATCTTGATAGCTGGTGCTTGTCTCTGCCGCCCTTCTTGCTTGTTCTGCTCACTATTGCTCATTTGTTCCCATTGGAAATGACAGCCTGTGGTCTATCTTAGGTTAGTTATAAACATTTTTGGTTCTAGCTTGTGTATCCCTTGGCCTCTGTTCTTTGAATCACTGGATGTAGTTTATCAGGTTCCAGGCTCCCATGACTGTTATGATTACTCATTTCCAGCTTGCTTTTTGCTTTAGCTTCATCTGTCATCTAGTCTCACGTGCGGAAGTAAGCCATCTGGCGTCAGAGACTCATTGGGATGGAGACGAGAGCAGACTTACAAGTTATGACTGAACAGACTCACATTTGAGCACCCCAGGATGGACCATTCACTTTGTGCTGTTATAGTTTATGCTATGAAATGCTGTGATTTCATTGGGGCTAGTTCTCCCTCATAGAAAATAGCTGGAAAAACAATCCATGCAGTGTTCGCATGGCCTATGCGCCCGCAGAGGCAAAACTTCTGCTGCTGGCAGTCACTGAGGGGCAGAGTAGTAACTGAACAGCTTGTTTTTGAAACATGAAAATGTACACATTCACACTTTTATGAGCATTTAAAGAATAACTAATGAATTTATTTCTTATATATATATATATATATATATATATATATATATATAATAAACAAGATATATATATATATATATTCACTTTATATAGGGTTATATATATATTAGTTAAAAAGCATGGACCAATCATGGACCAATCACAAGAGTAGGAGGTGATGCAATCGGTGATGCAATCTGAGGAACCCCTAAATATCATTGCAGGAACCTTTTTCTTCTTCCCTCACACGGACATGAATTGGTTCCCGGCACTTCTAACGAGGCTATTTTGGTCTTTTGACGAATTAGATCTTTTCACAACAGCTATTTTTCAGCTCATCTGATTGATTCAAATTGAATATGGCTGCCTGTCTAAATGCAGCCGAACACACCTGCTTCCCTAGGATGTTTGATCCCAGAAAGTGTTAATCATGTGGTATATGAAAAAACAAATTCGGGCATTAACTCGGAGGTATTTACGAGCTCAATTATATATTCAGGAACAGATTAAAGGAACGTTTCAGACGAAACTACTCAAAATGTCCAATGAACAATATAAAATAATAACGTGTAAAAAAAAAGATTTATATCACATTTGAAAGATTTATTTCTGTCAAAATGTGCTACAGGTATTATTCAATTATCATTTTAAATTCACAGCAATCCAGTGTAACAAAGTCTGGGCACCATTTCCTTCCCTGTAGCAAATAATCCATTTGATTCAATGGTTAGTTTGTCTGTAGTGGTGAAGCTAGTGGTTTCAATTATATCACATTTTATGTTGTCTAAACATGTATGTACAATACACAACTGTACATAATTGTACAATAGCAACTCTACTCTAGACCCAATACATTTCATAGTATAGAAATAGAACAAAAGGAGAATCCCGACCCAGAGAGAATATTCAATAGTCTAAACTCTACTTTAACTATCTATGCATAGCTTTAGTTTGGAATACTTTTCATTTTTAGTGATGGACATGCACCTATTAAAGTGATTGACTATTCATGAAAACATCCGTGATTTACATTAATCACATGCGAGGTACAATTTTCTTTGGTTTTATATTGAATTTACAACACATAGGCCTACTGCAAATGTGTCTTTCCCTTAGTCAATCAGATGATTAAAAGTGGCTAAAAGTGTAATTCCCTTAACATTGGTGCATGTAACATCTCTTAGAAGAGCGGAGATGCCAAAAATATCTCAAAAACACGAAATTAAAAAGTTGCTTAATCCATTGTTTTTGTATCATCAAACAGGTTTCACTAGTCGTATCCAATTTCTCAGACCATGATTCAAGTTTATACCTTTGTCATATACTGTAGCTTCAAAGCATAATCTAGAACCATAACATAAGGCAGTTGGTAGGAGGTATATTGCAATGGACTGTCCACAGCCCATGCTGCTTGGAGGATAGCATGCTTCTGTCTGGTATAAACACATTATGAGTTACCTTGAGATTGTTTTCTTCTGAGAGTGAAAGGCACTTATGCTGATGGTCTGGAGTGTTGGAACACACACTACCACCATACTAGTGAATCAGATATTGTATTGGCACATTGAAAAATGGCAGACATACACAAGCACCATGTGCTGCCACATCCTGGTTGTAAAATCCACTATGTGTGTGTGTGTGTGTGTGTGTGTGTGTGTGTGTGTGTGTGTGTGTGTGTGTGTGTGTGTGTGTGTGTGTGTGTGTGTGTGTGTGTGTGTGTGTGTGTGTGTGTGTTTATGCGTTGAGCTTTTCTGCCTCGTCTGGTGTCCTGACAGTGGTCAACTCCTCTTGTGAGCCCTCCTCACCAGGCAGCTGAGAGAGAGAGAGAGATAAATGGATAGAGAAAAATATGTAGTGGTGATTTATTTGGACCTTTTTTTTCGCCTTATCTAGTCCTAAAAATGCAAGTATACCTATTGCCTATCTAATTTCAAGACATTCCTAAATCTGTATATTTTTTTATAAAGAGAATTACAGATGATCAGTTGCTGATTATACATGCATTGACCATGTGAAATGATACCACCTGGTATTCCCGAGGGTGACTGCTTTGCTTATGATGAAATGCAGTTATTTGAGTTCAGTAACCAAATGCAAGCATGACACCTTGTGGCCACATATCATATTGCACAACATTGGGCCCAACTGCATGCCATCGTTCGCAATCTTTAACCCTTCATGGGCCTGAATGGCCCTGCACTCTCACAAACACTATGTAAAAATCTGTGAGTCCTGTGTGTTCATTCATCGATACAAAGTGACTGGGTGTAATAGCTAAACTTACCTCCCAGTAGATGCCATCCTCAAAGCAGATGGTGTCAGGAGGAGCACCATAAATTGGCAGCTTCAGAATAAAACCTAGAAGACGAGGACATATAAATTGCATGACAAGGACATGATACAATTACACACAGACACAAGGCATAGGCCTATATACAGGGACAAAAGAGCATAGTTATAATATCCCTATGAATTTGTGAAACAAACAAGTCAAAGCAATGCCTATGTGTGCTTACAACATTCTGTGAGCTGGTAATATTTAAATCCCCCCCTATCCTCTAGCTAGTCCCTCTACATACCGGTGATAAGACCGCCCAGGAGGGCGATGCCCAGGGTTACGGCCAGGGAGATGGCCTGTCGTACGCCCTGGAATGAGGCCTCCACATCACCAGAGTGGATGTCAGGGAACACATCAGCCATCCTGCAACACAGAGAGCAGGGAGTTGAATGAAACTGTTGTGTGAATGCACACTTTGATGGCATCTGTCTGTTGCGCAGTAGGGGGAGCTTCACCAGAAAACCAGGGGAGGGCACACTTTCCAAACTTGTCAAAAAAAGGCAGACTAACCCATCTCCATAGACGTCCTTGGTGGCCAGAGCAGCAGTAACTGCGCCAACGATGGCTCCCAGGACTCCAGGCATGCCGTGCAGGTTGTGGACGCCACACGTGTCCTGTATCTTCAGCTTTTGTTCCAGGATAGGCTGAGAGGACAGGGGTGGAAAGTTGTCAGTGCCATGAGTACGGGTGTTTGTGATGTCTATGTACCTTAGCACCCTCATGTCCTTCAAAAGGTGCCATATACACATAAGTGGATGTGTTTCTCAACATGACTGTTTATGTTGTAAATAGATACTCTTGTTCTGTTGGCATCCTTAACGGTCATATCCTACTGAGACCCTTTGAGGGGACATTCTGGGCTTTTCAATGATATCGCATGTGGGAGTGTGATCTGGATAACTTTCTCTTCCAGGTTTGTTAAAATGGCTGCCAACACAATTAGCACATTTTATGGAAAGGTAAGTATGTGTAATTATCATTTTCTTTGTGAGTTTTTTACTCAATTGCTTTTAGTAAGTAAATATCTCAGTAATAGTTTAAGTTTTCAGAGCAGTGCAATCATTTTTCAAATAAGAGCTTATTTATGTCCTCTGTAGTTATTTTACAGACTGTACCTTTTTACTGTTGTTTATATTTACTATCAACTGAACTATTAAGTCCACTACAGTGCACATACAATGGAAAATAAATAAACCTATATTTGTTCATTGTTTTCTTTTTCTGTAAGAAGTTTTTTTCACCCCAAACACTTCTTATGTTATATAATTTATTTTTATTTACAGATATGTTTCATTTCTGGGTCTCAGGAGGACAATACATATTAATTTCCATACACTTATGTCCTATATCCTGTCTTACCAATGGCAGGTTGGCCTTACCGAGAGGAACTTGAAGCCCAGCACAGAGACGGTTCCAGCCAGGAAGCCCACAATCATGGAGCCGAAAGGAGTGAGCATCATTTCACCTGCAGTTCCCACGGCAACCCCACCGGCAAGGGCAGCGTTCTGGATGTGCACCTAAAGAGAGGAGAGAGACAACATTTTTTAAATGGTGTTCAAAATGGTTGATTGCCAGAGTCCATTCATACCTTTATTTTAATTATCACTGTTCTCAAATTTTACACGGTAACAATGTCAAGGAACGAGAAGGTAGCATGACTTATGTAATATTTGAATAATAGAAAATCCCAACCAAAGGATCATTGTGTGACAATTTGCTATCACCATCATGCAAAGTGGAGGTGTGTGACCGTGTAGAGTTCAAATCAAATTTTATTGATCACATCCACATATTTAGCCGATGTTACTGCGGGTGTAGCGAAACGCTTGTTAGATTGCAGACAGATTTGATGATACGCTGCGGACGCACTACCCTTTCACCAACTATGAGATAATCTGAGCTGATTCGAACGGTACTACTATCACCAGGTCATGTGCTATGTTCACTGACTCCTACACTCCCTCCATTGTGTAGAAAAGACAACTTCAGATTGATTGCCATCTAGGCAGGAATGTAATGGACTGTCTTGATTTCAGAATGAGATGCAGATGACAGCCATGTCCTCAAGGGACATAGCAACTAGATATATTGTCTGGCTCACATGACTGTATCTCTAAAGGTAGATAGTAACTACGGTGTGATGCTTCAGCATGCATTTTCGGCATTCCAATCTCGGCATTCTTAAATCGTATCTTGTGAAAAAGTTTGATGATTCATAGTTTGGTAGTTTAGAATAGATAAATCCAATCTAAACTAGAAAAGAACATTTCAGAAGAAAATCTGTGTGCTTGCTAGCTTGTTTAAAAGTATTTGTTTTTAAAATAAGTTAAAGAAGTGGTAGTGACTGCAGTAGTAATGGTAGTGACTGGTTACAGTTGAAAAAGTGGGTAGATGAAAAGATTGATTGATTGGATTGATTGGTAGGATAGCCTGAACATGTGAAAGTTGGCCTGGTGTCGTTTGGTGAACGCTTCAGGAGTTATGGTTGGTGAGTTAAATGCTATCAAAACGTTTTTCAAGCAATCTAAGTTGGTGCAGTCTGCACATTTGGAAGTTTCATGTTAATAGCTTAAATCATTTAAGAGCTAGTGCGAGGGGACTAAATGTAATAATAATAATAACGTCAGTACGTAAGAAATCTAGAGTTGTGTTTTGCTTTCACCAAGAATGCCTAACTACATCTGTTGACAAGAGTTGAAATACCTGTGCAAACATATGCAAACATATGCAAACATATGCAAACATCCTGCATGATGATTCAGTTTGCCAATAAGGATTTAGTCCCAAAGGAGTCATAGGTCTACTAGCAGTACTGTAGCCCTATGATGCAACATACAGTTGAACCAGATTATATTGTCAACAAACACTGGGAGAAATCTTCCTTCCCCCACCATGTCTAGTCCCTCACTCCCACTTGAAATGATCTGGGAAGACCACTTTAAGCCCCTCATTTCCACTGCATAGTCCCTGTAGAATCCTACTTCTCCTTACTATGTCTCCCCAAGTCTGCATCACCTGTCTAGCCCTATACTAATTTTAGGGACCTGATTTTCCTCTTAAGTCCCCACACTGTACTAGCTCCCTCACCATATCGAGCTTGCCATCATGAGCCACAACGGCAGACAGGCCATAGGTGGCCAGGGTGCAGGCAGCCAGAGAGTAGTAGGTGTTCATAGCCGTGCGGTGCTGGTCGTCTCCGTGGGCCGTCACAGCAGAGTTGAAGCTTGGCCAGAACATCCACAGGTAGATGGTGCCTGAGCAGGCAGGGAAAAATAAGTATTAGCATACCGGTATGTAATATAGTCCTTCAGGTTAGCAAGCTTACAGGTAAGGTTTTTTTCCTGGGGAGGTGGATGTACTCTTAATTATGACACAGACTCCCATACATTGGCATGCATTGTATGTACAGTCAAAACATAACTGGCGTCTTCAGAAAATGAAGGTTAAGTTGTCCGACTTGTTGATGGTGGCTAATTGTATCTAAAGTACGGGCTTCCTGCTAACGATGAGCAGGAGGTATTCTTACCAATCATGGCGAAGAGGTCAGAGTGGTAGACAGAGCAGTTCTTGTGTTTGCTCTTGTCCAGGTTGGGGCGGTAGAGAACACGAGCAACCATCAGGCCAAAGTAAGCTCCAAAGGTGTGGATGGTCATGGAGCCACCAGCATCCTTGGCCTAAAGATGGAAATGATCTAATTTAAGGGGTGTAAAAAGCTTCGTCTATAAGTAGAGTTTTCAATAGTGAGGAGAAAGCCTAATAGGAGAGTAGGCATAATAGTACGTAGAACAGTAAAATAGTACGTAAAACAGTTTTAGTGTAGGTTTGTATACAGACATATACAGTATGAATTGTACATTTAATGGTACACCTAAACACACACACACTCACCCCCAGAACAGAAAGCACAATGAACTCATTGACTGCGAACAGGGTGACTTCAATCACAGACATGACCAGCAGCTGGACTGGACTAGTCTTCCCCAGGACCGCCCCGAACGAGATGAGCACTGAGCCTGTGCAGAAGTCAGCGTTGATCATACTGCAGGAGTGACAAACACTCAACTCTTAATGATAGGGTTTATTATGGGATGCACTACAGTATACACTTACACCCGTATGATATGCCACGTATACACATCACATGTATCTGCTGGTGTGTTGTGTTTATTGTAGTAATGAAATGTAGGTTAGTGTGTGCATGAGCCCTACCTCTCTATTCCGACATGGATCTTGCCCCCGTGCATGCCGTGGACAAAGCCCTGCATGAGAGTGGCCCACTGCAGAGCGAAGGCTGCGATGAGGAAGTTGAAGCCCACACTGCTAAAGCCGTAACGTTGAAGGAACGTCATGAGGAAACCAAAGCCAATGAAGATCATCACGTGCACATCCTGAAAGCCTGAACAAAGGAAGAGAACATTCTTTTATTACTTTGGATGCACATTGTCACTATTGAAGTGCCTGTGTGGTCAGTCTCGTAAACACAGTAACAATCCCCTTCTTATGGTTTGGTGAGAAAGACTATCTGTCTTATGACAGTGGTATAGCAATATCTTTCAACTAATTGAAAGTTCTGGTGACTTCCCCACAAAACACCAACAACCCCTTTTAGTCAACATTTTGTGATTTAAATTGAGTGGGACAGGGGGCTTTGGGAGCCTCAGTTGACCTACATAGAAGGACACAGAGAAGTTACCCTGTGTCTCATAGCTCCATTCAGCCTGCTATCTGGCCTTGTTAACCCGGCCTACTACACCTCCCCCTGCCCACTGGACGTATTCATCCACATGGCACTGGGGAGTAGGGACAATATCTATTGGTCGTTGCCTGGCAACTGATCATTGGCATGGAGGATATTCCCACTGCCCAACTCCCCACTGGCAGGCTGGCCCAAATACCCTGTGCCATCTCCTAGATTAGAAGGACACCTACAGAGAGGTGAGAAAATGTAACATGCACACACACACAGGCAACACCTACGAGGATGTAAATAAAACATTTAAAATTGCACACATTGACATTTATTGTAAAAGGCAGTCTATCACCTGCACTCATGAACCAACATACAAACCAGTTTTAATCTAATGATTTATTTACAGTTCTCTTAATTCTGACTGCATCTTTCAATCAGATAGAATTTGTCCAGTGATTATGTTTTATTATATGACAAATCACTTTAAAAAGTCAGCTACCTGCACACATTCATCCAAACGGTGCCCAGTGCACGCGCCATCTGATGAAGGTAAAGAGACATCTGTTACAAAACACCAAAAAGTCTAATGGCATTTGGCGATTGTCATTAAGCCTACAGTACACAGTACAAGACCTGAATGAATGGATGCGTATTGCTGACAAATGGGGACGCAAATACAGTTGTCTCTCCCAAGCTCATCCGCAGGGGAAATTGAGGGCACAGTTGAAACAATGTTGCAAGTTCGCTAAAGGGTTGGACCCAGTCGATACCATGTAGAGTCCCCCCAAAGTTTGACTTTTGTTGAATTTAGGGAAGCTCATGTCTCATTCGGGGGGCCGTGCTCCCCGTAATTCGTTTTACTACACCTTAAACGCTTGAAGTTCCAAACAGGACATGATCAATGAGAGTAGTCAGATGTGCATGTGTGTACTCTATGTGTGTATGTATGTGTGTTTCATTCTTGAAGGTGATCTTCCATTCATCAGTGAAGTGACAGGTTAAAGATTATCTGAAATAATTACTTACAATGGACCTTTAGTGCATCCTCTTTCAATTTACCCAACCTTGAACAGGTTTCTACTTTGTGTCAAAATCAGTGTACTCAATCACTCAATAGCTTGAGGCAAAGAGCATAAATAGTGAGCCTGGCATAACGTGCATCAGCAGCTTCATCTGCTTAAGTGAAGGTCCAATCCGCAAATGCTCAATTTATTCAAATCTCAAGAGTCACAGACTTCAACCTCAAAGATTCATTGAATTCAAAGTCAAACGGACATGATCCAACTCTTAGAGATTCACGTAATTCAACTCCCAAAGTTTCCCATGACTCCCATAGCCTAGTCAACCACACTGACCACAGTGGTCAGTGTGATTGACCAGGCTATGACTACCAGGCCTAAACCAGGGAAAACCATGGAACAACTGGACAGCTCATCTTTGGATCCTTAATGACCTTTTTCTCTTGCTTTCTCTCTCTCCCTAGCTCTCTTTCTGTGTATCTCAGTCCTCCATATGACAAGCCTTGCTGGCATGGCAATAAACACATAAATCAGACTGCCACAGCAAACTTTTCCTTCTCTCTGAAAACAATCACTCTCTCCCTCCTAACCCCTTCTCTCCTTTTCACCCTCCCTCCTGTACCCCATCTTTCACTCAACTGTTTCCCCTCACACTCCTCCCCAACGTGCCCCTTTCTCACGCAGAAGCACCTATCCCCCTGGCCTTTCACTAACTGGACAGTGATGGGGTGAATGTGAAAATGAAACATTCCTCCTACACATTCCCATGTCTGTATATCAGATATTCTCACACTCCTACCCTGGGGCTTACCTGCACCCATTTCTCTGCATGACATATAGTACAGGGACAGTATTGGGAAAGCCTCAAGGTGTGGTGACAGCTAGGACTAGTTGCACACAGGAACCTTTAAAAGGGCTAAGAATTGGACCCACCCAATACCTCCACCACCTTCCCCCAGTACTCTTCCTTTGCATTTTATTACTGATCTGTTAAGGTGGAACAGCTACGTTCAGAGGAGGAAAAGTATACCTTTGCCTTTGGTGACTGATTGGACACCCACTACAACAGACATGCTATAACCTATTCAGAGACCAAACTTCCTTCCCTCTTGCTGTTCAAAGTAGCCTATGAGTTAGAGGGCTTTGACGCTCATCAAAGAAACATTGACGGAAAGATCTGAGAAACTAAAGGGTTAAATCAAAGGACAGTAATCTCTCCGCAGATCTCTCCCAAAACATTTGGCAACCTTAAACCTCCACTTATTAGCAAACAAATGAACCATTTGTTGCTTTGCTGCTTGCAGCCAAATGTCAACGCAAAGGAGGGAAAACTCACATTGAACACTGAAGAGCTCAGGGGTTGTATGGGAGAGTGGAGTAAGTTGATACATTTTACATTCAGCATTACTTGGTCAAAGGGAAATATAGTACTATTTTTAACAAAGATATTAACATATATTTCAGGATGTTATGTATCCCTGGAAATAATCAGATAATCAATCATTCATGTAAACATTACAGTTTTGAAAACATAGCATGTCCAAGTGTTCTCTTGGCACAACTTACCCTGGGACAGCTTCAGACAACTTTTCTGTCATGTTCATTGTCTTGACAAACATGTATGGCATGACAATGAATGACACAAGACACTTGCCTAAACAACAAACATGTCTGCTTCTGCTACCATGCAAGTCGTCGACACATTGACAAAACATAACAAAGAAGGAAAAGAACAATAATTTAATTTCTATAGATGGACTCCACATCCCCCATCCTCTCCACCCTCACAAGGTAATAGTTACCCTTATCCACAGATTTAGGGTCAGATCACCATACTACCTAATCATAACCATAACCATTAAAAGGAGGAAAACGTATCTGACCCTGTATCGGTGGTTAGGGATGTCTACTACCCCACCTGTCTCGTTACCCCAACCCTACCCCTCTCGCTGCGGTCACTCACTGGGGTAGCGGTAGTAAAAGTCGTTGTCGTAGTTGGAGGAGCCATTGGCGATTTCCTTGTGCCAGAGCTTGGCGTCTGTCTCATCGTCGTACTGCACCAGAGTGCCGAAGAGGATGATGATGATCACCTCCAGGATGATGCAGGCCATGGGCAGCTTCAGCCGCAAGTTAGTCGCTGAGTTCGTCATGGCTGTGGAGTTACCTGGGTATTCTCCTGGCTCTGCACTATGGCCTTAGCGGTGAATAGTTAGAAGTCCAACTCAGTTCCAGATCGGGGAACACAGCAACACACACTAACACTCACAAGCACTGGTGACTGCAGTGATGCGATGGGAGTGCAGGGAGTGCAGGGAGTGAGGACTCAAGCTGACACATGAGTTGGTCTGACTTAATTAGTGCGTTTTGGTTGCAAATGTTCATGCCCACCACCTTTCTGTGTGCCTCCAATCAGAGGCTGAATGAAAACCTCAGCTCCTCCCCTTCACTATTGCTGCTGTTAAGGTGGTCTGGAATGAGTTAGTACTCCTTAAAATGACCAGTTACTCCTCTAGATTCATAGAGAACGAAAATGACCCATTAAAAACTATTTTCATCAGGTTGCCCTTCACATTGAAATCATTTCTCATACCTTATCTACGGTAAAACATTAGGTTGATGGTTCAAGGCCCACTGTGAATTTAAAAAACACAAACAGATGCATGCAGAGAGTCAGACATGCACAGGATCCAACATATTGCTCCTGTGATTGTGAGCAGTGTCTCTCCATTATGCCATTGACTCCTCAAAGTTAGACAAAAAGTAAAATAAAAACAAAACATATTGAGATCAGAATAGTTTGTGCAACCACACACACACCTTACTGCCACAATGTCAAAAATCTAAAAGAGCCTGTAGTTGAGATGTTTGGACAAGGGGCAACCGGAAAGGTTGAGACAGGTTTTGGGGGAGTAGGATGTGAGAGGGGATGGAGGCAGGTCTGTGCACATCTTTCTCCTGTAAGGAGCAGCCATCACTCAATATGTACGCTATCTTTCTCCTATAGAGAAGAGCACCTAGCAGGAATGCATGTGATGGTTTAGAGAATCTCAACTAAAAGCCTACCACAGGCACAATGCCAATCTATGAAGGTGAATTGTGAATGTCTGTCAAGCTTCCTGCCTACCTTTGTGCCTGTATGACTGTCTGAAGAGTTGGGGTCATTTCACACTTAATTCAGTCAATGAAGGTCAATTAAAATTCAAGAATTGACGATTTCCACTAATGATGATGACTGATGCCATACTGTAGGGCTACTGTAGCTACAGCACAGCAAAATCCAAGTAGAACTTACAGTAACTATGGATTTTATTTGCCCATCCACCACTCTGGAGGACAAAAGAGACTTTTGTATAAAAGATTTTACAGCTATTTTGTGACATATACTGTACATTATTCATACATTTCACATACATGGTACTTCTAATAACAGTATTACCAGGGCTGTAACCAGGGTTTGAGTTTCAGTGAGAACAGTTTGGGAGGGAGGGGGATATTTAAGTTTATTTCCTGAATTGACTGCCTTCATTTCAAATTGAACCCAGCCCTTCTGGGCATGTGCCCTGCGTGCACGGTCGGTAATTTGGATGTGATTACTACAAGTTTAGATAGCTGGCTAGACTAACTTGACTAATTTACCAATCTAAATCTTTTTTGCTGATATGGGCTAATTGAGTGGCTGTCAGTCAGAGACCTATAACAAGAGGAAAACTGCTGATGTTCATGTTCAATTAACCAAAACAGAAAGATTGTTATCTGGATAATGTAAAAAAGGCAATAAAAAGCCATTCTTACTACTCTACTGGAGAACCCGTTTGGTTTAAGTCTACCTGTTGTCTGACTGACGCTTTAATAACATTTTACTGCGCTGGGCTAAATCAGGGTCACACAAAGTGTTTCTTGGTAGTCTGAAAACAAATCCACTTTGAAACAAAAGTATACACCTCACACACATGTTATGGGCTTAAAGAAGACACCTGTACCATATACAGAGTTTGCATACCAATATTACACTTTATATACAGCACCGAAGACCAAAATATAACAAAACTGTTTGACATAAAAACACCAGATTGATTGTTGGCAGATTTCTTTGGAAATAATGTTTAATTATGAAATGATGAAAGATATGAATACCATTCCACCCATGAGACCATTAGGTCATTTGACTGCAGGAAAGGGGGAGAGGTATAATGCTTTAATATGTAATACTCCCCCCCCCCTCCAAACTCATATACATTATATAAACAAGCTCATTTAATTTGATCTGGCTTACCGTTGCATATAAAGCAACATATTTGTTACTCAGAATCTAGAAAACAAGTAGTCTGGAGTAGGCAGAGCTTTAAGTAAATAAGTAAACTGTGATTTAACTAGTGTGACATGTTTCATCCTGTCTTTACGTGGGACCCACTACCATTCCTCCGCACGGTATGTTGACAGGTTGGGCTACAGGGCACGTCTAAATCATCAGCCTCTTCAAAACAATTGAGTTTCACTTACTTAGCCCCACAGTTTAACTCAGGAGCATTCTTCTCTAAACTGATAGCATATTCTCAGATTAGTAAATTACATGCTTGCCCAGGTTGGGACACTGATGGGCAGAGCGGATAATGTATTGACCATGTTCTGTACATAGTGTCTTGCCATCTTGATTAATGTGACTTTTTTTAATTTATTTTTATTATTTTACCTTTATTTAACTAGGCAAGTCAGTTTAGAACAAATTCTTATTTTCAAAGACAGCCTAGGAACAGTGGGTTAACTGCCTGTTCAGGGGCAGAATGACAGATTTGTACCTTGTCAGCTCAAGGATTTGAACCTGCAACCTTTCGGTTAGTAGTCCAACACTCTAACCACTAGGCTACCCTGCCACCCCGTCAACAAACAAAAGCCCTGGATCATGGGCAAAATACGAATTTGACAGAGGTTAGCCTGGTGTAAGGGATCCCTTTAGTAATTTATAAAGGAGGGCAGTGTTTTATTGAGTACATTTAGGACTGACCCAATTAGTCGGCTGGTCGATTGTTTGGTCGTTAGGCTGTTGGTCGACCGGGTGTTTAAGTCGAGCAGTAACAAATATATATACTGTAAATTTGCGCCCATCTCAGTGAACTGCTCCGTGAAGAGCAGGAATGATTGCCCTGGCCCCTGATTTCTGCTGAGGCCGTATTACGGTAAATGCTGCATGGCCAATGCAGACGTCAGATTGACCATGCACCAAGATGCACAATGGACTTCTCTCTCCAGAATGAGCTCTCTCCCGCCAATTTGTGCACATTCAAATTGTTTCATAGCTTTATTGTGTGAATTGTATATGTTTGATTGTTAGTCTATATCAATTCCCCATTACCTACGGTATATTACCAGTAGTACATTTACTGTTAACTCCTATAATTAAGTGATAATGCCCGAGAAGCTGGTGTTTGGAGGATATATTGGCATAGGTGTTGTTAGGCGAAGTCGAGGGCCGGCAAACCGTGTATACAACGGGTTACCAACATATTCAAATAATGTTTGACACATATTCATTAAAAATTATGCCAGCTGATTCATGAAGATGGATGCCTATTTGTCTCGTCCTAACTCCCAAAACGTTCATTAATTAGGGACAGTTGGAAATCAAATTTTAATATTGAAAACAATGTTGCAAATGTCGGAGAGATTGACAGCAAGGTTTATACAAATCTCCACTGTTGAAAGCGAAATGTTAGTCTAAAAGAAATGAGAGATAATGTCTAGATGTTTATCATAGTGGAGATCAAGTTTATAAGTTGCCTGGCTGGGCTGATGAGACAGTGGATTGCGCAGTCAAATGGAACAGAGTAAATAGGCATTTTAACTTCATAAATTTAGCCAGTGGTAACTTGTGGACTAGACACTGGCTGGAATGCGGTTTTAACCAATCATCATTCAGGATTAGAGCCACCCGTTGTATAATTAAGCAATAAGGCCCAAGAAGGTGTGGTATATGGCCAATATACCACGTCTAAGGGCTGTTCTTAAGTACGACAGAACGACAGGTATATTCTACCTGCAGTCTGCAATGTTTTTATTTGTTGGCTTTATGTAGGCTATTTTTACATAGTTGGGAACGCAATAAAAAAAAACATTTTTAGGTTTGTATCATTTTCATTTAGATATGGATAGAATTTGATTAACCACATGATAATTATTTTGAGATTTGAATTAAATGAAACCTTTTCATAAAAATGTGCATATGAAAACCATAACTGGCACACAGATTGGTAGATATGGTAAGATAAATTGGCATTCCACTTGAGAAAGGTTGCCTACTACTGGCAACTTCAGGAGAATAATGGCAGAATCTGCAAAAACAAATTATAAAAGATAGATAATTTAGAAAACGGGATTGTCTTTTTTTAACCTTTTTAACATTACAAAATGGAAATCGACAACTGTCTCGGTCTTCATCTGATTCTTTCTTGTAAGCATCCTAGAGTCTGAGACCTTGTAGGAATCTGTGGTAGAGTGCATTTAGAAAGTATTCAGACCCCTTCACTTTTTCCACATTTTGTGACTTTACAGCTTTTTCAAAAATGTATTAAATAGTTTGTTTTTCTCCTCAATCTTCCCACAATACCCCATAATGACAAAGCAAAAACGTTTAAAAAAAAAAACATTTTTGCAAATGTATATAAAAAAACTGAAATATCACATTTATATAAGAATTAAGACCCTTTACTCAGTACATTGTTGAAGCACCTTTGGCAGCGATTACAGCCTCAAATCTTCTTGGGTATGACTCTACAAGCTTGGAAAACCTGTATTTGGGGAGTTTCTCTAATTCTATGCAGATCCTCTCAAGCTCTGTCAGGTTGGCTGGGGAGCATCGCTGCACAGATATTTTCAGGTCGCTCCAGAGATGTTTCATTTCTGGCTGGGCCACCCCAGAACATTCAGATACTATTCCCGAAGCCACTTCAGCATTGTCTTGGCTGTGTGCTTAGGGTCGATGTACTGTTGGAAGGTGAACCTTCGCCCCAGTCTGAGGTCCTGAATACTCTGGAGCAGGTTTGCATCAAGGATCTCTCTGTATTTTTCTCAGTTCAACTTTCCCTCGATCCTGACTAATCTCCCAGTCCCTGAAATTGAAAACATCCCCCCAGCATGATGCTGCCACCCACATGCTTCACCGTAGGGGTGGTGCCATGTTTCCCCCAGATGTGACGCTTGGCATTCAGAACAAATAGTTCAATCTTGGTTTCATCAGACCAGAGAATCTTGTGTCTCATGGTCTGAGAGTCTTTGGGTGCCTTTTGGCAAACTCCAAGCGGGCTGGTCATGTGCATTTTATTGAGGAGTGGCTTCCGTCTGGCCACTCTACCATAAAGGCCTGATTGGGGGAGTGCTGCAGAGATGCTTGTCCTTCTCCCATCTCAACAGAGGAACTCTTGAGCTCTGTCAGAGTGATCATCAGGTTCTTGGTCACCTCCCTGACCAAGGCCCTTCTCTTCCGATTGCTCAGTTTGGCCCGGGTGGCCAGCTCTAGGAAGTGTCTTGGTGGTTTCAAACATTTTCCATTTAAGAATGATGGAGGCCACTGTGTTCTTGGGGACCTTCAATGCTGCAGCAATTTTTTGGTACCCTTCCCCAGATCTGTGCCTCGACCCAATCCTGTCTCAGAGCTCTACGGACAATTCCTTCAACCTCATGGCTTGATTTTTGCTCTGACATGCACTGTCAACTGTGGAACCTTATATAGACAGGTGAGTGCCTTTCCAAATGATGTCCAATCAATTGAATTCACCACAGGTGGACTCCAATCAAGTTGGAGGATGATTTTTTTTTAAATATATATTTCTCCTTTATTTAATCAGGTAGGCTAGTTGAGAACAAGTTCTCATTTGCAACTGCGACCTGGCCAAGATAAAACATAGCAGTTCGACTAATACAACAACACAGAGTTACACATAGAATAAACAAACATACAGTCAATAATACAGTAGAAAGAAGAAAACAAAGAGTCTATATACAGTGAGTGCGAATGAGGTAAGATAAGGGAGGTAAGGCAATAAATAGGCCATGGTGGCGAGGTAATTACAATATAGCAATTAAACACTGGAATGGTAGATGTGCAGAATATGAATGTGCAAGTAGAGATACTGGGGTGCAAAGGAGCAAGATAAAAAAATACAGTAGGGGGATGAGGTAGTTGGATGGGCTGTTTACAGATTGGCTATGTACAGGTGCAGTGATCTGTGTGCTGCTCTGACAGTTGGTGCTTAAAGCTAGTGAGGGAGATATGCATCTCCAGCTTCAGTGATTTTTGCAGTTCGTTCCAGTCATTGGCAGCAGAGAACTAGAAGGAAAGGCAGCCAATGTATGAATTGGCTTTGGGGGTGACCAGTGAGATATACCTGATGGAGCGTGTGCTACGGGTGGGTGCTGCTATGGTAACCAGTGAGCTGAGATAAGGCTGGGCTTACCTAGCAGAGACTTGTAGATGACCTGGAGCCAGTGGGTTTTGCGACGAGAGTGAAGCGAGGGCCAGCCAACGAGAGTGTACAGGTCGCAGTGGTGGGTAGTATATGGGGCTTTGGTGACAAAACGGATGGCACTGTGATAGACTGCATCCAATTTGTTGAGTAGAGTGTTGGAGTATATTTTAGAAATGACATCGCCAAAGTCGAGGATCGGTAGGATGGTCAGTTTTATGAGGGTATGTTTGGCAGCATGAGTGAAGGAGGCTTTGTTGCGAAATAGGAAGCCGATTCTAGATTTAATTTTGGATTAGAGATGCTTAATGTGAGTCTGCAAGGAGAGTTTACAGTCTAACCAGACACCTAGGTATTTGTAGTTGTCCACATATTCTAAGTCAAAACCATCCAGAGTAGTGATGCTAGTCGGGTGGGTGGGTGCGGGCAGCAATCAGTTGAAAAGCATACATTTAGTTTAAGAGCAGTTGGAGGCCACGGAAGGAGTGTTTTATGGCATTGAAGCTCGTTTGGAGGTTTGTTAACACAGTGTCCAAAGAAGGGCCAGATGTATACAGAATGGCGTCGTCTGCATAGAGGTGGATCAGAGAATCACCAGCAAGAACGTCATCATTGCTATATCATTGAAAAATGAAGAAAAATGACTATTTACACGGGACATGACAAGACAAACACCTGTCCGACTGCTAAGCCATCTTGGAATTTATTTGTCTTGATCAGATGACGAGAACCACATGTTACTGCAAGGTGTAACCACGGCTAGAGATGTGCGATATAGACCTAGGTGTGATACATGATTAGGCTGGCTATGACGGATGCCAGTGAGATGCCAGGAATGCCTGTCATTCCAGCACACACACTCAGGCATAGTGGGGAGACACACATGGTGCCCCAACAGTTTCGTAAGCCAGATGCAATCCTGTCCCGTGCTGGCACAAACACTATCTCTGTTGTCATTTCCTTTGTTCTGCTAAGAGTTTCAAACTCTGTAACATATTTAATCTATTAAACATGAACACTAGACATTGTGATATGCCATAATGCAGTTCCAATACACCTATGTATTGACTAATTACATTTCATTTGCATAGACACACATTTCAAAGAAATTACATTTTATACACACACACACACACCCCTGCCCCCACAGGCATCAACTGTAGAATTCCAGCAGCTGCACTACCACAAATATGCGTGCAAGAGGTGTCCTATGAAGTGTTCTATTGTCACTCCATCTGCAGGCTGGGTCCTGGGCCTCTCAGATAAGACAATCTGGCCATCAGGCAAGGCCGATGGGACATGTGGTGACGTGGGAGTTGCTTGTGTGTGTGTGTGTGTGTGTGGGGGGGGGGTCAAAGAAGGGACTTGCGTTGTAACAAAACTGGCTACTGGAGCCTTGGCACCTGATCTGATGCGATAAGCACAAGAAAGGACCTGTCCGTTATGCAGCCTGTGATAACATACACCATACAGGTACTTCACACATAGCCTGCAAACCTGTGTGTGTGGAGGTGTATGTGTTTCGGAACGTTATAGTACTACAGGGCTTGCATGCTTAGAACTGAGGCTAGGAGAGAAATTCTGAAGTCGCGGACTCCGTTGAAGACTGTAGATGTGAGAGTGCGCCTATTAACTCCTCTTCCACAGGTGATGTGCAGGTCAGGTATGTGTGTTTAGGAAGGGATTTTTGTGATTACATTCCAAACCAAAAGACAGTCCTTCTCACACACACACACGCACACACACACACACGCACACGCACACGCACACGCACACGCACACGCACACGCACACACACACACACACACACACACACGCTCACACGCACACACGCACACACACACACACACACACGCACACACGCACACACGCACACACGCACACACGCACACACGCACACACGCACACACGCACGCACACACACACACACACACACACATTTCCTCATGTGATGTCCGTCAGCACCTATGGCATGCAGTGTGTTGTTAGAACACACAGTGGTGCGGAATAGCTGCAGGGGAAACGGAGCGAGAAAGAGATAAGTAAACAGTCTTATACCTGAGCCTTATCTCTGATCTATGCCTATGTGACTTCCCATCAAATGGGGAGAACACATGCCCCAAAACCAACTACACTGAGAATCGATGGGGTTATCCAGTATGTTGTTGTCACCAAGGGGTGCAAAAAAGTGACATGTGGGGATAGTGACCCCTGGGTGACAGGTCAGAAATAACAGAGATGAAGAGATAGCGTCTCACCTAACCTCCCAGAGCTTTGGTTCACTATAGTGAGTGAATCAGTGATAATAATGTCTAAGTAAGAGATGCCTTACTGTGCGCTACACATGGAACAGTAGGCATTGGCATATCTTCAAAGCACATATAGAAGCTTGGCTTTTATTTTTCATGGAGGTTCCAGGGGTGATGAGTACAATTAGTATCCAATACCTTTGGAGAAACAATGTAATGGCATGGGTAACTCATTGTGGTGGAAGGCTCATGACAATGATGAACATTTCAGCTTTTACAAGCGAGCACAGAGATCAGTCTCACTCGAACTGGTTCAGCAGAGTTTTGAATGAGCCAATCCGTAACAACCTATGTGTGAATGGGAGGAGCATCTGGTTGTCACCGAGGCAATATCACATGACACATTTTAGACAACTATCAGTAGACCATGAAAATATGGCCCAAAAACTGAACACATAACCATTCACTCAGGTATGTGTGTAGACCCTTTCTCAGTTCTCCCTGTACAATGGGAGTTTGTGAAGGCATAATGTAGTCAAATGCCCAACTGAAAGTGCAGAGAGGCAGACAGTAAAAACAAGAGTACCGCCTCTCACATGTTGAGCGTTGTTTCTCAGGTCAGCATGTCTTCTAGGTTCGCCTGACTAATATTCATATGAACGACTCACAAGGGAATGTGTAGGAAAATGTATCTTGTGATCTACTGTAAAGGTTCCTGTCGACAAAAAACTAACATTACAAGTTCAATTTGGAGCAATTCGATACAAACATTTTTGTGGCATTTCTTCGATTACACAACAACAATGTAAAGACTTCCTCCAACAACAACAACCAACCCACTGGGCACAGACGTCAATTCAACATCTAAACTACGTTGGTTCAATGAAATTTAATTTATATGATGTGGAAACAACGTTAATTCAACCAGTGTGTGCTCAGTTGGAAGTGAACCAGCGTCCAATTATGCTTTGATATGCTTTAATTACTTAACCATTCATCTATTACGCTATTAATGTCAGTGCCAAGTTATATTTATATCATAGCCAAAGGAACATACTGCACTTTAGATAGCATGAAAGACGAAAATAAATTGCTGCACAACGTTCAAACTCAACCTAAAAAAAAACAGTTTTTCGCACGTACGGTTAAAGTCGGAAGTTTACATACACTTAGGTTGGAGTCATTAAAACTAATTTTTCAACCACTCCACACATTTCTTGTTAACAAACTATAGTTTTGGAAAGTTGGTTAGGACATCTTCTTTGTGCATGACACAAGTCATTTTTCAAACAATTGTTTACATACACTAAGTTGACTGTGCCTTTAAACAGCTTGGAAAATTCCTGAAAATGATGTCATGGCTTTAGAAGCTTCTGATTGGCTAATTGACATAATTTGAATCAATTGGAGGTGTAACTGTGGATGTAATTCAAGGCCTACCTTCAAACTCAATGCATCTTTGCTTGACGTAATGGGAAAATCAAAAGAAATCAGCCAAGACCTCATAGAAAAAAATTGTAGACCTCTGTCAAAGGAATTTAACAATTCCTATATGTGTTCATTAACCAATTCAATTAAAATCACTCAGTCTGTTTTGTAAGATCCTTTTTTGCTTAAAATAGACAGAGACCAGTCTACCAAAATTAGCCAATAGCATTTATTCTCGATAGCGCTGGACATAGAACCATGTACAACAGCTTATATATCACATATGACGTCATAGGTTTTAAAATGTCTCTCCTCCTCTCGACCAGGACAAAGCAGGTTCAAAAGTTCATTCCAACTCACTAGCGCACATACCTGACACACTATATTTGGAGTAACTCCTGAAGTCTCACCATAGTTTATTACCACTTAGCAGATAGTTTCAAATAAGGAAAACCTGGAGGGGCTCTCGCTGTCTTATTTTATCGCCACAGAGTTATATCTGAGTCGATTCAAACATAGGTTAATGACCCTCTTTGCTTACTTTATACACACACACATACATTCCTTCTTCCACAATGGTAATCACTTCCAATTACCACTTATCCATGCTACATAACCTCGAATCCCTAATGGTTAAGTTTCTGAGTAGAATTATTTAATCATTCATGTTAAACCTTGATAAAATCTCTTAACAACCTCCAAAACTCTGGTTCATCCTAGGGAGCAATTTCCAAACACCTGAAGGTACCACGTTCATCTGTACAAACAATAGTACGCATGTATAAACACCATGGGACCACGCAGCCACCATACCTCTCAGGAAGGAGACACATTCTGTCTCCTAGAGATGAACATACTTTGGTGCGAAAAGTGCAAATCAATTCCAGAACAACAGCAAAGGACCGTGTGAAGATGCTGGAGGAAACAGGTACAGAAGTATCTGTGTTCACAGTAAATGAGTCCTATATCGACATAACCTGAAAGGCCTCTCAGCAAGGAAGAAGCCACTGCTCCAAAACCTCCATAAAAAAGCCATACTATGGTTTACAACTGCACATGGGGACAAAGATTGTACTTTCTGGAGAAATGTCCTCTGGTCTGATGAAACAAAATAGAACTGTTTGGGCATAATGACCATCGTTATGTTTGGAGGAAAAGGGGGAGGCTTGCAAGCCGAAGAACCTCATCCCAATCGTGAAGCACGAAGATGGCAGCATCATGTTGTGGGTGTGCTTTGCTGCATGAGGGACTGGTGCACTTCACAAAATAGATGGTGTCATGAGGGAGGAAAATTATGTGGAAATATTGAAGCAACATCTCAAGACATCAGTCAGGAAGTTAAAGCTTGGTCGCAAATGGGTCTTCCAAATGGACAATGACCCCAAGCATACTTCCAAAGTTGTTGCAAAATAGCTTAAGGACAACAAAGTCAAGGTATTGGAGTGGCCATCACGAAGCCCTGACCTCAATCCTATAGAGAATGTGTGGGCAGAACTGAAAAAGTGTGTGTGAGCAAGGAGGCTTACAAACCTGACTCAGTTACACCAGCTCTGTCAGGAGGAATGGGCCAAAATTCACCCAACTTATTGTGGGAAGCTTGTGGAAGGCTACCCAAAACATTTGACCCAAGTTAAAACCTCTTGAAACTCTAGGGGCGCAATTTCATTTTTGGATGAAAAACGATCCCGTTTTAAACAAGATTGTTTGTCACAAAAAGATGCTCAACTATGCATATAATTGATATCTTTGGAAAGAAAACACTCTGAATTTTCCAGAACTGCAAAGATATTGTCTGTGGGTGCCCTAGAACGGGAGCTACAGGCAAAACCAAGATGAAACAACAACCAGGAAACCAGCAGGATTTTTGAGGCTCCGTTTTCCATTGTCTCCTTATATGGCTGTGAATGCGAGAGGAATGAGCCTGCCCTTTCTGTCGTTTCCCCAAGGTGTCTGCAGCATTGTGACGTATTTGTAGGCATATCATTGGAAGATTGACCATAAGAGACTACATTTTCCAGGTGTCCGCCCCGGTGTCCTCCGTCGAAATTGGTGCGTCTTTTTCAGCTGCTGGTATTTTTCCATGCGATTCTGAGGGGAAAGCAGGCTTCCACGAACTGCATATCAATGAAGAGATATGTGAAAAAACACCTTGAGGATTGATTCCAATCAACGTTTGCCATGTTTCGGTCGATATTATGGAGTTAATTCGGAAAAAGTTTGACGTTTTGGTGACTGAATTTTCGGTTCGTTTCGGTAGCCAAATGTGATGTACAAAACGGAGCGATTTCTCCTACACAAAGATTCTTTCAGGAAAAACTGAACATTTGCTATGTAACTGAGAGTCTCCTCATTGAAAACATCTGAAGCTCTTCAAAGGTAAATGATTTTATTTATTTGGTTATCTGGTTTTTGTGAAAATGTTGCGTGCTAAATGCTACTCAAAATGCTAATCTAGCTTAGCATACTCTTACACAAATTAGTGATTTGCTATGGTTCAAAAGCATATTTTGAAAATCTGAGATGACAAGAAAAGGCTAAGCTTGAGAGCAGGCGCATTATTTTCATTTTATTTGCGATTTTCAGAAATCGTTGCGTTAACGTTGCGTTATGCTAATGAGCCTGAGGCTTTATTCACGATCCCGGATCCGGGATGGGGAGTATCAAGATTAACCTCTTGGTGGTAGGGGGCGCTATTTTAATTTTTGGATGAAAAACGTTCCCGTTTTAAACAAGATATTTTGTTGCGAAAAGATGCTCGACTATGCATATAATTGACAGCTGTGGATAGAAAACACGTTTCCAAAACTGCAAAGATATTGTCTGTGAGTACAACAGAACTGATGTTACAGGCGAAACCCAGATAAAAATCCAACCAGGAAGTGCCACATTTTTTAAAACCGCCTCATGCCAATGGCTCCGTATATGGCTGTGAATGAGCTATGTATTTCCGTTGAAGAATAGCCGTAAGGGACCATATTTAGCAAGTGGTCACATGGTGTCTCCCGCAGAAAATCTTGCGTAAAATACTGAGGTAGCCATTTTTCCAATCGCTTCTTATGAGAAACCAATTGCCTCAACGGATATATTATCGAATATATATGTTAAAAACACTTTAAGGATTGATCCTAAACAACGTTTGCTGTGTTTCTGTCGATATTTTGGAGCTTATTTGGAAAAAAGTTTGGCGTTGTAGTGGTAGTGGTAGCATTTTCCGGTCGATTTCTCAGCCAAGCATGATGAACAAACGGGAGCTATTTCTCCTACAAAAATAATCTTTTTGGAAAAAAGGAACATTTGCTATCTAACTGGGAGTCTCCTGAGTGAAAACATCCAAAGGTTTTCAAAGGTAAATTATTTGATTTGGTTGCTTTTCTTATTTTCATGAAAATGTTGCCTGCTGCCAGCAGAGCCTAGCATAGCATTATGCCATGATAAACTTACACAAATGCTTGTCTAGTGTTGGCTGTAATGCATATTTTGAAAATCTGAGATGACAGTGTGATTAACAAAAGGCTAAGCTTGTGATTGAATATATTTTATTTGCGATTTTCATGAATAGGAAAAGTTTCTAGGGGTATTTATGTCCGCTGCGTTATGCTAATTCGTCTGAGGCTATGAAAGAAATAAAAGCTTTCATTTTCTTAAAATAAAGTGGTGATCCTCACTGACGCAAGACAGGGAATTTTTAAGACAGGCCTGCTACTCAGGCCCAGAAGCTAAGATATGCATATAATTAGTAGATTTGGATAGAAAACACTCTAAAGTTTCAAAAAATGTTACAATTATGTCTGTGAATATAAGAGAACTGATATGGCAGGCGAAAACCCGAGGAAAATCCACCAGGAAGTACTATTATTTTGAAAGGCTGTTTTTCCATTAAAATCCTATCCACCATACAAAGACTTAGGACCCTGTTCACGGGCTCTATGGCTTCCTCTACATGTGGCCAGTCTTTAGGCATTGTTTCAGGCTTTTACTCTGAAAAATGAGGGAGATGGACAACTTTCAATCAATGGACAGTGGAAATTTCCAGACATCAGCCATGCGCCTGATCGGGAAAGCACCTTTCATGTTTCTCCTTTTCTATTGACGAAGCTTTTGTCCGGTTGAAATATTATTGATTATTTATGACAAAAACAACCGGAGGGTTGATTTTAAACATCTTTAGGCATGTTTCTACAAACGTTTATTGTACTTTAAAAAAAGAATTTTCATCTGGACTTAGTGCCCGCACCTTGTGCATTCGGATTACTGGACAAAACGCGCAAACAAAAAGGAGGTGTTTGGTCATAAAGTGGGACATTATCGAACAAAACAAACATTTATTGTCTAACATGGAGACCTGGGAGTGCCACCAGATGAAGATCATCAAAGGTAAGTGATTAATTTTAATGCCATTTCTGACTTTTGTGACACCTCTCTTTGGCTGGAAAATGGCTGTTTGGGTTTCTGTTGCTAGGCGCTGACCTAACATAATCGCAAATTGTGCTTTCGCCATAAAGCCTTTTTGAAATCTGACACAGCGGTTGCATTAAGGAGAAGTTTATCTTTATTCCTATGTTTAACACTTGTATCTTTTATCAATGTTTATGATGAGTATTTCTGTAATTTAATGTGGCTCTCTGCACTTTCACCGGATGTTTGTTTGAGACAATGCATTTCTGAACATAACGCGCCAATGTAAACTGAGATTTTTGGATATAAATAGGAACTTTATTGAACAAAACATACATGAATTGTGTAACATAAAGTCCTATGAGTGCCATCTGATGAAGATCATCATAGGTTAGTGATTAATTTAATCGCTATTTATGACTTTGTGAGCCCTCTCCTTGGCTGGAAAATGGCTGTATGGTTTTCTGTGACTAGGCGCTGACCTAACATAATCACATTGTGTGCTTTCACAGTAAAGCCTTTTTGAAATCGGACACTGTGGTTGGATTTACAAGAAGTTTATCTCTAAAAAGGTGTATAATACTTGTATGTTTGAGGAATTTTAATTATGGGATCTCTGTTGTTTTGAATTTGGCGCCCTGCAATTTCACTGGATACCGTCCCACTTGTACCAGAGAGGTTAATCAAAAGGCGGACACCCCCGCCCTTCTTATTACCAGCGGCGCAATGCATGAAGAAACTGGGTGGCTGCACCAACTCTGATAACGTATCCCGAGTGAACCATGTTTCCGTGAAACAGAGAATGGTACAATCTCTGATTTCTCTCTGGAAGGCAACCCAATGGATCCGATCCATTGTTCTGGGTGGTGGCCCAAACAGAGGATCCACTTCGGGAAAGTCGTATTCCTGGTCATAATGTTGGTAAGTTGATGTTGTTCTTAAATCCAATAGTTATTGGATTGTATGTAATAAGACTCTGCACTCACCTCTCCCAAGGTTCCGTTTACGTGGTCCCCTGCTGCTGACCGGGTGTTCCAGGATCTCAAACACCGCTTCACCACAGCTTCAAACTTGTTTCATCCTGACCGGTCCAGTTCATGGTGGGGGCTGATGCTTCGGATGTCGGAGTGGGGGCTGTCCTGTCCCAGTGTTCTGCGCTGGAACTCAAGTTACATTCCTGCACCGTCTTCTCCCACGCCTCAATGCCACAGAGAGGAACAACGATGTGGGGAATCGTGAGCTCCTCACGGTAAGATGGCATTGGAGGAGAAGAGGCACTGGCTGGAGGGGGCGGAACATCCGTTCATCGTGTGGACTGACCACAAGTATCTGGAATATCTCAGTGCCAATTACATCAATTCCAGGCAAGCAAGGTGGGCCCTGCTGTTCACTTGGTTCAACTTCTCCCTCTCAAGCCGGATGCGCTGTCAAGCCGCTATAGCCCCACGGCTTGAACCCCGGAACCTGAGACCATCCACCCCACCTCATGCCTGGCGACGGCACTCAGCTGGTGAATAGGAAAGCAGGTTTGTGAGGTGCAGCGTTCCCAGCCGAACCCCAGGCCCAGATAACCAGATGTTTGTTCTTGACGCAGTCCGCTCCTTGGTCCTGGAGTGGGCACACTCCTCCAGGCTTCCCTGCCACCCGGGCTCCTGGCGGACCCTGGCCTTCGTGCGACAACGCTTTTGGTGGCCTATCATGGTTCCTGACATCTCCACGTTCGTCACCGCATACACAATGTGCACAGAACAAGACTCCGGCTGGTCTCCTTCAACCTCTGCCTGTCCCTCACCTTCCCTGGTCTCACATATCCCTGGACTTTGTCACGGATTTCCCCACGTCTGATGGCAACGACACCATCGTGACCGTAGTGGATCGGTTTTCCAAAGCTGCCCACTTCATTCCTCTCTCCAAGCTACCCTCTGCCAAAGAGACGGCCTAGCTCATGGTACAGCACATCTTCATGAGCACGTCTCATGGTACAGCACAATGCGCTGCCAGATCTCTGCCAACCCCACCACCTGGAGCCAGCAATTACTGTGGGTCGAATACGCCCACAAGACCCGTCCTTGCTCTGCCACAGGTATATCTCCCTTTGAGTGTTCCCTGGGGTATCAGCCCCCGCTCTTCCCTGAGCAGGAGGAAGAGGTTAGCATACCTTCGGCCCAGATGTTTGTCCGCCGCTGTCGCCGTACCTGGAAGAGAGCCTGGTCGGCCCTTCTCAAGACCACCTCCAGGTATCGATGACAAGCGGATCGCCACTGGATCCCGGCTCCCAGGTATTATCTCGAGCAGAATGTATGGCTGTTTACCCAGAATCTGCCCCTCCGGGTGGAATCCCGCAAACTCTCCCCCCAGTTTATTGGCCCGCCTCAGACAACAACATTGATTTATACGCTGAGTCGGTGAGCGAGTTTATTAGCAAGGACATCGGAGATGTTGTATCCACGGTAACTATTAAAACCTTCCCCAACCAGAAACCGTGGATTGATGGCAGCATTTGCGCAAATTTGAAAGCGCAAACCACTGCTTTTAAACATGGCAAGGCGACCAGAGACATGACAGAGTGCAGTTCAGCTATTCCCTCTGCAAGGCAATCAAACAAGCTAAGTGTCAGTATAGAGACAAAGTAGAGTCGCAATTCAACGGCTCAAACACGAGACGTATGTGGCAGGGTCTATCGTCAATCACAGATTACAAAAAGAAAACCAGCCCTGTCGAGAGGGCCACAAGAGGGCCACCATTGTTCCTGTTCCCAAGAAAGCCCCGTAGCACTCACTTCCGTCATCATGAAGTACTTGAGAGACTAGTCAAGGATCATATCACCTCCACCCTACTTGAGACCCTAGATCCACTCCAATTTGCTTACCGCCCCAATTGGTCCACAGACGTGGCAATCGCAATCACACTGCACACTAACCCATCTGGACAAGAGGAATACCTATGTAAGAATGCTGTTCATCGATTACAGCTCAGCATTTAACACCATAGTACCCTCCAAACTTGTCATTAAACTCGAGACCCTGGGTCTAGACCCTACCCTGTGCAACTGGGTCGTGGACTTTCTCACGTGCCGCCCCCAGATGGTGAGGGTAGGAAACAACATCTCCACCCCGCTGATCCTCAACACTGGGGCCCCATAAGGGTGCGTTCTAAACCCTCTCCTGTACTCCCTGTTAAACCCATGACTGCGTGGACATGCACGCCTCCAACTCAATCATCAAGTTTGCAGACGACACTACAGTGGTAGGTTTGATTACCAACAACGACGAGACGGCCTACAGGGAGGAGGTGAGGACACAACGTCAACAAAACAAAAGGAGATGATCGTGGACTACAGAAAACAGCAGAGGGAGCACCCTCCTATCCACATCGACAGGACAGTAGTGAAGGGTGGAAAGTACCTCGGCGTACACGTCACAGACAAACTGAAATGGTCCACCCATACAGACAGAGTGGTGAAGAAGGCACAACAGCGCCTCTTCAACCTCAGGAGGCTGAAGAAATGTGGCTTGTCACCGAAAACACTCACAAACTTTTACAGATGCACAATTGAGAGCATCCTGTTGGGCTGTATCACCGCTTGGTACAGCAACTGCTCCAACCACAACAGTAAGCCTCTCCAGGGGGTAGTGAGATCTGCACACCGCCTACACCACCCGATGTCACAGAAAGGCCAAAACTATAATCAAGGACAACAACCAACCGAGCCACTGCCTGTTCACCCCGATATCATGCAGAAGGCGAGGTCAGTACAGGTGCATCAAAGCTGGGACCGAGAGACTGAAAAACATAGTACTTGCGTACTATTGTTTGTACCTTCAGGCATTTGGAAATTGCTCCCAAGGATGAATCAGACTTGTGGAGGCCAACAATTCTTTTTCTGAGGTCTTGGCTGATTTATTTTGATTTTCCTGGAGCAAAGAGAATCCCAATACCACGAGAACCTGAGGAGACTTAATTAGCATTAATTGGATTGCCTCGCTGTGGTTCCCTGACACTCGTACAGTGCCTTGCAAAATTATTCGCCCACCTTGAACTTTGCGACCTTTTGCCACATTTCAGGCTTCAAACATAAAGATATAAAACTGTATTTTTTTGTGAAGAATCAACAACAAGTGGGACACAATCACGAAGTGGAACGACATTTATTGGATATTTCAAACTTTTTTAACAAATCAAAAACTGAAAAATTGGGCGTGCAAAATTAGTAGATTTGGAAAGAAAACACTGACGTTTCTAAAACTGTTTGAATCATGTATGTGAGTATAACAGAACTTATATAGCAGGCAATACCCCGAGGACTAACCATTCAGAATTATTTGTTTTTGAGGTCACTGTCTGTTCAATGGGTTCTCATTGTGAAACAATATTTCATAGGCACTTGTTTGCAGTTCCTACCGCTTCCACTGGATGTCACCAGTCTTTGGAATTTGGTTGAGGTTATTCCTTTGTGCAATGAAGAAGTACGGCCATCTTGGAACATGGTAACGTTATGTGTACTGTTTGAGAGTTGCGCTAGACTTGAAAAGTAGCGTTAGTTTGTGATCCTCCTGTATTGAAAACAGATAGACCCGTCTTCAATTTGATCGATTATTAACGTTTAAAAATACCTAAAGTTGTATTACAAAAGTAGTTTGAAATGTTTTGGCAAAGTTTACAAGTAAGTTTTGAGATATTTTATAGTGACGTTGCGCAAATTGGAAGCTGTTTTTTTCTGGATCAAATGCGCTAAATAAATGGACATTTTGGATATATATCGACGGAATTAATCGAACAAAAGGACCATTTGTGATGTTTATGGGACATATTGGAGTGCCAACAAAAGAAGCTCATCAAAGGTAAGGCATGATTTATATTTTATTTCTGCGTTTTGTGTGGTGCCTGCAGGGTTGAAATATGCTATTGTCTCTTTGTTTACTGTTGTGCTATCATCAGATAATAGCTTCTTATGCTTTCGCCGAAAAGCCTTTTTTAATCTGACATGTTGGCTGGATTCACAACGAGTGTAGCTTTAATTTGGTATCGTACATGTGTGACTTAATGAACGTTTGAATTCTATAGCATTTCTTTTTTTTATTTGGCGCTCTGCATTTTTCCTGGCAATTGGCCAGGTGAGACATTTGCGTCTCCCCTATCCCAGAGAGGTTTCAGCTGGTGGCCACACCAGATACTGACTGTTACTTTTGATTTGACCCCCCCTTTGTTCAGGGACATATTATTCCATTTCTGTTCAGTTTATGTCTCAGTTGTTGAATCTTGTTATGTTCATACAAATATTTACACCTTATGTTTCCTGAAAATAAACGCAGTTGATAGTGAGAGGACGTTTCTTTTTTTGCTGAGTTCATGAACTACACATTGACACATCCAGCCCAAAGCGGGAGGTTGTAAAATTACTTACTAATCATCAAAGTTCCGGAGCATGTATTTAACTGGAGGGAAAGGGCCTCTTGCAAGTTGATAAAGTCCTGTCAGAAATGTGTGCCTTTGGCTTTGAAAAGCCTTCATGACCCCGATGTGTGTGCCAAGCTTTCGTCAACACAGTCATGCACTGGTGATCCCAGTGAACTGATACTACATAAGGGCTTCAGGGCTGGTCGGCCAAACCTGCTCTTTATCATTCTTTCTGATCTATGATATAGGCAAAGAAAAGGTCATTCAAAAGCTCTAGTTCAACTGACACCCTCAAAATATGAAATGTCATGTTAACGTTGTGGACAATACAGACAATTACAGACTATATTTGAAATCTATAGTGTAATACTGTACCTCTTCACACTTCTGGAAGTGATGAGCTAAATTACACTAAAATATCTAGTTAGGTATAGAAAACAAGTTACCTTTTTACTGTACATCCATTTCATTCATGGTTAGTTAGCGTACACTAAATACGTACTGCAGCTCCACTGTAATATCCATGATACTCATGACCCTAGCTTCTTGAAAAACCTGTCGGTTTACCACAAAGATTATTTCAGAGAAGCCCCAAAAAAAGTCCATAAATCAAATTGAAATGAAACATACGAACATGTCTTTACTTGAGTCGTTTATTTAGTACTGTTTACCTGAAGGTGAGAGTAAAAATGTTTATAATGAGAATGGGATCAAGCGATAACGGAGAGAAGCAATACAGAGAGAGGTCATTACATTTGTGATAACTTCCAACACAGAGTATATACAGTAGTACACTTTTAGAAAACACATAGAGAAAACCTGTCAGTTAGTCTTGCAGTAGTCTCTCTACCCTACCTCGTGGCCCTAAGGACAGTTGCGTGTATTCATGGATGCCAAGGGAAGCCAGGCTTCCCCAAAACTTTACCAAGAAAAAAACATACAAAACATACAGTCATCTCTCTGTGCTTCATACATTTCCTTAAATTTTCAAGAGGCTGAATGTATCTCACTGGAGAAAGCATCCAAGTGAATGAAAGAGTGCCCTTCTGTCTCAGTATGTGTAGCCCATCTATCCGATGCTATTTGGTCAGAAAGAGTATGATGTTTCCGCCTGTAGCATTGAATGCAAGGGAAACCAGAAAGCATTTGGCCTCCCTTAATAAAAACCATATAAAATAATATCCAATCAGCGTTGAGCTAAACTGAGTGAGTTCAGCTGTGAATGGTTCTGGTGTACCAAAAACAAGTATCAAGGGAAGCCGGTTCGGATTTGGCTTCAAACCAATCACATCAGAAGCTAAACGTCATTGACAGAAAGAACTTGAATTGTTGCATCTGCATCTAGCTAGCTAAAATCAGCCCTTTCCTAAATTAGCCATGGATGGAGATAGGGATTTGGACTTGTGGTTTTACTTAATTCTCCATACTGGCCAATGATTATAACAGTGATTCTGATCCAACCATTAATTCGTACATTGAGAGGATGGAAGTTCAACATGTAGGTAGATGTAGTAGGCTAATGCTACAAACTAACTGGCCTGGCACATCGTTGCTCATGAAAGGAAGTTAGGCTAGTGATGAAGAATTTTAGCCAGGTAGCATAGAACAACAAAAACTAAAATCGTGTACTGTATGACAGAGTCCTAGATCGTTTCTGCAACATTGAAGATGAGGAAGGCATTGGTGTTTCCCTACAAGTAGGGTGAGTCAACATGTTTTTTCTACTGGCATGCACGCATGCAAAAACACACACACACACAGAGAAACTCAACTCTCTTTCAATGGAGGCTGGTAGGAGGAGCTATAAGAGAATGTGCTCATTATAATGGCTGGAATTGAATAAATGGAACAGAGCTTCCATGTGTTTGATGTGTTTGATACCGTTCCATTTATTCCATTCCAGCCATTACAATGAGCCTGTCCTCCTATCGCTCCTCCCACCAGCCTCCTCTGCTCTCAAAGGTTCTAAATCAATAGTTGTTCAACTTGCTTGACCATGCTGTAAATCAACTGTTTGTTACATGCAATATGTTTTGTGGACTTCAGGTTTTGTAATGAAACAAAGTTTTGTTTGAATTTATTCTGCCACTGTGTGTTCTTATTGTCTCAGCCTTAGGCCTATATATCACGGTATCAAGGCATATGAACTAACTGGTTATAGAGCAAACAACGCAATTATCACAACACAGGTCTTAACTGTGTGAGAGACAGGTTAAGCCGGGTGTACACTACACAACTTTCAGGGTGATGCGAAACAACGTTATCATCTCACTGGCTTCTTCTCTGGTGAGCTCTCATTGGCTATTGCTGACCACCGTTCTCAAAACTTGTCATTGCACATCTCACACTACAAAAGCATTGCAGAATTTTGTGCCGATAAATATCAGGACTTCTGGGACTGCTCAAAGACAAGATCAGTAGCCCTCAGATTGTGTCTCTGACCCACTCACATTAAACGAGAGTCCATGACGGCCGTGCGCCCCCAGGTAGACAAGACATGGGAATTTTGTCTCCGATCTCAAAAACTTGCCTGGGACAGCTGAACCGGGGCCAAAATCGTGTAGTGTCCACCAGGCTTTAGAGAAGAACACGTTAACCTCACCTCTGACACCAGACCTGACCTACGACATCAACTGATGTGATTAAAGGAGTTTCTGAAGGTATTGAAGTGCATCTTTAATTCAATCGAGTACAGGCTTAACATTAATGACAGAGACAGAATACAATATGGAATTTTATTGAATTGTTTTGGGTTGGGTTCGAGTCTCCGAGGAACGCTCCTCAGAGCCAGATGCTGATGACAGGGTGCCCTATGTTAATGAGGTAACATTATAAACATTTCCCTATAAATACTGGCTATACTGATAGGGTAACCTGAACTTTCGTAACTACATTACAAATATGCACCAGAGGGCAGTGTTTCATTTACCCTCAGCACTGAGGAGTAGGTATTGATTGTGCATATCTTATACAAATATGCACCAGAGGGCAGCGTTTCATTGACTCAGCAGAGAGGAGTATGATCTTTGCTGTTCTGGAAACCTCAGAGTATTTTCTTTCCAATGCTATCAATTATATGCATAGTCGAGCATCTTTTTGTGACAAAATATTGCGCTTAAAACGGGCACGTCTTTTTATCCAAAAATGAAATACTGCCCCTAGAGTTCCAAGAGGTTAAAAGAAAGTTGGGTTACGGAGATGATGAGACAGAGGAAAGCAACTGAGAAAGTGAGGTAGGGACAGATATGGCCAGGACAAAGAAAGCTCTTTCTCAATCAAAAGGTAATTGATTGAGAATGAGAAAAAGGAGATGGAGAAAGACAGGGAAATAAGAAAGAGCGAGGATAACTCCACCATGTCCAACTCTCCTACCTGCATATACCTACCTACAAACTTCGCCTGAACACCTGTAATTCATTGAATGGAGGGCCGAGTGCCTGAGGTTTTCGCTCCTCCCTTGTACTTGATTGATAAATTAAGTATTAAGGTCAGTGATTAGTTAGAAACACCCCTCACCTGGTTGTCTAGATCTTAGTTGTACACTCTTATAAAAAAGGGTTCCAAAAGGGTTCTTCGGCTGTCCCCATATGAGAACCCTATTTGGCTCCAGGTAGAACCCTTTTGGGTTCCAAATAGAACCCTTTTGGGTTCCATGTGGAAAGGGTTCTACATGGAACCAAAAATGGTTCTACCTCAAACCAAAAGGGTTCTTCTACCTTGGTCCAAAAGGGGTTCATCAAATGGTTTTCCTATGTGGACAGCCGAAGATCCTTTTTAGGTTTTAGATAGCACCTTTTTTTCACAAATCAAAAGGAAAGTCAGAATATTATACCAAATATTTGACCAATAAAAAAATATAAATTATGAAATAATTTATCTTTCGTCTCTGTGTGTTTTCATCATTTTCCGTCAATTCGCAAGTGACTGAATCTCACCGGAGAAATCCTCCAAGCGTGGGAAATGGTGCCCCTCTGTCTCAGTGTGTGTAGCCCATGTCTCTGATGCTGCCTGGACTAAAAGTGTTATGTACCTGAGCGAAGACCCAAAAGCGGTTTTAACAGAAACAGAGTTCTTTTAATGAAAAAACAGGAATGGCATAGATCCTCTTCCGACGTTGTCAATGGCACAATAGAATACCCGCAGAGAGGGTGACAAATGAAACATAAAGTCCCTCTGATGAATAGCTGGGTAGCGGCGACAGGCTGCAGGTCGCTCTGGGTCGGTGCGGGTCACAGAGGAACGGTGGTAGCTGATCACACGTAGCATATGGTGAACTGGACACGGTGCAAACAAAAGATAGTTAGTAGAGTGCAGGATGCACCTGCCAGGCAGACTCCGACAGGATAGGACTAGGAGGAAGCAAACGAGACGATAGCTTGCTTCTGGCATGAGAAACACAAACGAGAATCTGACACCGAAAGTAGCAGGAACAGAGAGAGAAATAGAGACCTAATCAGAGGGAAAAAAGGGAACAGGTGGGGAAAGGGTGAATGAGCTAGTTAGGGGAGATGAGGAACAGCTGGAGAAGGAGAGAAAGAGAAGGTAACCTAATAAGACCAGCAGAGAGAGACAGAGTGAAGAGAAAGGACAGGAACAGACATAATAAGACATGACAGTACCCCCCCACTCACCGAGCGCCTCCTGGCGCACTCGAGGAGGAAACCTGGCGGCAACGGAGGAAATCATCGATCAGCGAACGGTCCAGCACGTCCCGAGAGGGAACCCAACTCCTCTCCTCAGGACCGTACCCCTCCCAATCCACTAGGTACTGATGACCACGGCCCCGAGGACGCATGTCCAAAATCTTACGAACCCTGTAGATAGGTGCGCCCTCGACAAGGATGGGGGGGGAGGGACGAGCGGGGGCGCGAAGAACGGGCTTAACACAGGAGACATGGAAGACCGGGTGAACGCGACGAAGATATCGCGGGAGAAGAAGTCGCACTGCGACAGGATTAATGACTTGAGAAATACGGAACGGACCAATGAACCGCGGGGTCAACTTGCGAGAAGCTGTCTTAAGGGGAAGGTTCTGAGTGGAGAGCCATACTCTCTGACCGCAACAATATCTAGGACTCTTGGTTCTACGCTTATTAGCGGCCCTCACAGTCTGCGCCCTATAACGGCAAAGTGCCGACCTGACCCCCTTCCAGGTGCGCTCGCAACGCTGGACAAAAGCCTGAGCGGAGGGAACGCAGGACTCGGCGAGCTGAGAAGAGAACAGCGGAGGTTGGTACCCGAGGCTACTCTGAAAAGGAGATAGACCGGTAGCAGACGAAGGAAGCGAGTTGTGGGCGTACTCTGCCCAGGGGAGCTGTTCTGACCAAGACGCAGGGTTACGAAAAGAAAGACTGCGTAAGATGCGACCAACAGTCTGATTGGCCCGTTCGGCTTGACCGTTAGACTGGGGATGGAAGCCGGACGAGAGACTGACGGAAGCCCCAATCAAACGGCAAAACTCCCTCCAAAATTGAGACGTGAACTGCGGGCCTCTGTCCGAAACGACGTCTGACGGAAGGCCATGAATTCGGAAAACATTCTCGATAATGATCTGAGCCGTCTCCTTAGCAGAAGGGAGCTTAGCGAGAAGAATGAAATGAGCCGCCGTAGAGAATCTATCGACAACCGTAAGAATAACTGTCTTCCCCGCTGATGAAGGCAGTCCGGTGATAAAATCTAAAGCGATGTGAGACCACGGTCGAGAGGGAATGGGAAGCGGTCTGAGACGGCCGGCAGGAGGAGAGTTCCCAGATTTAGTCTGCGCGCAGACCGAACAAGCAGCGACAAATCGACGCGTCACGTTCCCGAGTGGGCCACCAGAAACGCTGGCGAATGGAAGCGAGCGTACCCCGAACGCTGGGGTGGCCGGCTAACTTGGCAGAGTGAGCCCACTGAAGAACGGCCAGACGAGTAGGAACGGGAACGAACAGAAGGTTCCTAGGACAAGCTCGCGGCGACGGAGTGTGAGTGAGTGCTTGCTTTACCTGCCTCTCAATTCCCCAGACAGTCAACCCGACAACACGCCCCTCAGGGAGAATCCCCTCGGGGTCGGTGGAGACCTCAGAAGAACTGAAGAGACGAGATAAAGCATCAGGCTTGGTGTTCTTTGAGCCCGGACGATAAGAAATAACGAACTCGAAACGAGCGAAAAACAGAGCCCAACGAGCCTGACGCGCATTAAGTCGTTTGGCTGAACGGATGTACTCAAGATTCCTATGGTCAGTCCAAACGACAAAAGGAACGGTCGCCCCCTCCAACCACTGTCGCCATTCGCCTAGGGCTAAGCGGATGGCGAGCAGTTCGCGATTACCAACATCATAATTACGTTCTGACGGCGATAAGCGATGAGAAAAAACGCGCAAGGATGGACCTTGCCGTCAGAGAGGGAGCGCTGAGAAAGAATGGCTCCCACGCCCACCTCTGACGCGTCAACCTCAACAACAAACTGTCTAGAGATGTCAGGTGTAACAAGAATAGGTGCGGATGTAAAACGATTCTTGAGAAGATCAAAAGCTCCCTGGGCGGAAACGGACCACTTAAAGCACGTCTTAACAGAAGTAAGGGCTGTGAGGGGAGCTGCCACCTGACCGAAATTACGGATGAAACGACGATAGAAATTCGCGAAGCCAAGAAAGCGCTGCAGCTCGACGTGTGACTTAGGAACGGGCCAATCAATGACAACCTGGACCTTAGCGGGATCCATCTTAATGCCCTCAGCGGAAATAACGGAACCGAGAAAAGGGACAGAGGAGGCATGAAAAGTGCACTTCTCAGCCTTCACATAAAGACAGTTCTCCAAAAGGCGCTGGAGGACGCGTCGCACGTGCTGAACATGAATCGAGAGAGACGGTGAAAAAATCAGGATATCGTCCATGTAAACGAAAACAAAAATGTTCAGCATGTCTCTCAGGACGTCGTTAACTAGTGCCTGAAAGACAGCTGGAGCGTTAACGAGGCCGAAAGGAAGAACCCGGTATTCAAAGTGCCCTAACGGAGTGTTAAACGCCGTCTTCCACTCGTCCCCCTCCCTGATGCGCACGAGAGGGTAGGCGTTACGAAGGTCCAATTTGGTGAAAAACCTGGCTCCCTGCAGGATCTCGAAGGCTGAAGACATAAGAGGAAGCGGATAACGATTCTTAACTGTTATGTCATTCAGCCCTCGATAATCCACGCATGGGCGCAGGGACCCGTCCTTCTTCTGAACAAAAAAAAACCCCGCTCCGGCGGGAGAGGAGGAGGAGACTATGGTACCGGCGTCGAGCGATACAGACAAATAATCCTCGAGAGCCTTACGTTCGGGAGCCGACAGAGAGTATAATCTACCCCGGGGGAGTAGTTCCCGGAAGGAGATCAATACTACAGTCATACGACCGGTGTGGAGGGAGAGAAGTGGCCTTGGAACGACTGAACACCGTGCGCAGATCGTGATACTCCTCCGGCACCCCTGTCAAATCACCAGGCTCCTCCTGTGAAGAAGAGACAGAGGAAACAGGAGGGATAGCAGACATTAAACAGGTCACATGACAAGAAACATTCCAGGATAGGATAGTATTACTAGACCAATTAATAGAAGGGTTATGGCGAACTAGCCAGGGATGACCCAAAACAACAGGTGTAAAAGGTGAACGAAAAATTAAAAAAGAAATGGTTTCGCTATGATTACCAGAGACAGTGAGGGTTAAAGGCAGCGTTTCACGCTGAATCTTGGGGAGAGAACTACCATCTAAAGCGAACAAGGCCGTGGGATCCCTTAACTGTCTGAGAGGAATGTCATGTTCCCGAGCCCAGGTCTCGTCCATAAAACAGCCCTCCGCCCCAGAGTCTATCAAGGCACTGCAGGAAGCAGATGAACCGGTCCAGCGGAGATGGACCGGAAAGGTAGTGCAGGATCTTGAAGGAGAGACCTGAGTAGTTGCGCTCACCAGTAGCCCTCCTCTTACTGATGAGCTCTGGCTTTTACTGGGCATGAGGTGACAAAATGACCAGCGGAGCCGCAGTAGAGACAGAGGCGGTTGGTGATTCTCCGTTCCTTCTCTTTGGCCGAGATGCGGATACCCCCCAGCTGCATAGGCTCAGCATCCGAGCCGGCGGAGGAGGGTGGCAGTGATGTGGCAGGTGGCAGTGATGCGGAGAGGGGGGCAACGGAGAACGCGCGCTCCCTTCCACGAGCTCGGCGACGAAGATCAAACCGTCGCTCTAGCGAGAGCTATTAAGGAGTCCAGGCTGGAAGGAACCTCCCGGGAGAGAATCTCATCCTTAACCTCGGCGAGGAGACCCTCCAGAAAACGAGCGAGCAAAGCCGGCTCGTTCCGGTCACTAGAGGCAGCGAGAGTGCGAAACTCAATAGAATAATCCGTTATGGATCGATTCCCCTGACATAGGGAAGACAGGGCCCTGGAAGCCTCCTCCCCAAAAACAGAACGGTCAAAAACCCGTATCATCTCCTCCTTAAAGTCCTGATACTGGTTAATACACTCAGCCCTCGCCTCCCAGATTGCCGTGCCCCACTCACGCGCCCGTCCGGTAAGGAGAGAAATGACGTAGGCGATGCGGGCTGTGCTCCTGGAGTAAGTGTTGGGCTGGAGAGAGAACACCACATCACACTGAGTGAGGAATGAGCGGCACTCAGTGGGCTCCCCAGAGTAACACGGCGGGTTATTGATCCTGGGCTCCGGAGACTCGGAAACCCTGGAAGTGGGCGGTGGATCGAGGTGGAGTTGGTGAACCTGTCTTGTGAGGTCGGAGACTTGGACGGCCAGGGTCTCAATGGCATGTCGAGCAGCAGACAATTCCTCCTCGTGTCTGCCTAGCACCGCTCCCTGGATCTCGACGGCGGAGTGAAAAGGGTCCGGAGCCGCTGGGTCCATTCTTGGTCAGATTCTTCTGTTATGTACCTGAGTGAAGACCCAAAAGCGGTTTTAACAGAAACAGAGTTCTTTTAATGAAAAAACAGGAATGGCATAGATCCTCTTCCGACGTTGTCAATGGCACAATAGAATACCCGCAGAGAGGGTGACAAATGAAACATAAAGTCCCTCTGATGAATAGCTGGGTAGCGGCGACAGGCTGCAGGTCGCTCTGGGTCGGTGCGGGTCACAGAGGAACGGTGGTAGCTGATCACACGTAGCATATGATGAACTGGACACGGTGCAAACAAAAGATAGTTAGTAGAGTGCAGGATGCACCTGCCAGGCAGACTCCGACAGGATAGGACTAGGAGGAAGCAAACGAGACGATAGCTTGCTTCTGGCATGAGAAACACAAACGAGAATCTGACACCGAAAGTAGCAGGAACAGAGAGAGAAATAGAGACCTAATCAGAGGGAAAAAAGGGAACAGGTGGGGAAAGGGTGAATGAGCTAGTTAGGGGAGATGAGGAACAGCTGGAGAAGGAGAGAAAGAGAAGGTAACCTAATAAGACCAGCAGAGAGAGACAGAGTGAAGAGAAAGGACAGGAACAGACATAATAAGACATGACAAAAAGAGTATGACATGTTATGGCTGTAGCATTTGATTGATTGATGCCAGCAATCAGTTGGCCTCTCTTAATAAAATAATTATACGATAATTAGCAATTTAGCTGAGCTCAACTGTGGGTTATCCTGGTGCTTCACCAAGGGAGGCCAGTTTGGATTTAGCTTCACCCCAATCAAATCTCACCCGAAACAACATGTCATTTTAGTTTCTGGTCTACTTGTGTTGATGTCCTGCAGTCACTATCGGACCTTTCCTAATCCATGGATGGAGATGGGGATTTAGAGATGGTGATTTGGACTTGTGGTTTTGACTTAATTCTCTGTACAGGCCAATGATTATGATGCGATTATGATCTAACCATTAACGAATATGCTGTGCCACTGGCCTGAGACGAATGAAGTTCCATATCTAGCCTAGATGTAGCCTAGCCCTTTTAGGCTCACGTTAACTAGCTAGCTAGTTGGTTAATTTTTGCACATGCAAGGAAGTTAGGCTAGCAAGCATTTTAGCTAGGTAGCCTAGGACAACAAAAACTTAAATTGTACTTACTATATGACAGAGCCATGGACCGTTTTGTCAACATAAAAGAGAGGAGGATGGCATTGGCGTTCTAGTCTGCAAGCAGGGTGAGTCCCAAATTGTTTTAGCTTGCTCGCAACTTACACACACAACATTGATTGGACTAAATCATTTTTGGTACCTTTAAGTTTGTTTTCAGTGTATAAAACTAAGCATGTATACTGTAGCGTTGATTTGACAATGTTTAAGTGTTTATGTTGAAATAGTGCTGAAATAGCTGAGGCAGTGCTCCTGTTGTCTTTGTGCAAACCTGCGGTAACTCCGTGGTTCTAAATCATTAGTTGTTCAGTAAACTGTCAAACATTAACTTGCTTGACCATTCTGCAGGCGATATAACGGTTTGTTGCATGCAATATTTTCTTTGTGGACTTCACTTGACAGATGTAGCTCTCCGGTTTTGTGATGAAACAAATGTATGTGTAGTTGAATTTATTCCGCCACTGTGTGACTGTTGTGTTTTTGTTGTCACGGCTTTATTGTATATCACAGTGGCGTAGGAACAATTGGGTTATAGAGCAAACAACGCAATTATCACAACATAGGTTGGTATATGGATTTTTTTACTGGCTTGGCTTCCTCAGTGATTTTACCCACGCACCGCTACTGAAGGGGAATAACAGCAACTCTGCCCTCCATGAAAAGAGTTTGACGCCCCTGATCTAACATCTGAACTCAACTCAAATATGTCAAGAAGACCAACACATACAGTATAATAGAAAACACATGTAGAGTTGGGGTCGAAGTACAGTGAGAGAAAGAGATAGTTGGAGGGACAGAGACGGGACAGTTGTCACTTAAGAGTGTCCTGATGAATACTAATTGCTGTGAACTAAAGAGCCAGAATGAGTTCCATTGATGGCTGAGCACAATGGAGAAGGGACAGGGGAAGCAGAGGAATTCTATTATTTCATTTTTCCCTTCTCCTCGTGTTTGTATGCCAGTCCCGCCGCCTGTTGTCTTTGGGGGGGAAGGAGACTGTGGCTCTCATAATGCAGCCCTTGTGTCTGGGGCCACAGGGCCAGAATAAGCCAGGGCTCACACAGCTTCCTCCCTCCCTGCAAGATGGCAAGGGCCTCAGCGTACAGGCAGGCTTGCCATCAATAAGGTTTTGAGATGATAAATTGAGCTCACTGGCGTAGCGGAAACCCCCGTAGCCCCCGCAAGGTGGGGGTCCCACGTGCTCTGGGTGCCAATGCGACCATCATCTCACACCTACAGTATGTCTAAATTGTATTATATTTAAAAATATATTTTTGACAATAACCCTCCTTTTTAATGTCCACATGTAGCAAGCAAAGTGTTTGTGTTGTCCAATCTACATCGGGGCTGTTACATGGAAAATTAATTTTACAATCTGCAATGTTTACATTTCCAACTTTAATTGCTGTACAAGTACATACAATATTGCCGCCAGCCAGCATTCTAAATAGCAGCGTTGTGACACCATTGGCCTATAGCTCCGTGAAACATAAAGGTTAAGCTTAACATGAGAAAATGCAAACCAAATAAAAGTAAACATGAATCCATTAAAGCAAAGCTATAGGCTACGACAAGCATTACCACCACATACTCTGATAGGCAGCCGTGTAGCCGTCGCAATTTAAGAACCATGGACAGTGATTAGTAAGTAGTCTGAACTTCGTGAGCGGCTGACGCATTAGATTTTTCTGCGATCCAGAGAAACTGCATTACCCCAGTGGTTGAGCCAGCAGTAGGCCACAACCTTGCTACTGAAAGTTACAGCATTGACCAGCAACATGGTTACTTCCATGGGGATATACTGCTGTTTTACCCATACACAATACCAGATTCAAAACAATATATGTATAAATATCCCTTTCTCGAACTCTCTCTATTACATAAATACAGTAAACAGACACGTTCTAGGTTCAAACTCTTTGAAAACAGGCAACTCTTCCTCACTTCCTCTCACTTGTCCCTTATTGATAAGTAGAGGATGGAGGCAGAGAGAGACACAATGGCAGCCTGTCACATCACATCCTCATTAACATCTGGAGCAGAACAGAGAACAACCCAGTTTACACTGGCCACCACGGCCTGAGACATATGAGCACTGGTCTGAGAGAGAGAGAGAGAGATAGAGTCAAGAGTAGGAGAGAGAGATATAGTCAAGGGAAGGAGAGAGAGAGAGAGAGTCAAGAGAAGGAGAGAAAGAGAGCGAGAGAGAGAGAAAGAGAGTCAATAGAAGGAGAGAGAGAGACCTTGGGGGTCAAAGGGAGAAGAGATCACAGTGGCAGAAATGGGCTCAGAGAAAAATAAAGAAGATATTTTTGCTTCTGAACTATCCCACTAATGGAAAACGGTCATGTTTGACTGAACAACCCTCAAAGGTGATCAGTCACCACTGTTTTGAAGAGAAAATAAATCCTCATCTCATCAACTGCTGCAGGTTAGAGCTTTGGGATTTTCTTTTGGTGTCTGTTGATCTGTTGTGGTCCTCCTAGGGGCAAATGTTCTATGTATACAACTGTTCTTCTTAGTACAATCAAAAATGCTCTACCACATTATGTAACCATTCTAAATCAGATAATGCTGTTATTCTATTGCAGGGACAGGGAGGGGGACTTGCTTCATTATGAACTGTGCTGCTATTTTGATACTAACCGCAAGTTGTTTCAGTTGGACGTCTACTATTTATCTGCCAAACAAACAAGGTATGTTTTGTCATTTTCTGAGTATAAAAGTTATTTTAGCTTATGACAGGAGAGTATGGAGAATTGTATCCATCTATTGAATCTGGTCAATTTAGTTCAAGAAGGGCACTAGCTATTGGTCAGTGACATTGCTTAATGATGACCATAAAATAATTCTAACCCAATGTAATGTAAGAGACTTTGATTGTTGAATAATGGAGGAATAATCTTACAAGGAAGCTGTTTTAATTCCCTCAGAAACAAAGAAACTGAAGTATCTGCTTGAGCCTCCTGTTTATGCTGAAGTAACCAGCCCTCGGGGGGGAAATGCCACTTTGCCATGTGTACTGCGATTCAAACCAAGCCATTACAAGGTGAAATGGACAAAACTGGAACCACTTCGTCGTGGAAGCGAGAACATTGTCATGATCACAAACGGTTCAGCCCACAAACCCAATGGCCTGCTTGGGCCACGGGCCTCGCTTCGTAAGGCTCATGCCATGGATGCCTCACTACAACTCAGCAACTTGGAACTAGAAGACGGTGGTAGATATCGCTGTGAGCTGATCAACGGTATTGAGGATGAGAGCGTCATCATTACATTGAGGATAGAAGGTAAATTATGATGATTCATGTAACCTTTCTAAACATTTCAAATGTTGTAAAGAAACCTTATGGCTTGCTATTCAGATGAAAATATATTTGGAAAAAAGAAAGGCAAATCAGACAAAGTTTTTAATATGTTGTGTGACTTAACATCAACATAAAAAGAGACAACTTCTAATTCCTTTTAGGGATTGTGTTTCCATATCAGAGCAAAAATGGCCGTTACAAATTCACCTACAAGGAAGCTAAGGAGGCCTGTGCTGAACAGGATGGCACATTGGCCACATTCAAGCAGCTATACAGAGGTATTTAATATTCAATCAACAAAACATTGACAGTTTACTCTGTACTGTTACTGATGCCATAGAGGTTTATGTACCGCTAACTTTCACAAAGTAAACAGTAACACATTCTCATTGTGTAGCCTGGGCAGAGGGTCTGGATTGGTGCAACGCGGGATGGCTCATCGATGGGACAGTCCACTACCCCATCCTGCACCCACGAGCAGAATGTGGGGGGGAGCTGCTACCTGGCATTCGCAGCTATGGCCCCCGGGACAGGATCCGGGAACACTTTGATGCCTTCTGTTTCACCTCTAGAACCACAGGTCAACTGAATGGGTTTTGGTGCTTTGTGAAGCTGTCAAATAGCAATGTCAGTATAGTCTTCATGTGCCAAATTAGTTCCATCCTTTTTCATTTGGAATGCTGCTTACTGAAAATGAATCAAATGAGTTCAATTGGATTTGGGCGATGTGGTACATTTAAAAATAGTCTGGAACCAATATTTAATCAAACATTAGTAAGGATGCAATTATATTATAGTATTGGCAAAAGACTGTGTTCAGAAAAGTCTTAGGTTATTCTGACTGTAAACTTTCCATAGCAACAGGGTAACCTTTGGTGATACATAGGAGTGGGCTCGTTAATGGGGACAATAAAGGCTGTTGTTCAGACCCACTTGTAAACAAGTCCAGCTGTGGGAAACTCGTTGCCCTTTAGGGACATTAGAACATACACTGTAATCGGAAAATAAAAACCTCAGTGGAAATGTTGAATTATAAAGACAGTGGGTGGTTTTATCATATAGCACGGTTCCCCAATAAGTTTACATTTAGTTAATGTTGGACATAAAAGACTGTACATTTTAATTGAGGAAATATGTTTGAAAATATTCCCACCCATAATGGAGGTACAGTTGAAGTTGGAAGTTTACATACACTTAGGTTGGAGTCGGTAAAACTCATTTTTCATCCACTCCACCAATTTCTTGTTAACAATGTTTTTGGCAAGTCGGTTAGGACGTCTACTGTGTGCATGACACAAGTAATTTTAATTGTTTACAGACAGATTATTTAACTTATAATTCATTGTATCACAATTCCAGTGGGTTAGAAGTTTCCATACACTAAGTTGACTGTCCCTTTAAACAGCTTGGAAAATTCCTGAAAATTATGTCATGGCTTTAGAAGCTTCTGATAGGCTAATTGACATAATTTGAGTCAATTGGAAGTGTACCTGTGGATGTATTTCAAGGCCTACCTTCAAACTCAGTGCGTCTTTGCTTGACATCATGGGAAAATCAAGTCTGGTTCCTCATTGGGAATTTTTACAAGGATTAAATATCAGGAATTGTGAAAAACGGAGTTTAAATGTATTTGGCTAAGGTGTATGTAAACTTCCAACTTCAACTGTATGTTATCATATACAAATGTAGGCAAGGTTTGAAATTATTATGTTTCAGTCAAATGTTATATCTGCGTGGGCTTCTTGCGGTCAATTTGCAGTCTACAAACTATTTGTAATTATTATAATTATGAAAAAATCAGTGGCTGAATCGAGTTGATGATCGCTGCCATATAGGGTGGATACAGCACCATACTTCACCGAAATAACAGTAATGATATTGTTGTGAGTGCATGTCAACACTTCAGATCCAGAATGACTGATACAAAAAATGACTTCTTATGCTTTAGCACAGGGATTATCAACTAGATTCTGCAGAGGGGCAATTTTTTTTTCTTGAGCAGATGGTCAGGGGGGCAGGGACATATTTACAAATAATTTGTAGATTGCAAAAAATGACAGCAAAGAAGCCCAAACAGATATAACGTTTGACTAAAACATAATAATTTTAAACCTTGCTTACATTTGTATATGATCACATATATACTTTGGAACAGATTTCCAAAATGAAAATCACTTGGAGATGATATGCTGGTGTTTTTACAGTCGTTTACGTCCAACAATAAAAAAAATGCTCAAAACTTGGGGGCAAATAAAATGACCCGCAGGCCAAGTTCGGATCATGGGCCACCAGTTGGAGAACACTGCTTTAGCAGGTTAAAGAACTTGCATTCTCCTTCCTCTCTTCCAGGCTTTGTGTTCTTCGTTGGACAGCCACTCACATTTGGGGAGGCAATGCAGGCATGTAGGGGTGAGGGAGCAGAGTTAGCTCTTGTTGGACAGCTCTATTCGGCCTGGCGTTTCCTGAGCTATGACCGCTGTGATGGAGGTTGGTTGAAGGACGGCAGTGTGCGTTTCCCTATCACCACCCCTAGAGAGCGCTGTGGCGGTATTCCCGAGGCTGGGGTGCGCACCTTTGGGTACCCCAACAAGACCCTGCGTCTCTATGGTGCCTACTGCTACAGGTAGCTTTCATGAGACCCATTGCGTGTGGAGCCTACTTCCACTGACTTCATAGATCCAAGACGCAGAACCATTGTGAAGACTACCAGTGACCCCTACAGGTTTCAGTACGCAGGGCTTGCAGATACAGGTAGTCAAAAGGCTAGGAACTGGTTCCTCAACAACGGCAAAAAGATACAAGTAGCACTGAGCTTTTCTGCAATACTACAATGTGTTATTACAGGAAACCTCGAAGGCTTAATGCCTTTTTCCATGGGACACATCAACAAAAGCCTGCCACTTTTATGAGCTTTACTGCTACAGGTAACAACTGCTGTACATGTTTTCCTGCGCTTGTGTAACATTTGTTTTGTGAACTTTGTTATCCAAGAAGCATTATTCTAGTTTAACAGGATAGTTATTACACAATGACAAATTCCTAAAATGCTACTGTTAGCTTCTTAGCTGATGTAAGAGAGTGTGCAAATTGCAGAATGGGAGAAAGTATACACACTGAGCATAACTGTAATACAATAAAATATCTTGACAGTGTATTTGATGTGGCATGAAAATATCATTCAAATGCAACCATATTCACATGGATAAATACATTGTAATCAATTCATTTTATTAGATATTTATTTTCTACTCTCCAAAAACTATATTTTTCTTATTTTCATTTAATCCATCTCCTTTTTAATTAGTTGTACAATTACATTTTTTCTTTCATAACAAGTTCAATATGCAATTGTGCAGTCACAAATGGGATTTACAATTAGCATTATTTGATTACTGTTAAACACTACCAACGTACAGTATTACTTCCATTGGAACTAAGACAATGACATCACTGGTGCATGAAAACGGAAATACCATTGTGGACATTTTCACATGTTCTTCCTAGTATCTTAGTGATTACGTTTTTACGAGAGTATAAAAAAACAACTTTGGATTCTGGCTATTTTCAAACCAAGTACTTTAAAAGTGGAAATTGGCTTCTAATATTGGGTCCAAAGTTCGTAAGACACCTGATAAAACAAAGTACCAGATAAGAGGACATGTTGAGAAAATGCATGGTGTTGTAGGAATTGAGAAGATATGGATTGACAAGGAGATTTTCTTATACAATAGCATACGGAAGTGGACATCTTAATTCTGTCTTTGTGGCAGAGGGTGGGAAAGTGGCTTCGGTTAATGTCAGACCAGCTGAGGTTGAGATTTAGGTTGCACTTTACTAAAACTCTCCATCAAAATCTTACTGTACACCCTCATAAACATGTCATAATATATGTTACTCGCAGTCAAATACAGTAATCCAACAGTGTCGTAGCACAGGTGGATGTCAAATAATTTCACTAGTCAACAAACACATATCATTATACAACAAACAAGCCCAATGATGGATGGGACATCTTCGTTAAAGCTCATTCCAATGACAAACTGTACTGTGCAAATTTGATCCATTCCCTCTAATCGTGGCCTTATGTTGGGATGTACTCTTATTGTAAGTGTGATCGATCGGCACTAGGTCCGAGTAACATCAAGTCTGTTGATGTTCTAAATGGGTTTATTCTGGAAAGCGCTGGTGACAGGAATGTGATGACTCGTTCTCAGGGAGAACATTTATTTTACAAGGCTCCACCTTGTTGGAGGGACAAGGTTGGACAGTCTTTGAGTGGAACATAGGATTCCAGGGAAGGGGGAAGAGGGAAGGGGCATATTGAGTTTGATGAGCTTATTAGTTCCACTTGATGTCCCAGAACCCTGAAGTGGCTTTCTCCGTGGCTGTGTCCACCACCTCCACCCCCTCGTTCTGATTGGGTGGCGTCGTGACCTTCTGCTCTCCCTCTGCCAAGTTGGTCAGGGCTGTAAAAACATAGCAGGTACATCATGTCATTATCACAGTAGATCACAAAATAACTTAAGCGAGTCATACAATGATAACATTAGAGACCTATCACACACATCATACATTTATATTGTTTCATGTCAGTCAATGGAATGAATGTCTGTCCTCACCAGGGTGACAGGTGATCAAAGCCTCCTCCCATTGGCCGTTGGATAGGCACTTAATGACAGGGTTCTGTGTCTGGAGGAATCCTTCTTCACAGTAGTAACGCACCTTGGAGTTGGTCTCGTAGCGCAGATGCGACTTACCAAACACCTTGGCATTGGCAATGATGGGGGGTTGGCCACAGAAAGCTGAACAGAAATAATGCTGTTAGGGGTGCAAATACATTAAAACCATACTGAGAGGTTGAGGACTTCTATGCTACACTACTGTGGTGATTATGGTTGTGTACTCACAGGTGCCCTTCTTGCAGGTGTAGGAGAGGTGGTAGTTACAGGGCACATCGCTCCAGCGCCCCCCGTCATGCCATACCATCACCACACAGTCCTCTCCAGACAGGAAGTAACTGTCCGGCTGGCCCCGGTACCAGTTCTCATACAACTGGCAGAGAAAGATGGGAAGGATGATGAAGAAGTAGAGGAGTTTTAATACTGTTAGTTCACATATACAGCAGCTGAGAAGTAGCATGAGAAGCAGATCACATACCAGGAGGAGGTTATTTTTGCATCAGGTCTTACAAAACATGAGTGAGGATCTTCTGTATACCAATGGGATACAATCCCAGAGGCACGTTCACGCAAACAACATTATGTTTATGGAGAACCTCGACATATTTTATGGGAACACAGACTATGTGAGACTCACCAGAGGATTCCCGTCAGACCAGCGGAAGTCTCCCTCTATGGTCCTGTCATTCAGTCCCGTCCACTGGTACTCTCTGTACTTATCTAAAGGGAAAGAGAGAGCTCACTGTAACTTTGGGCCTGCAAACCCTCGCTCACTAGCAAGTAGGGGCCGCTGTAAGACTACAGGCCCAGGAAAACAACTAAGGAATGCTAGATAATCATCTCCTCCATATTTCCAGACACAATATCAACACAGGCATCAAAGCCCTCCCATGTTTCAGGGTAAAATGAGTGAACGGCAGGTAAGACATGAAAGAAGACAATGTTGCGTCTTCCCTGGACCATACAACCTTTAAACAAATAAATTCATTAGTTTACAAAATATTCCTCACAGATGGTACTGGGGTTACAGAGGTGTCATTACGCATTCAGTTTATGCATTTTAGGACTGTAAGTTCTGTTCACACTGAATGAAGCTATGATAAATAGTTAAATGAACACATTTTCCCATTTAAGTGATTGAATTACACCTTTTTAACAATCCACGGATGAGGGTTACACAGGTCAAGTTATGCAGAGCACTCAGAGCTGTCTGTTACAAGATCAAATGACATGTTTTCAGGCCCGCTGTACCATTAATGTAGTCCTGTTCCTCAGGGGTCATGACCGAGATCAGGTGACCGCCACACAAACGACAGTGCTGCTCTGCCACCTCCCAGCCCTGACGCTTGGTGAAATGTTGGTAACAGAAGCCCATGAACTTTTCCCAACCCGGCTCACACACCTCCAGGTCTAACCAACATGAAGAAGAAGAGGTTAGATGCACACAGAGGAGACAAACATATACATAAGGGGGAGCGATATGTTCATTATTTCAACCTTATATTTGAGAAAACAAAACATGCAATCTGTTACTGTACCTGTCTGGCACATGTCTCCTCCATAGGTGGGCAAGCAAAGGCACTTGGTTGAAGACCCACTGTCCACACATGTTCCCCCGTTGGAACAAGGATTATCTAGGCAGGCATCTGAGACACAAACGTAGGAGAGGACAAGCATTGGCACCAATGTAAATGCAGTACAAATGTTTTGAAATCTCCTCTATATAGTGTCAATGTAAAGGACAGATATGACAGGATCACTTTATTGTTGATTTACATGGTAATTTCTTTAACTGCCACTGGAGGGAGCCATTATACCAACAGTACTCATCCTCATCACTGACTGACTATAGGCCTACAGTGGCCTGAGTGTTCAGCTTATAGGAAATAGAATTTGACCTTTTCAAGCCCCTGTGCTGAGGAAATTTCAGACATAGGTGACCTTTTCACATGCATATGTGAAGTGGAGCACATATGCTTCCATGCTCTTTTTTTACCATGCCATTTTGTTAATGCCCCCCCCCCCCCATATAGTCTTTTGCATTTTATTTGTAGATCATCACTGTATATGTCTAATAAATGAAAATAACTACTTGAAAATAACTTCCTGAGTCTCATTTTGCCATTGAAAAAATACCAATGAGGTTAATATATATATTTTTTTAAATACAGACATTTATGTGTGACCTTGTTGATACAAATTGAAATATATTTACAAACACAGCCCTGCTTGGCAGATAGGATTGTCTAGACTCTAGAGCCCCTTCAAAGTAAGAGGATACATATGCAAATAAAAGATGACTGGTCATTGGTCAGAATAATCAGATTGGATTGTGATGTCATGCTGTGGGCCAAAAACTCCCTCCCACCTGAACAGGCTGATAATTCCAGGCATTTTTTTTCTTTCTTAAAAAAAAAAGCTCTTGTACTAAAAGGGAATTATCATCATTTTTACAATTTCAGAGTGTTATTTCGACCTCATAGTGTGGAAATATCATTACAAAAAAAAACAGAAAATCCTTTTTTGACTGCACTGCCCCTTTATTTGTTTTTGTTTTGGCTCTGTACTCCAGCGCTTTGAAATGATACAATGACTATGAGCGTGCAGACTTTCAGTTTTTATGTCAGGGTATTTTCATACATATCGGGTGAATTTACAGCACTTTTTGTAGATAGTCCTCCCGTTTTAGGCAACCAAATGTATTTGGATAAATTCACGTATGTTTATTCAAGTAGTTGAAAGATTAGTATTTGGTCCAATATTCCTAGCACACAATGACTAAATACAGTGCATCAAGCTTGTGACTAAAAACCTGTTGGATGCATTTGTTTTGTTGTGTTTCAGATTATTTCTGCCCAATACAAATGAATGGTGAATAATGTAATGTGTCATTTTTGAGTCACTTGTATTGGAAATAAGAATAGAATATTTTTCAAAACACTTTTGGAGGGGTATGTTATCTATGTCTCTGTAACTTTCTCAGTCATCATCATTCACGATTCATTCATGGTTATCCGTAATCATGTAGCATCCACATGAATGTAGAAGTGTTTAGGATTCCATAGTCATTGTATCATTTCAAATCCAAGTGCTGCAGTAGAGCCAAAAGAAAAACAAAAATTGTCACTGTACGAATGAATACCTTTGGAGGCCACTGCATATTATGTTCCCAATCCTTTGCTGCTAATAACAGAGACAGCTGCTGTGTGTTTACCTCCAACCGAAACAATGATAATCCCCTTCTTTTGCTGAGTCAGTTGTTTACTCTGATTGCCATATCATAGCAATTTTTTTTAAACTTTCTAATGACTAAGCAGAGCGGGGGAGGCATGAGACCATAAAATAAATACAAGAGTCAAGTGAGTAATTTAAGGTGAGGTATATGGTAGAAAGTATGCAATTATGATTTGCATTAACACATGGATTCAAATAATTGTCATGGTTTGAGTTGCATTGAACGTTACCTGAAATGTTCCCAAATCTTGGAGTAGTAGAAGTGGTAATCAGTTTCTCCTCATCAACGTCCTCTGGATATAGGGGTGCTGCCGTCATAGTCTGGTCATCGTAGTCCTCTGTGGTGGGCGTCGGGCTGGGGGTCTCTTCAGGCTCCTCAGTGGGTGGAGTGATGGAGTCAGGGTCCTCCGTGACTGAGGTCTCCCCACTGTACTCCAGATCTGCATCGGCCCGGGACTCCTGGGGTATGGTGGGGGAGGGCACGGGGGTCTGGTACAAATCAGGGAGCAGCGTGATCTCCATGTTAGTAGAAGGCGCATCTGTGCTCGACTCAGGCTCGCTTTCATCTGTGCTATTGACAGTTGTGCCATTGATGGGAGTGACAGTTTCATTGATGTATGGGACTTCTGGTTCAAGGATCCGTGAGCTTTCTCCAGAATCAGCAGATGCAGAGTGCTCCTCGCCTGATCCTGAGCCGGACTCTACTCCCTCTTGGCCACTCACCTCCTGGTCACTGTCCTCATTTCCACTCAGCTCCTGGTTACTGTCCTCATCTCCACTCACCTCCTGACCGCTCTCCTCGTCTCCACTCGCCTCCTGACCACTCTCCTCGTCTCCACTCGCCTCCTGACCACTCTTCTCTTCTCCACTCGCCTCCTGACCACTCTCCTCGTCTCCACTCGCCTCCTGACCACTCTCCTCGTCTCCACTCACCTCCTGACCACTCTCCTCTTCTCCACTCGCCTCCTGACCACTCTCCTCTTCTCCACTCACCTCCTGACCACTCTCCTCGTTTCCACTCGCCTCCTGACCACTCTCCTCGTCTCCACTCGCCTCCTGACCCCTCTCCTCTTCTCCACTCGCCTCCTGACCACTCTCCTCATCTCCACTCGCCTCCTGACCACTCTCCTCATCTCCACTCGCCTCCTGACCACTCTCCTCTTCTCCACTCGCCCCCTGACCACTCTCCTCGTCTCCACTCGCCTCCTGACCACTCTCGTCTTCTCCACTCGCCTCCTGACCACTCTCCTCATCTCCACTCGCCTCCTGACCACTCTCCTCATCTCCACTCGCCCCCTGACCACTCTCCTCGTCTCCACTCGCCTCCTGACCACTCTCCTCTTCTCCACTCGCCTCCTGATCACTCTTCTCGTCTCCACTCGCCTCCTGACCACTCTCCTCATCTCCACTCACCTCCTGACCACTCTCCTCTTCTCCACTCACCCCCTGACCATTCTGCTCATCTCCACTCCCCTCCTCACCAGAAGCTGTCTCTGGGGTAGTAGTTTCAACTACGTCTGGGATTTCACCCAACCCCTCTTGCTCCACCTTCTCCAGCCCTTCCTCCAGGGGATCAAACCCAGATGGAACGCTGGTTTCTGGGATGACGGTTATGAAGTCACCTGGGGATCTGGCCCCTGCTTCCACGGAACGCTGGGTCGGGGGGGAATAGGTTATAGGTTTGGGGGATGTCAAGAGGGTAACGTCCAGCATTCCCTCGTGGACCCCAGAGGCTTCACTAGAGCCAGTGTCATAACTAACTGTGAGGACTTTGTCAGTTGGAACTGAACCCAGGTCAGTGGAGCCCATGGAAACCTCTGGTAATGAGTCCACTGTGCCTCCTGCCTCCTGCTCCACATGCTCATCTAGGGTAGAGGAGTCGGGTGACGTGACACCAGACTGCTCCTGAGTGGGGTCAAAAGCTGCCAGGAAACAGATCACAAACATTATTCAAGCCTACAGTTAGTGTAACCCTGTCCACACTTGAGTGTTCAGCTCTTAATAATAAAAAAATGTTATCACACATTACATATGCACAGATGTTTTCATGTAATTTAATAAAGAGAGTTGCAGTCTATATACGGGGCGTCAGGTAGCTTAGCGGTTAGAGCGTTGGACTAGTAACCGAAAGGTTGCAAAATGATTCCCCGAACTGACAAGGTAAAAATCTGTAATTCTGCCCCTGAACAAGGCAGTTAACCCACTGTTCCTAGGCCGTCATTGAAAATAAGAATTTGTTCTTTAACTGACTTGCCTAGTTAAATTAACGTAAAATATCAAATAAATACTGTACAAACTTCGAGTAATTTATTGGGTAAATCACCAATGTTCGGGCATCACTGTGCCTTCTTCAAGGTAATGTCATGAATGCTTGAACCAGGTTATGTAGACATTCACATTCATGACATTACCCTGAAGAAGGCACAGTGATGCTGAAATGTTGGTGGTTTATCAAATCAATTACTGGGAGCTTGTATATAGAGTGTGTGACTCTCTTTTTATTTCATTTTGAATAGCCTACAATTGTATAGCTTTTTACAGAATAACACGCTGCATCCGACTGCTCGCTTGGCTCTGAAGTTAAGCAGGTTTGGTCCTGGTTGGTCCCTGGATGGGAGACCAGATGCTGCTGGAAGTGGTGTTGGAGGGCTAGTAGAAAGCACGCTTTCCTCTGGTCTAAAAGAATATCCCAATGCCCCAGGGCAGTGATTTCGGACATTGCCCTGTGTAGGGTGCTGTCTTTCGGATGGGACGTTAAATGGTTGTCTTGACTACCTGTGGTCACTAAAGATCCCATTGCACTTATCGTAAGAGTAGGGGTGTTAACCCCAGTGGTTAAATTCCCAATCTGGCCCTCATACCATCATGGTCACCATATATATCATCCCCAGCTTCCAATTGGCTCATTCATCCCCCTCCTCTCCCGTGTAGCTATACCCCAGGTTGTTGCTGTAAATGAGAATGTGTTCTCAGTCAACTTACCTGGTATAATAAAGGTTAGATAAATGTATGAATGCAATTTACACGCCATTAGTCAGCACCTCTACCACCTTTTTTAGGGGTGCACCAGCTCATGCTTTTTATGTCATTCAATACCATTAAATACACATCTGCACTAAATCTTCAGTACATTACATAAATAAAAGTGTTAAAAAAATAGACCTTTTGCACAGAAAAGCTTCTCTATGGACTCACCATATTCAGAGGTCGGGATCAGTTCATAGGGGTCCATCTCCACTGGGCCTTGGGTCGCCAGGTCTCCTGACTCAGCCGTAGCAGAGCCACTGTTCTCCCCTGTCTGGATGACCAATGAGTCCAGTGATGTGGTATGCTCCTCAGGGAGAAGGACACTGGCACTGTGGTCCACAGAGTTGGTACGCCGGTATTCAGGTGTGTTCTCCCAGTATGGAGGCTGAGTGGTGGACTGGTCAGGGAAGAGCTCCGTTTCCTCGTGAGGTGAAGTGGAAGATACAGATGTCTCCTCAACACCCCCAGCGATGGCTCCCTCAGGCCTGATGGACCCTCCTGAGAGGTCGTAAGAGGTGCTTGGGTAGACCGAGTCTGTGTCTGTGACATGCTCCTGGATGACATGCTCATCTCCGGAGTGGTCCTCCTCAGGAGGTGTGGGCAGCCCACTTTCCAGTTGCTCCTCTGGAGAGCTGTCATGACTAGTAGTGGCTTCAACTCCTGATACATTGTAGCCTGCGGTCTCAGAGGTAAAAGTGTAGTGTTCGGTCTCCTGGGTGATCCCTGTTTGCAGAAGGCTTTCCTCTGAAATACCATACTGAGACTCACCACTCTCAGGGGTTGTGCCAGGCATGGGCTGTGGATCACTGGACCTGTTCACCTCCTCATACCCTGTGGTGGGCACGGGGGCCTCCAGAGCAGTCCCTGGAACACCCTCTATTGAGAGCTCTCCTGATTCCACGTTTGACTCTGACAAGGGCTGGTAGGGATCGGGGATACTAATGTTGTCTTCATGAGCAGTTGTAAGATCACCTGAGTCATAATTTGTCTCGCGAGAAGGTGGATACAGAGTTGGGTTTGCATTCAGCTCATCATAAGGTGTGACTGGGTAGTTTAAGTCTACGTTTGCCCCCTCAGGGGCAGGCTGATATGTTTCTGGGTTGCTGACCTCTTTCAACGGCTGCCAGGTGTCCTCTGTGGGCTTCAGGTCTTGGGGGAAGGATGTGGGGGTGAATGGGTCTTGGGGTTCAACCGGAAAGGGTAGGGCGTGATAGACAACAGTAGGGCCCTGGCCATCGACGGCCCCCTGCTCCTCTCCAGGCTGGTCTGGGTACTGCTCCCCAGGAACAACCCCCTGTTCCTCTCCGTGCTGTCCAGGCACAGCCCCTTGCTCCTCTCCATCCTCCTTGGTGTATGCCTCCTCAGTAACAGCCCCCTGCTCCGCTCCGTGTTCTCCAGGAACAAACCCCTGTTCTTCTCCGTGCTCCCCAGGGACAGCCACCTGCTCTGGGTACTGCTCCCCAGGGACAGCCACCTGCTCTGGGTACTGCTCCCCAGGGACAGCCACCTGCTCTGGGTACTGCTCTCTAGGGACAGCCCTCTGCTCTGGGTACTGCTCCCCAGGGACAGCCACCTGCTCTGGGTACTGCTCCCCAGGGACAGCCCTCTGCTCTGGGTACTGCTCTCTAGGGACAGCCCTCTGCTCTGGGTACTGCTCCCCAGGGACAGCCACCTGCTCTGGGTACTGCTCTCTAGGGACAGCCCTCTGCTCTGGGTACTGCTCTCCAGGGACAGCCCTCTCCTCTGGGTACTGCTCTCCAGGGACACCCCCTTGCTTCTCTATATGCACTGATGCGTGCTGCTCCTCTGGAACAAGGATGGCAGACAGGGAGCCCTGAGCTTCTTTGCTCACCACCTGCTCTGTCACCTGACCCAGGCTGAATTCCTCCAGAGGCTCAGACAGCGTCCCAATGTCCTGGTCGATGTCCTCTGGCTCTGTAGCCAGGTAATCATGGGGAGATTCGGTGTGAGTGTTGCTGTTGCCTGTCAGATGCAAAGGCAATGCATAAAAGTTAGGCCAGAGGATGACTTAGAATACAGTAGGAACTGAGTTTGGATGCCACTACTGAAGCCCAGCATAACATCAATACCTATGCTTTCGAAAGCTCTTACCTCGGAAGCAGTAAGTGTCATGGCGAGTGTGTGCCTCTGGAAAGCCTGTCTGGTTCAAATGGCGATAGACAGTCCTGACCCCAGGCTCCCCTCCACCACAACGCTCCCTGGGAGTGACAATGGGGTAGCGTACACTCCCATCAGCCAACCACCCCGGGCTGCAGGCGTTCAGTCCGTCATTCCAGGCTGCATACAGCTGACCTGTGGTAGCCAGCTCCGCTCCCTGAGCCAGACAATAGGCCTTAGCTTCCCACAGGGTGAAACTTCGGGGAGAAGAGCCATGGAACACTTCCCCTGTATATATGGAGGGAGAAATCAGATTGTGATCATCTGCACTTGATCAAATTGATGAAATACTCCAATAAATAACAGATTTTCTTACCCTCTATATTCTCCACATAACAGTATACATCGTACAGCTCATCAGGTTCCAGAAGCCCATAGTTCCTCACTCCAGGATGCCCGTCCATGTCTCCAAAACATCCCTCTCGTGGCATCTGGATGGGATATCTGTGGAGAAGAGTGTTGATACCACATAGTGTTAAACAACTGTCATAACAGAGGGGGAAAGTCTATTGAAGTGGATGAAAGCATCTCTCTATCTGTGTCCACTTGATATGAGAGAACATTTACAGTGGTCTTTTATCTGCCTGGCCCTTACCTCACTGAGTGGTCTGAGAGCCAGCCCGCATCACACTGCTCATAGCCACTGTGGTAGGCTGCCAAGAGCTGCTCTGGGGTGGCGATGTGAGCCCCGATCTCTTCACAGGCGTCCCGGGCCTGCGCAAAGGTAAAGGCATAGCGACTGGAAGCATCCCGGTAGTGGAACACCACCCCTGTTGAAGGTCCACAGTCTTGGCGTTATTTCAGATTCAGTATTTTGTGTGAACTACAGCTACATTCACAAGGGAAGGCTATATCTGATTTATTATGTTACAAAATGCTCTGGTCAGGCAATCCATACTCTATTACTTGCTGGGTGCATAGGGTGGGACAACCAATTCATCTCAGCAGAATTTGTATGACATTATAAAGGTACAGAAATGTACAATAAGTGTACAGAACATAAAGAACACATTCCTAATTCAGAGCATGCGCAGACCAGCTGGCTGGTGTGTTTACGGACATATTCAATCAATCCCTATACCAGTCAGCTGTTCCCACATGCTTCAAGAGGGCCACCATTGTTCCTGTTCACAAGAAAGCTAAGGTAACTGAGCTAAACGACTACCGCCCCGTAGCACTCACTTCCGTCATCATGAAGTGCTTTGAGAGACTAGTCAAGGACCATATCACCTCCACCCTAACTGACACCCTAGACCCACTCCAATTTGCTTACCGCCCAAATAGGTCCACACACGACGCAATCTCAACCACACTGCACACTGCCCTAACCCATCTGGACAAGAGGAATATCTATGTGAGAATGCTGTTCATCGACTACAGCTCGGCATTTAACACCATAGTACCCTCCAAGCTCGTCATCAAGCTCAAGACCCTGGGTCTCGACCCCGCCCTGTGCAACTGGGTACTGGACTTCCTGACGGGCCGCCCCCAGGTGGTGAGGGTAGGCAACAACATCTCCACCCCGCTGATACTCAACACTGGGGACCCACAAGGGTGCGTTCTGAGCCCTCTCCTGTACTCCCTGTTCACCCACGACTGCGCGGCAACGCACGCCTCCAACTCAATCATCAAGTTTGCGGACGACACAACAGTGGTAGGCTTGATTACCAACAACAACGAGACGGCCTACAGGGAGGAGGTGAGGGCCCTCGGAGTGTGGTGTCAGGACAATAACCTCACACTCAACGTCAACAAAACTAAGGAGATGATTGTGGACTTCAGGAAACAGCAGAGGGAACACCCCCCTATCCACATCGATGGAACAGTAGTGGAGAGGGTAGTAAGTTCTACGTTCCTCGGCATACACATCACAGACAAACTAAATTGGTCCACTCACACAGACAGCATCGTGAAGAAGGCGCAGCAGCGCCTCTTCAACCTCAGGAGGCTGAAGAAATTCGGCTTGTCACCAAAAACACTCACAAACTTCTACAGATGCACAATCGAGAGCATCCTGGCGGGCTGTATCACCGCCTGGTACGGCAACTGCTCCGCCCACAACCGTAAGGCTCTCCAGAGGGTAGTGAGGTCTGCACAACTACCTGCCCTCCAGGACACCTACACCACCTGATGTTACAGGAAGGCCATAAAGATCATCAAGGACAACACCCACCCGAGCCACTGCCTGTTCACCCCGCTATCATCCAGAAGGCGAGGTCAGTACAGGTGCATCAAAGCTGGGACCGAGAGACTGAAAAACAGCTTCTATCTCAAGGCCATCAGACTGTTAAACAGCAACCACTAACATTGAGTGGCTGCTGCCAACACTCAACTCCAGCCACTTCAATAATGGGAATTGATGGGAAAGGATGTAAAATATATCACTAGCCACTTTAAACGATGCTACCTAATATAATGTTTACATACCCTACATTATTCATCTCATATACGTACGTACGTATATACTGTACTCTATCATCTACTGCATCCTTATGTAATACATGTATCACTAGTCACTTTAACTATGCCACTTTGTTTACATACTCATCTCATATGTATATACTGTACTCGATACCATCTACTGTATCTTGCCTATGCTGCTCTGCACCATCACTCATTCATATCTTTATGTACATATTCTTTATCCCCTTACACTATGTATAAGATATTAGTTTTGGAATTGTTAGTTAGATTACTTGTTGGTTATTACTGCATTGTCGGAACTGGAAGCACAAGCATTTCGCTACACTCGCATTAACATCTGCTAACCATGTGTATGTGACAAATAAAATTTGATTTGATTTGATTTAATATCGGGTTGCGCCAGAACAGCCTAATTTCGTCGGGCCATGGACTCTACAAAGTGTCAAAAGCGTTCCACAGGGGTTCTGGCCCAAGTACACACGGGAAACTGTTGAGCGTGAAAAACCCAGCAGCGTTGCCATTCTTGACACAAACCAGTGCACCTGGCACCTACTACCATACCCCGTTCAAAGACACTTAAGTCTTTTGTCTTGCCCATTCACCCTCTGAATGGCACACATAAACAATCCATGTCTCAATTGTATCAAGGCTTAAAAGTCCTCCTATAACCTGTCTCCTCCCCTTCATCTACACTAATTGAAGTTGATTTAACAAGTGAATTCATTATTAAATTCACAAGCTACAAGCCTTGACACACGCACTCCTGAGTTGTTACTGTCACGGGTCAGGAACTCTTGGCTTATCCCCTACATCTATGACATCAAACCCTGGCCTCACCTTTGACCTTGACCTGAGCCACATCGTCGGCATCCTCCAGGCCCTGCTGCACCTCACAGCGGTAGAAGCCAGAATCGTTGTACTGCAGGCCCTCCAGCCTCAGGGTGAGGTCGGCTGGGGAGGAGACGTAATGGAGCAGGGAGGCTCGGTCCTTGTAGTCCTCGCTGACCTTCACCCTGTCCCCTCGGGCCACCAGGATCTCAGTCTCGTGTCCCTGGGACAGCACGCTCCACTTGACCCTGGGTAGGGAGAGTACGGCGTGGCGGCCATTTGTGTTGGGGGGCGGGTGGGACAGAGACACCAGGCAAGGTAGGGTAAGAGAGCCCCCCAAGACGGCAGATAAGGGAGGGGTCGTAGGGATGGTCACCTGTAGGAGTCTGGAGTCATCTGGAGAGTGCAGAATGAAGGGGTTCAATTGCTGACTTTATACAGTCAAAAAGTTCACAGTTTGGGGGGGGGGGCGTCTCAGGTTGCTGTTAATGTTATTTGTTAAAGTCTGGAACCCATTCAAAAGTATTGCCAGTTGCCACTTGCCACTTGCCATCATGGTGTTGTTGACACAAATACCGGATGAGACACACCTGGGCACATCAGTTAACCTTGAATTCTGCTTCTAAAGTCACACCTTCTAAAATTGTTTCCAGAGTGTGTGTCAGCAAAAACTATGAATGATCGGGGAGTGACTAAAAAATGCCCCTAAACCCTTAGAAGTCGAAGCTCATAGATAATTGAATGGATGTCAGTATAGCCGGGGCTGACAGGGGAGCCACGCACCTGAGGCTTGGCTGGGGGTAGAGGAGGACGGTAGGACGAGCGGACAGATGGCACACAGCAGCAAAGACAGGAGCATCTCCAATCTGCAATAGAGAGAAATAGAGAGGTGGCGGGGGAGAGAGAGACAAAGAGAGAAAGACATTATCATTATAGTGACAGCTTAATAGACAAATGGAGAAGTGCTGTAGAGAAAGTGAGAAGAGGCAAAGAGGTAGGGATGACTCCCTCAATAACTCTCAGAGGGTCCTGCGGCCTCTTTGGATACCTAGAGACAAGAATAAAAAATATATATACAAATATTGATTCATGCTTACAGTCATTCATCAACCTCAGAGTATATTACTAGATAGTGGCAAGAGGCCAGCTTTCAACAACCACCTCAGCCTCTATGACCGTAAAGTAAAAGCCGTGGCTAAGATATCAGCTGTCATTTAGCAGAGACCTTGAGAACGGGTAGGATGGTGTGTTAATCCATCACATGCAACGTCAGTCCTGATCAAGCTGAAGTCCCTTTGAAATAACAAATATTCATTCTTCATTTTGACAAATTGATTTGTATGACAAGTGTGAGGGATTGTTCTTTGGTTCTGCAGAATTTTGTTGAGCTTCCAATAAGTTAATGGATGAGATTATGGATATGTGTTTGTGGGGTATTGTGTTTTTACATGTGTATATACATTTCTTTAAGTCAAGTGTGTCATTAGTCAGATAGTGTGTGTGTGTGTGTGTGTGTGTGTGTGTGTGTGTGTGTGTGTGTGTGTGTGTGTGTGTGTGTGTGTGTGTGTGTGTGTGTGTGTGTGTGTGTGTGTGTGTGTGTGTGTGTGTGTGTGTGTGTGCCTGTGTGCCTGTGTGTGTGTGTGTGTGCGTGTGTGCGTGTGTGTGTGTGTGTGTGTGTGTGTGTGTGTGTGTGTGTGTGTGTGTGTGTGTGTCGATAAAGTATGTGCCTTTCTGCATCAGTCAACTAGAGTGTGTTAGAGAGTAACTGTCTGTGTGGCCTTGGTGTCATCCAGCTGGCATGAGTCAGCCTTTGGGAGCTCTCGAGTGTGAGCAGAATTCTGATGTCCCCCAAATTCCCCCAGGATGGCATGGCACAAAGCCCTTTCTCCAACTCCACTGCTTTATCATCATTATATCCCTTTTAGCAACCTAAATGTTAAACCCCAACCACCCCCACCCCATCAACATTACCTACACACCAAAGACACACAGACACAGCTACACATTTTCCCCACTGACTCGATAGGACCGCCACATTACCCATTCTGAGCAGGCCGGTGTATTCAAATAAGCAGTGTGTTTCTTAGAGGGTGCAAAAATGTATACATGAATAGAGCCCCCCCCCAACTGGATGTGTTGGTGAATGAACTATGCAGTCATGCTGCAAACCCAGTGAACTGGGTGCTTTAGTGATCACTTTCTAACAGTTAGAGAATCTACACTGGTTGGACAAAACATTAAGAACACCTTCCTATTATTGATCAGACCCCTTTTGCCCTCAGAGCAGCCTCAATTCGCCAGGTCTTGGACTGGTGTCAAAAGCGTTCCAAGTTGGCTGGATGTCCTTTGGGTGGTGGATCATTCTTCATACACATGGGAAACTGCATTGCCGTTCTTGACACAAACCGGTGAGCCTGGCACCTACTACCATACCCCGTTCAAAGGCACTTAAATGTTTTGTCTCGCCCATTCACCCTTTGTATGGTACATATACACAATCCATGTCTTCATTTTCTCAAGGCTTAAAAATCCTTCTTTAATTAACTTGTCTCCTCCCCTTCATCTACACTGATTGTCTACACATCAATGTGGGATCATAGCTTTCACCTGGATTTGCGTGGTCAGTCTATGTCATGGCCAGAACAGGCATTCTTAATGTTTTGTACACTCAGTGTACAGTACATTGCCTTTATTCAAACGCAAGTCTAACTTCGGCCATATAGTCACTGTGAATTCTTTATTCAACCTAAACTATCTAGTACTGTAGGTGGCATTCATGTATCATCAGGCCAATTATCTTTATAATTATTCTATCTGCAGATATATCCCTATAATTCAAATGTCTTGATGTCCTAAAGTTTGACTTAGGAGGAAGTGATGATTCTGCTAAATGGAGAAGCAGGAGGAAATGTCTACTGACAGCCCACGGTAGATTAAGCCGACTGACTGTAAAAGTCACATCCAGACCCTTTAATCATTTTTACAAGCTATTTTACAAGCAACCAGTGACGAGGTTAGAGGAAGAGAATCTCAACCTATACTCTACATTGCCTGTCTGGATTGTTGCTTCCCTTTTATATAGAATCCTGATATTGTGGGAAATCACATCAGGAACTGGAATTAGGTCAAGAAGAACTAGATTAACTAGCAATCAAGGCAGAAATGAATGTTGGTTTTGTAGTAATCCGATTGTTGCTTAATGATCAATTACCCAAAGTTCCCATGTAAAACTCTCTTTTCAAAGTTTGAAGTAAAGTGACCTATTGCATAACATAAACTGTAAATCCATTAGTAAACATGGGGGTTGTTAGAGTGTGATCTCTGTGTAAGGATCTGGGTGTAGCAAATGCAGAGAGGTCAGGCGCAGGACAGCAGAGATGAGTAACACAAGGGACCTTACTCAAAATGTCCAAATACATAAAGTAATACCAAGCCCACAAACATCGGACTGAACTTACAATAAAACAATCACGCACAAAAACCATGGGGAAAACAGAGGGTTAAATAATGAACATGTAATTGGGGAATTGAAACAAGATGTGTAAAACAAAGACAAAACAAATGGAAAATGAAAAATGGATCGGCGATGGCTAGAAGGCCGGTGACGTCGACCGCCGAACACCGCCCGAACAAGAAGAGGGACCGACTTCGGCGGAAGTCGTGACACTCTGATAATACAGTGGAGATTAGTGGTGAAGATAGAAGTTGGTAAATTGCACATGAACAACACTGTCTCGAACCTGTGAAGAAAATCATTGGGTAAATCATCCACATCATAACTGTCAGTTGAAATGAAATTGGGGAGCTTATAGATCTGTGGCAGTATCCATAACAGTAGATGGAGAGAATGTGGACAAGCAAATGAACTGTCATACTGGCAGCCTTCCCTCTCCTACTTGTCTCAGCTCCAGTTTCTAGGAAAATTAAGTATTTTTTGTCCGGTTCCTCAATTACCCTCCATTCAATCTTCCTCAAACCTATGACTGTTAATTAAGTATATAAGCAGACAGCACTGATATGTATTAATTTCCCCCAACACCCAAAACATCCCCACCCCCCAATATCCACACACACACACTAGCGCTGGGACAATAAAACCCAAAATGATCGATACAGACCGAACCAACCATTTATCAAGGGCATTTTACTGATATCGATAATAATGATACTAGAGGAATGTGAAGTTTGAAACGAAACGGGACAATGGTAGCCACAACATTCAAAGAGGTATAAGTAGTTTTAAGTGTAATATAAAAAAGTAACTTGTAAACTTCATTATCATTCAATTCAATAAATGTATCATGATATGGATTTTTGTTCATATTGCCAAACACACACACACACACACACACACACACACACACACACACACACACACACACACACACACACACACACACACACACAAAGTTGTTTTCTTCCCTGCTGTGTTTGGCACATGGCCCTTAGCCATGACACATTTCCATACTCAAGGAGAGAGAGGGGGCGGGCTTCCTCTGGGGAGAGAGAGAGGGGGCGGGCTTCCTCTGGGGAGAGAGAGAGGGAGAGGGCTTCCTCTGGGGAGAGGGCTTCCTCTGGGGAGAGAGAGAGGGGGCGGGCTTCCTCTGGGGAGAGAGAGAGGGAGCGGGCTTCCTCTGGGGAGAGAGAGAGGGGCGGGCTTCCTCTGGGGAGAGAGAGAGGGAGAGGGCGGGCTTCCTCTGGGGAGAGAGAGAGGGGGCGGGCTTCCTCTGGGGAGAGAGAGAGGGGAGGACGCATCCCAGGCAACCTCAGAAGTGCTTAGATGTGCATCACAAGTGGCTGGAATAACCAATGACTTCACCTTGGTCTGACCAAGAAAGGTCATTTCAGGCTGAAGGACTGCAGTATACAGTGTTGGTGATGGGGATGATGGTGGTGGGAAGGGGGAAGTGTGTGGGTGTGTAAGTACCTCTGTAAGTGGACTTATACTTTCTTGGACTGATTCAATGAGGGTTAGTAACAGATTATTTCTCTTTTGGCTTAAGTAATGGTTTGATACATCACTCTCTATGGTCAAATAGATTGAGATACCGTAAACACGAACACAGACACCTGGCCCACACAGCCTCTCTCCTCTGTAGCTTATCGAACACCAGCTGTCCTAGTCATTATTTTCGTATAGTTCCCAAATCTGAGTGACTCCCCCTCCTTTCATGGAAATGGCACCGACCACCACCGTTGCCAGTCTGCCACCCTCCATTACCCGGCCTCATTCCACCCCACCACCACGCCTCATCCTCCAATCCTGCCTCATGCTACCTCGAATGACTCCATCTGCCCATCTCTAGGGGCAACCCATACCCCCTCATAGGCCCAGGCTGGTAGGAAGCAAAAAAAGGGGGGGGGGTGAGAATGAGAAAGAAAGGGGCTATGAGAGAGTGCACTAAGAGAGGAAAGAAAGAAAGAGAGAGAGAGAGAGAGAGAGAGAGAGAGAGAGAGAGAAAGTCAACAGGAAGGAAGCTTTGGTGTGATTGAGCAGTGCCCCTCCGGCAGGGCAGGACACAACAGAAGGCCCAGCTGAGGAGTGACATTAGCCATATTGCTATTAGCTTTAGCCGTTAGCCACTCCAGCCAAAGGGACTGACTCATGGAGGTGGATGGGGGGGAGGGGGCCTTGGCCAATTTGTAGCCTGTGCCACGGGCTGATTAGGCAGAAATGTAGGGCTTCTGAGCGCTTAAAGGGCTTATGGGAGACTGTCAAGGCAAACTGTGGCAGCACTCACAGCAGTACACCAATTCAGTCCACTCTCGTCAGTCAACAGCACGAAGTTGGTGCAATGACCTATTTAGAAACCAATGATCTCATATTTGCAATAGACAGTCATATTTGCAAGGTTAGTCAAACTGAGAAGGATAACCCAGATACCACAGCATCAAAGTGTCTGTCTTGACAGTCAGGCTGCAAGGAGGATATAGCTACTTGATCGTACATAGGAACATGATTAAGAGACCGGTAACATTAGGCAGACAACTAGGGCATTATCCAGCCCTGTTAAAACTCAGCTAAGTGTCATCAAAGTGCACCTTTATTTTTATTTGCCTCTACTTTCTTTATGGAAGAGATAACAATAACGGTCCTGTGAGGCTCAGTTGGCAGAGCATGGTGCTTGCAAGGCAAGGTTTGTGTGTTCGATTCCCATTGGGGCCACACACGAAAATACAATATATGACTGTAAGTCGCTTTGGATAAAAGTGTCTGCTAAATGGCATATACTATGACATAGACCTCCTTTTCGTTTTTCCGGTTACTGGTTGGCTGAATATTTAAATATAAAAACTATAATAGTTTCAAGCTCACAAACAGTGTTTCATGGACAGCAGAGTGGTCATGAAATCACCCTGCCCTCTCTCTCTCCCTCCACTCCATGCAGTAGAGTCCACTTGGGTAGGGCATGCGTGTCACTTCCTCTGCTCACCTCACACCCCTCTTCATATTTCAGGGAGCTCCTCATGGCTGTCCCTACCTGGGGCTTGAGTGATGAGCACATCCAGGGGCTGGGCTTGGGGGGGGGGGCTCTCACACACGTAAACGTTTACAGTTCCACTTTTCCATGTAAAAGTACAAGGTTTGTTGACATACACACTGTATCAGAAAGGTCCTGCTTGGGACATAGTACTAAACTAGGTCAACGTACTGTATGGGTCGATGTTAGCTCTTTTAAAATGATACAACATCGACTTAGAAACAGAGGTGTTGATAAATCAACACTGAGATGTCATGAAATAGCCTATACATTGTAAGTGCCCCTAGCCAAATAGGTGTGCTGACTGTGAGAGGTGTAGAGAAATTAGCTACCTGTTCCAACTTAACTATCACTTGACATTCCACAAAACATCTGTGTTAGCCCACTCAAATATCAACTGGCATCAAAAGGTTTAAGCCTTTGACGGGCAGTTGTTCCCCGGGCTGGATGTCGATTAAGGCAGCTCCCTGCACCTCTCTGATACAGAGGGGTTGGGTTAAATGTGGAAGACACATTTCAGTTGAATGCATTCAGTTGTACAACTGACTAGGTATCCCCCTTTCCCTTTCCAGTTCAGAGATCTGTATGTCTTAATCAATATGCTTAAACAAAGCTACTGGTATTAATGTCAATACAGTAGTTGGTTGGGGAAAATATGCTGTATTCCCTGTCACAGATTGTCTATATGTAGCCAGTTAGGAGTACAGTACAACTTTTATTTCTATAGGTACAAGTAGGCCTAGAACAACAGTGTGCATTGCCCCATGCGATTTCCTTAATAAAATCAGTTTGGAGTGAATCCTTACACAGCACTGTAGCAGGTGCAATCTGTCTGGATCCTTGCTTAACTGTGCTCAGCAAACAATGCATCAGGAAAATATTATTTTACATTGAATACTTGAGATTGTGAGGTTCGTGGTAAGTCAAAATAACTTTATATCAAAATAAACGCCCATATAAATGTCATTTTGACCTACAGAATAGCAATAACAGTAGGCTAAAAGAGGTGATAGAAAATATTTAATTATATATTTTTGACGAAAAATATAGGCTATATTGTTTAAAACGTTTTTCGAAAATGTCTCTAAATAGCTAGAATTATGGCAAAATGTATTGAGCATTTTATGTTTACACAACGAAAAAACATTTGTTGGCTAATTCATGAACAAAACGTGTTATTTTGCGACAGAAATGTATGCTTATATTTATCAAGGACATGCCAAAGATATATGATTTACAAATCCATCACCTACCTCATTTAAACGAACCTCTCAAAGTATCCTTTCTGCGGACCTCTGTATTTTGAAGTAGACTCGACAGGTGCAACTTCTAATAATTATTTTTCCACCAAATTTGAATGAAATTAGACAATGGGTTGTCAGGTACGAGGATTCCCCAAGTTGAATAGAAAAAGCTAAAGAACGACTTGAGCTCCGTCCGCCAGCGAAGGAAGCAAAGTAAAGAGGGATTGGGGGGCAGAGAATTATGCACACCAGAATCTTGAACAGCCCACTTTCTTCCTCCGACCAAGAACACTTTCCTATTTGCGCGATGATTGGGGGGGGGGGGGGGGGGGGGGATGAAGGAATCACTTTAGGGGATATTAATATCAGTAGTCAATAGCCTGAATTCAAAGTTGCGATCCCACACCATCAATCGCCCACAAGCATGCAGGTTAAGGGAATCACCTTAGGGGATATTAATATCAGAAGTCAATAGCCTAAATTCAAAGTTGCGATCCCACACCATCAATCGCCCACAAGCATGCAGGTTGAAGGAATCACCTTAGGGGATATTAATATCAGAAGTCAATAGCCTGAATTCAAAGTTGCGATCCCACACCATCTCGCAGCAGAGGGTACCACTGAGGATGCTGCAGTGGGAATACAATAGAGGCCTATCAACTACCAGCAGCACCCATTCACATACTCCAGTTACCTATACTACAATTAAAAGAAAACAGCATGTCAGTCTGCTGGTTTTTTATTTTTTTATTTAGAGCAATCGTGTAAAAGTTAAAATTGACCAACCAAACTTGTAAACCACTTTAATAATTTGTTTCCATGCTCCAAATTCAGTAAGAAGAGCACATATCATGGTGATTTGATTAGGCCTATTTATTGCCTGTCATAAAGAATATGACCAGTTACAACCATCGCTGATCACTCATAAAAAGGAGAGGAAATCTTCATTAAATTACTCCTCCTATTAGCTCCCCTGAAATATTGCAAGGCTCTCAAGAAAATAGCAATTCATCCAAAACTGAGGGGTTAACAGCTAATGGTGAACAATCTAAAATTATCCTCATTATGTGCCCCTGCACAAAGGGATTAATTTGGGGTTATTAATCTGGGACAATCTTGATTAACATGTGGATGATAGCAGATATTTTTGCTCAACATGTCGACAACATGAAAGGCCAAACAAAGGTCAAGTGTCACAATCACATTGCTTTGAGTTCCATTTGGATGCTTATGCAATTTCAGTTCCCAATTTAACAAAATCTCTGTGGGATTCATCAAGACCTGTATTGGATTACTTGCACAATAATATGAGTATGTGGAGGAACTTTTTGTCCTTTCACAGCCATCAGACTTAACCCAGTTTCCTATAAAAGTCAAACACATGATACAGGTTGAAATTATGTGGGAAACGATTATGTACAGATTTCCAACTAGACACAAAGCAGGACCTTGCTTTCTCGCAGACAGGCTGCAGAGTCAGAGTCGTGATTCATGTCTGCTATTCTCACCACTTGTGGACAGAGTGTGGATGCTGGCCACCCACAGAGGTTTTAATGGTCCAACGGTATGAACAGACAGAAGTTAGAAATGTGGGTATAGCATGGTAGTAGTGCTGAGCAAGAGGTCTTCGTAAGAGGGGAGGGTGAATACGGCTTTGTTCATAGCCTTGCTCAGCTGACAGTCGCGGCCGAGTGGCGGGCGGTGGAGGAATCTAACATATAGGCATGGTGCGGGACGGTCAACATGGGTGCTGGGAAGCCAGTGGGATGGACGCCGCTGTTGGACTGCAAGCCCAGAGGCATGGATATGATGGTAGGCTGGCTCAGAGAGAGTCGCCCGATATTTTCGCCATGCACTTCCCACCCAATGTCTAGTTCATTCTTGGGTATTGCGACCATCCATGTCAATGTTATAATTGATAATGATGTGAGGGCCAAAACATAATTGTAGAAAATACATGTATGTTACAACTTTAATAACTTCCTCTGGGAATACTTTCATTCCAGGCAACGTTTCCCAATTCATCCAGCTATATCCCTTCATGGCACAAAGACATGCATTCCACCTGGGATTAAATCTGATCACTGACCTGATTGTTCCACTGGTGCAATACCTTACTACCTTTTTAAATCAATATGAATGAGAACCTGTTTGGTTTATCTCACAGACTACATGCTGCTTCAGCTGTGTCACTGATGAATGCGTTGATAGGTCATTTCTCAACCTTACGCAATGACTTCTCTGCATGGTACCTACAGGCATTTTGTGGCAGAATTTAGAGCTCAGGCTTCTCTGCCATTTGTAAAGGTCCACTCTGCGGTGCCTACACAAGTGGGAGTGGAGTTACAAGTGAATATGCATGAGAGACAATTTATTCCTTGACATGAAATGGTAAAAACCATCTGACAAAAGGAAACGATGGAAAGCTCCAACAGGTCAAAGATTCTTTGTGAAATGAATTGTCTTTTAACCTCAGTGGATAGTTATTGTGAAGAGTCAAGATGTCCGTCAATGTAAAACAAGGATCCACGTAACCAGTGAATGGGTGGCAGCCGGGAAGACTGGCACAGAGTGGCGTGCCCTCTCAGAATCACTGGTACATTCTGGCGAGAAGGTGTAATGTCCTGGATTTAGCCATCAGGAGCTCTGGCACAAGCGGTGGCGATACCGTGGTTTTAAGTTGCCTGCTCGGTCAATAGAGGTAGGCCAAGGCTGACATGAGAAGAACAGAACGGTTGTCTTTGAATACCTAGCATAGGTCTTCAATGAGGGAGGGGGGGAAACAAAACAGCCAAAGGCAGTAGCACACGTTTCACACCCTGACCCGGGCAGGAGAAGGTACAACAAGGGCCTCTCTTTATGGGTCCCACAGCACTTAAGTATAAGTCAACAACAGTAACATGAATACATTTGATTTCCAATTTAAATCGTTTTTAGATTTGACACAAATGCTTTTAATTAAGTATTGCCATTGAGCTAATGCGTCGCTACATTATCCACTGAAAAGAAACAACTGGACGACAATGCATGAGGTTGACTACTGGGGCTGTAGTCTAATCACACTGGTCTGGCACACTGTTGTGTTGAACGGTGTCTTGGTAACAGTTGTGTGTCAATAGGACCACATTCTACTTTCCAAAAACCCATTCTGGAAACCCCTATTCAATCTCAAGTCCCTGGACAGACATGCAATTGCCTTTGTGTCATGGTTATTATCAAATCAAACTTTGTCACATGCGCCGAGTACAACAAGTGTAGACTTTACCGTGAAATGCTTACTTACAAGCCCTTAACCAACAGTGCAGTTCAAGAAGAACTGTTTTACCAAGCAGACTAAAATAAAAAGTAACACAATAAGAATAATGCTATATACATGGGGCACCGGTACCGAGTCAGTGTGCGGGGGTACAGGCTAGTTGAGGTAATCTGTACATGTAGGTGGGTGGTGAAGTGACTATTCATAGGTAACAAACAAACAGCAGTGTACAAAGGGGGGGGGTCAATGTATATTGTCCGGTGGCGATTTTATGAATTTCTCAGCAGTCTTATGGCTTGGGGGTAGAAGCTGTTGAGGAGCATTTTGGTCCTAGACTTGGCGCTCCGGTACTGCTTGCCGTGCGGTAGCAGAGAAAACAGTCTATAACTTGGGTGATTGGAGTCTCTGACAATTTTATGGGCTTTCTTCTGACACCACCAATAATATACCGTTGAAGTCAGATGTTTACATACACCTTAGCCAAATATATTTAACCTCAGTTTTCACAATTCCTGGCATTTAATCCAAGTAAAAAATTCCCTGTCTTTGGTCAGTTAGGATCACCACTTCATTTTAAGAATGTGAAATGTCAGAATAATAGTAGAGAATTATTTATTTCAGCTTTTATTTCTTTCATCACATTACCAGTGGGTCAGAAGTTGACTTTAAAATGTTTAACTTAGGTCAAACGTTTCAGGTGGCCTTCCACAACCTTCCCACAATAAGTTGGGGAATTTTGGCCCATTACTTATACACACACATGTAAAGGGATAAAGAATATGTGCATAAAGATATATGAATGAGTGATGGTACAGAACGGCATAGGCAAGATGCAGTAGATGGTATAGAGTACAGTATATACATATGAGATGAGTAATGTAGGGTATATAAACATAAAGTGGCATAGTTTAAAGTGGCTAGTTCTATAGGATTGAGGTCAGGGGGCTTTGTGATGGCCACTCCAATACCATGACTTTGTTGTCCTTAAGCCATTTTGCCACAACTTTGGAAGTATGCTTGGGGTTATTGTCCATTTGGAAGACCCATTTTCGACCGAGCTTTAACTTCCTGACTGATGACTTGAGATGTTGCTTCAATATATCCACGTAACTTTCCATCCTCATGATACCATATATTTTGTGAAGGACACTAGTCCCTCTGGCAGGAAATCACCCCCACAACATGGTGATGCCACCCCCGTGCTTCACGGTTGGGATGGTGCTCTTCGGCTTTTCCCTCCAAACATAACGATGGTCATTATGGCCAAACAGACCTATTTTTGTTTCATCAGACCAGAGGACATTTCCCCAAAAAGTACAATCTTTGTCCCCATGTGCAGTTGCAAACCGTAGTCTGGCTTTTTTTATGGTGGTTAGACGCAATGGCTTCTTCCTTACTGAGCGGCCTTTCAGGTTATGTCGATATAGGACTCATTTTACTGTGGATATAGACCCGTTTCCTCCAGCATCTTCACAATGTCCTTTGCTGTTGTTCTGGGATTGATTTGCACTTTTCTCACAAAAGTACGTTCATCTCTAGGAGACAGAATGCATCTCCTTCCTGAGTAGTATGATGGCTGCGTGGTCCCATGGTGTTTATACCTGCATACTATTGTTTGTACAGACGCATGTGGGACCTTCAGGTGTTTGGAAATCACTCCCAATGATGAACCAGACTTGTAGATGTCTAAAAGAATTTCCGGAGGTCTTGGCTGATATCTTTTGATTTTCCCATGATGTCAAGCAAATAGGCACTGAGTTTGAAGGTAGGCCTTAAAATACATCCACAGGTACACCTCCAATTGACTCAAATGATGTCAATTAGCCTATCAGAAGCTTCTAAAGCCATGACCATTTTCCTGAATTTTCCAAGCTGCTTAAAGGCACAGTCAACTTAGTGTATGTAAACTTCTGATCCACTGGAATTGTGATAGATTATTTCACTTATAACTCACTGTGTTTGTAAACAATTGTTGGAAAAATGACTTGTGTCATTCACAAAGTAGATGTCCTAACTGACTTGGCAAAACTATAGTTTGTTAACAAGAAATGTGTGGAATGGTTGAAAAACGAGTTAATGACTCCAACCTAAGTGCATGCAAACTTTCAACTTCAACTGTAGGTCCTGGATGGCAGGAAGCTTGGCCCCAGTGATGTACTGGGCCGTTCGCACGACCCTCTGTAGCGCCTTATGGTCAGATGCAGAGCAGTTGCCAAACCAGGTGGTGATGCAACTGGTCAGGATGCTCTCAATGGTGCAGCAGTAGAACCTTTTGAGGATCTGGGAACCCATGACAAATCTTTTCAGTTTCCTGAGAAGCAATAGGTTTTGTCATGCACTCTTCACAACTGTCTTGGTGTGTTTGGACCATGATAGTTCGTTGGTGAAGTGGACACCAAGAAACTTGAAACTCTCAACCTGCTCCACTACAGATGTTAATGGGGGCCTGTTTGGCCCGCCTTCTCTTGTAGTCCACGACCAGCTCCTTAGTCTTGCTCACATTGAGGGAGAGGTTGTTGTCCTGGCACCACACTGCCAGTTCTCTGACCTCCACCCTATAGTCTCTCATCATTGTCGGTGATCGGGCCCACCACTGTTGTGTCGTCAGCAAACTTAATGATGGTGTTGGGATAGTGTTTGGCCACCCAGTTGTGGGTGAACAGGGAATACAGGAGGGGACTAAGTACACACCCCTGAGGGGCCCCAGTGTTAAGGATCAGTGTGGCAGACGTGCTGTTGCCTACTCTTACCACTTGGGGGCAGCCCATCAGGAAGTCCAGGATCCAGAGTCCTTAGCTTAGTGATGAGCTTTGTGGGCACTATGGTAGGATAGTCTTAATCGTAGGTCATCAATTTTATTTTACAATGATTGCAAGTTAACAAGAAGAATGGAAGGCGGTGGGAGTTAACTGGCTCGTCTCCGGATTCTCAGAAGGATGCCTGATCTGTGGCCTCTTTTCCGGCATCTTTTCTTCGAGCAAAAGGCGTGGATCTGGGCCTGTTCCGGTGAAAGCAGGAAATCCTTCTTGTCACTCGTTAAAGGAAAAAGTTTCTTCCAGCCCGCTGTGAGTAATCACTTTTCTGATGTCCAGAAGTTATTTTCGGTCGTAAGAGACGGTAGCAGCAACATTATGCACACAATAAGTAAAAAAAATGTAAAACATCAGCCATGTTCTTGGGCGCCATTCATTATATCAATAAGTAATGTAGGCTTAAAAGTTTGAAATGGTCATTTATTTCTTTTTTTGCCATGTTTGCCATTACAATAATTGTTTAAAACCAATTTCTTCATTATACTGCAGTTTCACCCGGCAAAATGAACATGTACATGAGGAGATACTGTATGTTAACAATTGAATATATAAAATAGAAATGTCTGAACAAATAACTCTAGACAATTCAAAGCAAAAAAACATCACAGTACTGTATTAGGAATTAATTAATAAAAACCAAGAAAATAGACTGCAACCTTGTGGCAGAGGACTGCCATCTTGTGCCGTAGGTCATCCACCATAAAATAAACAACTGCAACCCTGAAGGCAACTGTTTTTTGTTTTTTTTACAGAAGTAGAAAAAGAGACAGAAGTGGCTGAGGTGAGAAGTGGAAGACCTGATAGTGATTTCTGAATGTTAAAATTATGTTAAACATGATACGTCCATACCATCACTCAACCCTTTCACCAGTTCAGTCCATACTGTCTTTCACTGGCTTTTTTTCTATTTGGAGGCTAAGGTCCTCTCCCACTCCACCTCCACAACTTTGTACAGTTCCATGGTGGCTTTGGCGTCCTCCACGGACGAGTGCCCCTTCTTCCCAGTCTGAGAACACAAGGGGAATTCCTTGTTACTACAAAATAACATAAGCGACACAATAAGAGGTTTAGTAGCTTACTACTTTTGTCGAGACTAGAAACAACAACCTAGACTGAATCACTATAGATTATATTCAAATCAATCCCGTTTCAATCAGAAGTCTCTTCTCACCTGGATGTTGCGGTTGAACAGGGCCTTGGTGAGTCTTTTCAGTGAGGCAACATCTTTCTCTGGAAAGCCAGCCTTCTGGTTGAGGAGAGGAATGCGGGAGGTGTCCCGCGTTAAGACAGCAGGGTGACTGTAACTCAGGGACTTGAAGTCATTGTGGACAGCATGCCCTATCACCACCTTTCCTGCAAGGATCTTCAGTATCTATAGGAGGGGGGAATACAGAATAGATCAAATGATATCATGGTCATGTTTAGCAAAGTAAAGGTCCAATTAAGGGGCAATTCCACTGTAACAGATTTATGCTTTGACTCAGTTTTTTCACTTGAAAATGTATGCCAAACAAAAATCATTGATTTCAAAGTTTAACAAACCATACAACCAATGTTCCCTCTAAAAAAGAATATCACTGAGCAAATTTCAGGTCTGCTGAGTGCAAACTTGAAAGTTGTGAAAATTTACTATGAACACTGATGCTGTTCCCGCTTTAGGTTAGTTTAAACAGTGGTCAAGTAGGCTACTGTGAGTAGAAAAATCAACAGTAGCAGCCAATGTGTGGGGTTCAATGTATGCTTACATTACATGAGACTTTTGAAAGAAAAAGAAACATGCAGGGCTTGACATTAATTAATCCACTTGACCTTTAGACAAGACGACAACAAATGTTGTGTTGTTTGATGCAAGAAACCACTTTACAAAGTAAAATGCATAATTATTCCCATACCATTGCTACAGTGAATCAGACAAATTATGCTACGCTCTGCCTATTGGATACTTAGCTTATTCAAGCCGGTCTCAAAATACAACACTACAAAGCTATTTACCTGACTCGCTTTTCAAAGAAAATGCTCACGTTTTGTACTCTTGTAGGAAGCAATCAATCCTCCATTGCCGACTACAAATGATCTGTAATTGGGCTAATAACTCACTAACTAGCAAAGGATATGAACAAATATGCACAAGTCACTACACGTAGCTCTCACTTTGATCTCAAAACAAGCGCATCGACTCATGACCGCTCAATGAGTTGGCAGGGGTCTTTACTTCAACATTACTGTGTTTTGATGTATTTCTGATACCTTTTAAGACTTTTTCTGGTATATGTTTTCTAAGACCCCTTTCCCACCTGTTTATCCAGAAATCAAAGCCTTTTGCTTATATCACATTTTCAAGATGGATAATAGTTGAAAAATGTATCTATGCCTTCATTTCCCCAAAATATAGACTCTTAGCTTTCATTTGACACCCAATTTGATATGCTCATAGGTCCTTTACGGTGGAAAAAGGTTAAACGGAAAACATATTTTTCATCCTCCTTTGAACATTCTCTTCCGGGAGACTTCTTACCTCCTTCCTGGCAAGTTGAAATGGCATGGCTTTGACCAATTGATGCCAGGAGATGCCACTCCAACGAGTCCGGTAGTCAGTGACTGCGTTGGTGGGCTTGATGTACCTGTCATACACCACGTCTCCATCATAGGAGACAATACTGCATCGTGCCAGCTCACTGTTGCGACCCTTGGGGCCCGTGCCGACCATCTCACAGTCCAAGGCAAGGTACTTCAGGGGGTTACAAAGGGGGGCCGACCCACTTGGGACAGAGGCATAGCGGGCAACTGTCCTGTTGGGTGGGGGTTGGTGCCCCGGGGTGATAGTCGAAGTGGATTGCTCAGGATTGGTGGAATTCTCCACAGTTATGGTCAAGGATGTTGAGCTGCTTGTGGATGATGCAGGCTTGGAAGCAACGCTTCTAGCATGATCTGACCTGGGTATGTGATATGAACTTTTACTGTGAGTATTCTGCGTGTGAGCAATGCTTTTGTTGTGTGCAGCATTGGGTTGAGACGGCCGATTGGCCCCATTGTGCCAGTGAGGTGGGCCCTGATGTTTATTCCCCTGTCTGTGATTGTGCTGGTTCTGCTTTTTGTTGAGGTAACCCTTTTTCTCCAAGAGTCGCCGCCTGTTGATGAATGCCTTGTGTTTCTTGCTTCCCGATGAGTCCTTACGGGGTCCACTGCTGCCCGAACAGTCCAGGTTTAACATAATGTCAGACATCTTGGAGGGGAATCTTCCTCAACTGGGGCTGGGTTTGTTCTTGGACTAAAACTGTTTACGTCCCACTCCCTTCAGCAGGACATAAAGGCATTCACTGCTGAGCAAATTTAGGTTCAAATATTTGCTTTAATTAAATGTCATTCTGACCCAATTATCATGACATCAATGGAAGCAGTATTGTGATCCCTGGACAAAAACAAAATAGGTTTCTGTTAACAAAGCAGCTGGTATGTCTGAAATTGTAGGAAACGATTATAGTCATGAATGACAAACAAAGAAGCCAGCTAGTTAGCTGTTTATATAATCTAGCTAGTTTGGTACGAGTTTAGTATGAAACACATTGAGCCAACTTAGCTAGCTAGCCACAATTAACGTTAGGTATTTTTGAAAAGTATATGTAATCCGTGTAGTGTAAACGTTAGCTGTCAGGATGATATTACAGTCGAAAATACGGTTTAGGCGAGCTAGAACTGGGTCATTGGCTAGCTAGCTAACTAGCTATAGTAACACTGGCTAGCTATAATGCTAAACTTCGACTCGAACATTAGCTCGCTTGGAATGAATCTCTATTCTCCAGACAGACTAATTTAACTGTTTGTCTTCACTCAAATTGTATCCTGATATGGTGGTGCACAAATAAGCGTTATACAACAAATTACATTTATACACCGACCTATAAATATAGCACCATGCTCCGACTTCCTTAAAAGCCAAACAGTCGACTACTTCCGGTTCCGGGTTCAGAGTTCGTTTCTGATATACATAATGGACGTACGTTATGAGGAAGAGCTACAAACACTTCTCATCGTCGTTATATAAAACTATTTCACTCGGACTCTGTTGAAATAGCCTATTGTTGAAATGTTTAATGTTCACAATTCGTAACCAGTTGTAGCCAGTCAGTTGCCGATGCGACAGTCGAATGATGTGCTCACGGACACTTTCAGCAGAGCAGCTGCTGAGAGTTGGCAAGAAATCTTACATATTTTCTGTCGACATACAAACACATCTCCGATTCCTTCATAATTGTACGTAGCAAGCAACGCATTTAAAGTTAATTAAGCTGCTGCTGTTATTTGATAAGATGATCACGTGATATGCTGCTATCAGGTCTTGAGTCCTCCGCTCCAGGTTGAAGTTTCCCCTACAGATCTAGAATCAACTTCCCAGTCCTCAATCCTGACCTAAACCATTATTAGGAAAAAAATAAAACTGACCAAAGGTCAGCGTCTAGAGGCAACTTCACCCTACACTCTTGATCCCTGGCTCAAAGTTTCCCATGAAGCTTGATCCCTGGCTCAAAAGGGCCCCTGGATAGATTTCTCTAGCTACTCATCAATTTATGTGTTATTGATCATGTTTTCTCCTGCCATAGGAATTCTTCAGTGAGGATCTATGGGCTACATTGCCTATGTAACGGATGTGAAACGGCTAGCTTAGTTAGCGGTGCGCGCTAAATAGCGTTTCAATCGGTGACGTCACTTGCTCTGAGACCTTGAAGTAGTGGTTCCCCTTGATCTGCAAGGTCCGCGGCTTTTGTGGAGCGATGGGTAACGATGCTTCGTGGGTGACTGTTGTTGATGTGTGCAGAAGGTCCCTGGTTCGCGCGAGGGGACGGTCTAAAGTTATACTGTTACACCTACTAGATGGCAATAGATCCTCCGTGACCTGTCACCCCCACAAATAGCTAACAGATTGAATGTGAATTGAAGTTGTTGTTTTTCATCTACTGAACATCTACCATTCCAGTGTTTAATTGCTATATTGTATTTACTTCGCCACCATGGCCTATTTATTTCCTTACCTCCCTTATCTCACCTCATTTGCACACATTGTATATAGACTTGTTTTTCTACTGTATTATTGACTGTATGTTTGTTTACTCCATGTGTAACTAACTCTGTGTTGTTGTATGTGTCGACCTGCTTTGCTTTATCTTGGCCAGGTCGCAGTTGTAAATGAGAACTTGTTCTCAACTTGCCTACCTAGTTAAATAAAGGTGAAATAAAAAAAACATTTAAAAAGGGATTCAGTCATACCAATGTATTCGTTCAATTTGAATTGGATTCTATATCATAAAACAGTTATAACTTATACAATTTACTTATTTTTTCAGCTACTATGGCCTCTTTAACTATTGGCTTTCCGGGCCACTGCGCATGCCCTGACGCTCCCCATGACACCCCAGGGCAAGCAGGGACATGAAGTGGGCATGCTGAAGCCAGAGGAGTTCTTGGAGAACAAGAGTCAGAGCTCACTGCTGGGAAACATGTGAAACCCAAAAAGCAGCATGAGATCTGGAGTCTGGGCAAGGTAAAGGTGTGCATACTACTTTACATATATGGATGTGCATACTACTTTTTTATATATACTGCTGATTCAAATAAGCATTTTAGTTGTGGATACTGATCTGTTCATCTCTCTCCACAGTTGGTGAAGCAGCTTTGTGACCTGACAGTCTGCAATAGTGTGGTGGATGTGGGCTCTGGACAGGTAACCTCCTTATCAGACCTAGGAGTCACACAATATTACTTTTTGTAATCTGCCTAACAATGAGATTTGTCACGGTATATGATTTGTCACAATGTTGTATATCCCTACTGGTTTCCCTAGGGCCATTTGACTTGTTTCTTGTCATTTGGGCTCGGTCTGTCTGTGACTGGAATTGAGGCTGATCCCACTCTAGTTTCCATGGCATCCAAATATGATGGACAGCTTCTGTGGATGCTGGAGAAGGAGCGGCAGAGGAAGGTAATGCACCAGAACGCTCAGTAGTAAAGTGCAAGAAAGGCCCAGTTGACTAGGATTTTTTTTGGAAGAAAGAGGTGAAGCAATTTGGTGAATATTGCTAATATGCAATATAATGAAGAATTAAATATTTATACTGCTCATACTCTTTCAGAATGGACCTCCCCTCTCTAGATCTGGCCCCTCACCCTACCATGTGGCTGGCTGGGTCACTCAGAGTTTGGCTACCCTATGAGCTCCTCGGTGCAGGGGTTGCCAGGACACCAGCTGTCCTATAATGCGCGGGAGGGGGCGTGTCATGCCATCGAGGACTACGTGCATAGGCTGCGGGAGGAGAGTGGGTTGCTAAGGATGCACGGTTATCGGGCAACCCTGAAGACAGTTATCAGGGAGGTGAAGCCGGGACTGCGCGGGCCGGGAGTCCAGGCGATAAAGAAAGCACATCTACTACCCTTTACAGGGTAAGTGTTTACACAAGTTTGTATCCATACCTCTTCAGTCTGTATCATTAGGCAGCAGCTTTCACTGTATGTTCGGCTGAAAACATAAGAAATTCATCCTTGCATTTGTCTCAGAAAAACCTTTACTATTTGGTATTATCCTTGTGTATAATGATAATAATTTTGATGATCACATTAGGAATTCAATATTTGCGTTCTCTCTATATAGCCTTTAAGTCAAACACCCCTGACCCCCTCTCACCATGTACTCACAGGTATGCCCGTCTGGGTCTGCCCTGCGTTGGCCTGCCCCTGGACACCTGCAGAGTGGGGGCCATGCTGAGGCAGGAGGGTCGTGTGGTGGTATACTTCAGCCTGGCTCTGCTACTGGCACTGGTGGTGTAGACTCTGGTGCTGCTGGACAGGATCCTATACCTTCAGGAGAAAGGTGAGGAAATGTACAGAGACTGTGTGTTATCAGATCTTGTATCTGGATTCCATATATCTTTTTTTTCATGGGCCCAGTGCAGTGCTAACAGTAAAGGTGTTATTTGTTCTTGCTTGATTGTTGGTGTGGGTATAAAGAGTCAGCTGGTGCCACTCTTTGACCCTGTTTTCTCTCCCTGAAGCCTGGTACTGAAGCAGCCGACAAGGGACAAAGAGGCCGAGTGTACTCTTCCATAACCAATGACATCTCTAAAATCGTGTGTTGTGTTCAGTTTACTCCCGTACTCATTGGTGCTCAAAGACTTTGGAGTGGAAGTTTAGAAGTGAGTATCTGTGTCCGAATATCCGTACCACATACTTAAACTGCATACTATGTACTCATTGTCGCAAACTATTTTGCACATACCGTTTAGTAAGAAGTATGCCACGGCCACAACGCAGTAGCGGCTCCTGACTGGCTGAGTAGGTGGGGCGGTGCAGAGTACGGGTGGATTTTTCAAAATTCAAAAGACATGCATTAATTAACCAGCCCGATAACAGCTAATTTCCAATTCAGTTCATTTCTCTAAACTCTGAATAGTCATGACGTTATAGTTGTCTTGATGTCCTTTGGGTGGTGAACCATTCTTGATACACATGGGAAACTGATGAGTGTGAAAAACCCAGCAGTGTTGCAGTTCTTGACACAAACCGGTATGACTGGCACCTACTACCATACTCCGTTCAAAGGCACTTTAAATCTGGTTTTGGTTTCATTAACATATTTAGTGAAACCCAAGTGCATATATACATTAAATCAAATACCCTAGTACACACCAAAACTTTTCAAATGTTAAAATCAACAAAAAACGTAGACAGGCCGGTGCATCGCAGATTCAAAACTGTTGGACAGCAACAGAAAACTAAAGCACTGATAATTGGGAAAGAGAGCAGAATGACTGCTCAGGCCTTCAAACCTAAAACAATCCATGTGTTAAAATCAAAAGGCCTGATTAACATGACATCAATAACGCAGCCACATCCTGAGTCCTCGCTACTGACGCATTAAAACATCTAAAGATGGTTTAGTTTAAAAGCTCTGAGGAACAATACTTTAATGAGAACAGAAATCCACTTTGGGTAAATAAATGTTTCCAAAAGATGTAGCCTGATGCAGCAACACGAATCATTTTAAAGAGAACAAAAACGACTTGGCCTACAGTACATTTGAACACCACCGCAGAAGCATTGGCTATTTGGCATCTTCCCAATTAAGTTGCCTAATTTTGTTAGGTCCTAGTTCAAGTAGCCAATCACTCGCAGCCCACCTCTTCCAATGCACTGTGGAAAAATGTGCATCAAATTCTACTAGATGACCTGAAATTAGTATCATTGAAGCCATACATGATTTTTGAAAATGACATACTATAAAAATGTTTTTCTATACTGAGAATGCTTCATGCACAATTGCATCGTTTCGTGTTTTGGTTAATTTTGATAGCACATCCCCACATCTGGTTGTCAAAGCTGAAATAAGTATGACATCTGCACATTTAAAGCATACTTTGATTTTCAAAAATGGCCTACTATTTAGAATGTAAGTATGGGTATTCGGACATGGCCAGAGCCAAATGACTAATATTTCACAGAATGTGAGAAGTGGAGGGCACGCAACCATGCATGTAATTGCTTTTCCATATTGTCTGGACAAAATTACTTGAGAGAATGTACCCCTTTTATGGCAAATTGTGTAAATGAAGACTAGTATTTAGATTTCACCTGATGAATCCTTAGTTAATTTTCCAAAGCCTGTTTCCAGTGGTCTCACTGACATGCAAATCGACCTGTACAGTAGTTAAGGCTGCTTGAAATATTAGTTTAATGTGGCACATTTCACAGCAGCAGTCATACATGAAACCCTGACATGTTGCTCAGTGCACACTCCCATTTTAAGTTACAAGAAGAGTTCAACGCAAATGGCTGAAGCATCCAGACTCCAGTATTAAGTTGTCAGAGACTGCAGTATTCTGTTGCTGCCAACACAGGCTCTAAAGCAATCTTTTACATGGATTTAAATCAAGCTTTGCATTTCATTAAGATTGCGGAAACTTAGGATGCAGCCAGTCTGCTGTGTGGGGAAAAAAAAAGTTCCCCCTTCCTCTTTGGAGCTTTGCAGTGCACACCTGAGGGGAAGTCACTTTGGAAGTTAGTTTAGAACCATGTTTGGCTGAAAGTGTTGTGCATTTCAGTACAAAGCCTTCCCTAAAATGTTGGGTGCGGTTTGTCATGTTTAACCATAGGTGGCAGACCAGGGGCCATATGAAGAATCTCAGTACAAGTGTTTTTGTATGATCAAGTCCCTACCGTCCATGTAATCTTATTCACAGTGCAAAAGCAAAACTGATCCTAAAGCCGAGACGATTGATTCATACGGCCCAGAGTTCATGCAAAAGACATGTACCAGTAACACGCATTCAAGTTAATGAGCTGAAACTGAAACTGCTCAGTCCATTGCAGGATTCTCTCCAGAAGCAATCATTTTACAACAGTGAAAAGAGCCTTTGTTAGAAATTACCATTATGTGACAATATTGAAACATTTGCCTTTTTGTCAAAAAGATAATCATTTCAATCAAATGAAAGCATACGTTTGTTTTATTAACAAGGAATAATGAGTAGAAAGGTGAGGTCACAGACTGTTTTCTCCCCCCCCCCCCCAACTCATTCATTCAGACCCTCTACAAAGAACTTGTTACAGGCCACCGTCAGCGCAACAACCAAGACGACAAACTCCTGAAAGTCCACGTCGCCATCTTGGTTTTCATCCAGATCACTCATGATTTTCTCTACTACCATAGGGTCCTTGCATGCCTGAGAGAGGAGTAGAAACAGTTAATGCATTGAAAGGTAGGCCAAGACCAGAAGCAGCCACATGACTCTTGGAACTGTTGTAGATAAGAATTGGAATAAGCAATGCACAGGAAATTGCACAAAGCCAATCAGATGGAAAGATCGATCTCATGCCATTGTTATACCCATCAAATCATTTCATATCTATGAAATGTCTAGGTGATGTGTAATTTCTAGGCAAGGCCATTGTATTATTTAAATGATTCTAATACAATATTTTGTGAAGATGATGGTCCCACAACTGTTCAATAAATCAAGACTTCTCCAATTCTTGCATGTATGACTTGTTTTGGGGCAGTTTTACATTTTGTTTATGTCTACTTAAAATGTAAGTGAACAGAATGTCATTGAAACCACATATCCCTCCCCTGGACGGCATTAGGAATCAAACTCACCGCCAGGAATTCACTCAGTTCACCCTGCAATAGATTCTTCAGCTCAACTTTGCTCAGCTTGTACTTGTCCCCTTCTTTTGATGAGTATGAGTGGAACACTTGAATTAGCCCCTCCATTGCACTCTCGAGTTTGGAACCCATTTTACACTGCTGTGAACACCTAAAAGAAATGTGAGAAACAGGTCAAGCCATGACAGTGTATAAACTGTATGGACAATTAGATTTTACAGTAGAAGTCAATTTGCATGAAGTGAACTCCTTACTGGTTCCTGTTTATTTTTATATGAAACATTTGTCAGTGTGTAGAATATTGTAAACTGTATGCAACAGCCACTGGGGCCAGTTTTTTTAAGCATTTAATCCAGTTCAAAATGATCATGTGGGTTAAATTCTATCCCCCTTTCAAATGTGGTCTTTGAAAAACAAAGTCAATTCTCAATTATGATCTAGACAGGCATCCGATAATTAGCAACCCATGAATTAAGATCTTTAAATAAGACATCAACTCCAGCAGCAACTAGGATTGAAAAATATTGACCCAAAGGAGAATGAAACATTGCTATTGGTTGTCCTGGTGAGCACACTTCAACAATACAGCCCTGGTGGGCCTACAAAGGAAACGGTCATACCTTGCTGTTCTCAAGGGGTCCATGATAAACCATCAAAAAGGATTGGTTGTCTCAGTAAGGTTATAGATGGTTTCACAAGCTATAAAATTGTCATCCCCAGAGACACAAATGTAGCCCATTCTTTCGTGATGTGTGCAGCTATCCTAGCTAAAGCGCTGAAGGAGGTAGGCCTAATGTTTGATGTATCTAAAGCACACAACACCCCTGAATCAAGCATTATTTGATAAGTTTAGATTGTGTGGTTCTGTTCCTTACAAATGTGATCAGCTGTGTGAAAACACCCTCATTAAAACACCACGGGCTGTTGAGGCAATTGGACTGAAAGTACACTGAGTGAACAAAACATAAGGAACACCTGCTCTTTCAATGACACTGACCAGGTGAACGCCATTATCCCTTATTGATGTCACTTGTTAAATCCACTTCAGTGTAGTTGAAGGGGTAGAAACAAATTAAAATAATGATTTTAAGTCTTGAGAATGTGTGCTGTTGAGGGTGAAAGGGCACGACAAAAGACTTCTGTTCAAATTAACAGGTGCCAGGCGCACCAGTTGGAGTACGTCAAGAAATGCAACGCTGCGCAATAGTTTCCCCGTTTGTATTAAGAATGATTCACCACCCAAAAGGACATCCAGCCAACTTTACAGAACTGTGGGAAACGTCAGCATCAACATGGGCCAGCATCCCTGCGGAACACTTTTTACCTTGTAGAGTTCGCCGACCTTGACGAATTGAGGCTATTCTTAGGACAAAAGGGGAAGGTCTACCTAATATTTTGTACACTGTATAGTTGTTATTCCAGTCAGTATAGGCCCAAAGCACAGTCGCTGAAACTTTGTAGGCCTAGTTTAAGCCAATTATAAAACAGATGGCAAATTGTGCAATTACCAAAAGAGAAGCACTATAAAATAGAAACCCAATGCTACAGTCCCCCCAAAAAGGACATTTGATTTCTCTCACTTGACTGTTCCTAGGCCATCATTGAAAATAAGAATTTGTTCTTTAACTGACTTGCCTAGTTAAATAAAGGTATACAAAAATGAACATATGCTCAACAAGAACTAGGCATACAGGTTGTATGTGTGTATATATTACCACAAACAGGTCCGCTACTCACCTCAAAGCTGATGACAAACGAAGCAGAAGTGGCGTCGACTCTCATCTTACCTGTTTTATGCATCTCACCTGAGACAAAATTCAAATCAGGCGCCTCCCACCGGTGAAACCTACAACGTCACGGATGCAAATGACACAGGTATGCCTAATTAATTTAACCATGTAAGGTTACATTTCGCGGTGCAACTACTAATTATAAGTATTATACAGAATGTATTAGCCTATCGCATAAACAAGACAGTATCAGTATACAGTCGTATACGCTGTATTTAACAACGACGTCTTGAAATGATGGGACCTATTGGTTTAAAGCAACTAAAAATACCGACTTCCATTCTGAGTTTAGTTGCAACGGAAACCGTTTACGGTTTAAGAACCACACTGATGCACTCAGAGGAAACGGTGACGGGACCTATCTGAATTTGTCCAATAGAAACTCTTGCAAAACGTTTACCGTTTGGCGTAGGCTAAATGGTTTGCAACAAAATTGGCGTAATGAATGAATATACCGCATGTAACATTTATTATAGTGCATTACATGAGCCATTGGACGTACCCTTTAGCCTTCTTGAGGGAAATGCCGTGACAATTCCCAAATGCTCTGTCTAAACGCAAATAGGCCTATACCTCGCACGAAGAGATACTGTTTTGGAAATATTTGGAATAACTTTCACATCAGTGAGATGGTATTTATGAAAAAACAAAAGGATAAATGACTACACACCTTTTTAGGATTAGAGGTCCATGCAGGGCTGCCATATTTCCATGTAATAGCGCTTATTTAGGCCTACGGAAGACAGGCGACCGTGAGAAGTGTGCAGGGGGACATGAGACAAAGGAATATGCAGTATCGGTGAAAACAGTTGTGTGTTAACTGTGGGGGTACCCATGGTGCTGAGGATCAGAAGTTTCCAGTGAGAGAAAGGCAAGCTGACGTTGCTTGGATGAGAGTAGTACAGAAAGTTTGGTATGCCGAGACAGTGAAGAGAGTAGGAGAGGAAGATGGGTACAGGGCTAGAGATCCTAAGATGATCCCTGTGAGCAGGCTGTGGCCAATAGAGATTGAGGCATAGCCATGGTTATCAACTGTACCTCAGGAATGGAACGTAAATCGCACAAAATAGATGTTGTGGTGGCAGCTGCAGACAGGTACTTGGGTGTATGAGATTTTACTGCAGGTGAGTTACAATGTGTGTTGAATGATAGTGTCTCGTCCTTCCAGGATGTCAGCCTGGTGTAGGATTCAGATGGAGCCAAGTAGTGGAAAAGTTGTGAGGTTTTTAATGGATGTAAGGTTAGTTGGTCCCTTTTCCCTGTCCCCTTCCCTTTTTGTGTCAAAGTGTAATGAATTCACACTCCAGAACAGTAGGTGGAAACACAGGGCCAGATAAGAGAAATAGATGAATAGGGAGTCCGTGACCGTCCTCACACTCCAATACAGTAGGTGGCGGTGTATGCACCTTTCAATTTGTTGCGGTCCTCCAATACAAATTTGAAGAAGACGACTGACTGAAATTTGAAGAAGACAACCTGTTCTAATTAATTCATTTTTTTGACCTTTATTTAACTAATTAGCTATCGAAGCGTCTCCTAACAATTGTGTGTAATAGTGTTGTAACTGAAAAATACTGCCGCCTGCAACTGTGTTAAAACCGGTTAAAACATTGTATATTAAGTGTTTATTTAGCATTTGTGAAATTATCTTGATGTGAAAGTGGAAGGCTTTATGTTTCCAAAACCATATCGCAAGGTATAATTATTAACGTTTCTAAACGTTAAAACAGAGCGTCGGGAGTAGTTCACATGGAGCCAGCTGTCTTCCATACACATCTGCTGAGAATCCAAGACAGGGACCAGCTGAAAGTAGAGAGGAAGAGGTGAAGCAAGAGGTTTTACTCCGCCCAAAATCTGTCCACGAAAAATAAGCCCATGAATTTCTGCACAAATCGTCAGAAACCATCTCAGGGAAGCTCATCCGCGTGCTCGCCATCCTCACCAGGGTATTGACCTGACTGCAGTTTGGAGTCGAAACCAATTTCAGTGTGCAAATGCTCACTTTCGATGGCCACTAGCACGCTGGAGAAGTGTGTTCTTCACGGAAGAATCCCAGTTTCAACTGTACCGAGCAGGTGGTGTGTATGGCGTTGTGTGGGCGAGCGGTTTGTTGTGAACAGTGCCCCATGGTGGTGGTTGGGTTATGGTATGAGCCGGCATAAACTTTGGACAACAAACACAATTGCAGTTTATCAATGGCAATTTGAATGCACAGAGATATCGTGACGAGATCCTGAGGCCCATTGTCGTGACATTTATCCGCCGCCATCACCTCATGTTTCAGTATGATAATGCACGGCCCCATGACGCAATGATGTGTACACAATTCCTGGCATTACATGACAGTACATTAGCCATGGGATACGACAGTACATTAGCCATGGGATATGACACTACATTAGCCATGGGATATTACAGTACATTAGCCATGGGATATGACAATACATTAGCCATGGGATATGACATTACATTAGCCATGGGATATTACAGTACATTAGCCATGGGCTTTGACAGTACATTAGCCATGGGATATTACAGTACATTAGCCATGGGCTTTGACAGTACATTAGCCATGGGATATTACAGTACATTAGCCATGGGATATGACAGTACATTAGCCATGGGATATGACAGTACATTAGCCATGGGATATTACAGTACATTAGCCATGGGATATTACAGTACATTAGCCATGGGATATGACAGTACATTAGCCATGGGATATTACAGTACATCAGCCATGGGATATTACAGTACATTAGCCATGGGATATGACAGTACATTAGCCATGGGATATGACAGTACATTAGCCATGGGATATTACAGTACATTAACCATGGGATATGACAGTACATTAACCATGGGATATGACAGTACGTTAGCCATGGGATATGACAGTACATTAGCCATATGACATGACAGTACATTAGCCATGGGATATGACAGTACATTAGCCATGGGATATGACAGTACATTAGCCATATGATATGACAGTACATTAGCCATGGGATATGACGGTACATTAGCCATGGGATATGACGGTACATTAGCCATGGGATATGACAGTACATTAGCCATGGGATATTACAATACATTAGCCATGGGATATGACGGTACATTAGCCATGGGATATTACAATACATTAGCCATGGGATATGACGGTACATTAGCCATGGGATATGACAGTACATTAGCCATGGGATATGACGGTACATTAGCCATGGGATATGACGGTACATTAGCCATGGGATATGACAGTACATTAGCCATGGGATATTACAGTACATTAGCCATGGGATATGACAGTACATTAGCCATGGGATATGACAGTACATTAGCCATGGGATATTACAATACATTAGCCATGGGGTATGACAGTACATTAGCCATGGGATATGACAGTACATTAGCCATGGGATATGACAGTACATTAGCCATGGGATATGACAGTACATTAGCCATGGGATATGACAGTACATTAGCCATGGGATATGACAGTACATTAGCCATGGGATATGACAGTACATTAGCCATGTGATATGACAGTACATTAGCCATGGGATATGACAGTACATTAGCCATGGGATATGACATTACATTAGCCATGGGATATTACAGTACATTAGCCATGGGATATGACGGTACATTAGCCATGGGATATTACGGTACATTAGCCATGGGATATTACGGTACATTAGCCATGGGATATGAAGGTACATTAGCCATGGGATATGACAGTACATTAGCTATGATATATGACAGTACATTAGCCATGGGATATGACAGAACATTAGCCATGGGATATGACAGTACATTAGCCATGGGATATGACGGTACATTAGCCATGGGATATGACATTCACTCTCTCTCTCTCACCATTGTCCCTTGCTGGGCACCCAAAATGGTTTGCCAGCATTTATCACCTCAAATGACATCACATGGAAATAATCTCCCTCTGTATGCTTATGCGCTCATAACAGACTCTAACTACCAAGCTCAAATCAGCTGTAGCCGATGAATGAGCCATCTTTCATCACACATGCTATATTCTATGAGATTCTAATTCATTCATATGCTAATGTCCACGTTGTCATACAACGCCTGTACTTCTATCCCTTTTCAAGATTACATGCCCTTATGTTATGACTTCCGATTAGATAAACACTCAATAAAACAAACACTAATTTATATGTATATTTGCAGAATACAAAACCAAGGGATCAATTAAGTGATAATGCCTGAGAAGCCGTAGTTTCTAGGATATGTCTATGTGGTCAGAATACAGACCTCTGTCATAAGTATTTGCATGTCATATACTTTGCGTATTACTTAGTAGGCTATACTTTACTTAACCTTCCAAGATTAGACAGCTCCAGGACAAATACTGTAAGTCTGGTGGAAGTCATTCATCGAGGCTTGGCCATGTCAAGGCCACAAAAGCGGGCTCTGCGGAGTGCGTTTCCAAGGTGATCTCACTTAAGTAGATGTCAACTTGAGTGACCCAGAAAAAGAGAACTCACCTTTCCCTTTTGTGTGGGAAACTAAAGCCACCATCTCTCATTACTGTGTAGAGAAGCAGAACCAACTGTTAGAATCTCTTACAGTGATAACATGTTTTCTTCTTATGTTCTGTGCTCAGATGGCAATTTCTGTAAATAGGCAGCACATAATACATTTTGATTTAGTCTGGGTAGCCATTTTCTCATTTAACAATTGGAAAAACACATAAGGAGACATACTAGAATTGGAACTGTGGTGGTTCATTTTTTTTTTTACTATCAAATGAGGAAAGACAAACTTATCACACAAGTCAGAGTTGTACTTAAACTAAATATTGAATCACTTATTAATAAGGGGACAGGTCAATACAACGCACACATATAAAGTGAATCAATTGAGTGCTCTACAATAATGATGGCTGGTCGACGATTCACGATCAAATGATTCGTTGAGAGCCCTGAGACAAAAGTACAAAGGTATTTTATAGCCAAGATACACCCCTTTCAACCTACATGACGAACAACAGATATATAGACTGGGTCACAAGGTTAAGATCTGTATGAAAGATACCTATAGCAGACAGTATCTGCTGTGTCAACAGTTTTCATTGTATAGAGACCAGTGTCTGTCCCTCCGACTCCAAACTGGAACCATCTCTCCCTGGTACCATATAGAACAGAAACATTAACTCATGCTCTGGAATGCTCTTTAGGTTTTACCACCCAAAAGACATTGTAAATCTCCTGTCAGTGTTATCTCCCAGAGGATCATCCTCAGTAGAACACACACACATAAGTTAAGAATACTCTATTCTGTTGCATAAAACAAACACTTGATACAATAAAAGTATGTTTGTTGTCTTGCTGGGCATATAACTACAGGCAGATGCTGTTTGTTATATCATGTCTGACATCTGCCAGTTTCTGTGATATAAGTCTGATCTCTTCCTCAAGACACACACACACACACACACACACACACACACACACAAAGTGACTTCCAGAAAATGTAAAAGGGTGTCATCTATTGGTCAGTTGTATATATTGCCAGGTTTCACAAAGCAGCCCTTCACACTGATATTTATTGTAAAACAGAATTACACTGCATTCTAACACATCCCTATTTCTAAATACCCACTCAACAGTCAAAACGACACTGTTTTATTAGAGGTATTGGCATGAATTAATTTGCTTTAGGCAAGCAATGTTATGATAAGCAATGAACTCATTTGTTATTTACTTAATTAGTCAATTCCATTCACATTAACAATAACATTCACATGTACATTAAAGCATGTATAGAGTATAGAAAAGTAAAAAATATTTAGGAAACTATATTTCATTATTGTATTTATATTGTTTTCAATATTTGGACCATCACATTTTTCTCAATATTACTGGACATGAATACATTGCATAAGCTACATTTTTCATTCTAAACAACTGTCATTTAACATGCAGTCCCCACTGGTTCCATTTTGTTATGAGATTTGTGGCTTGCGTGCCTTTTGACATGGCAGAGACGATTCTACATGGCATGTGTATGTGCACACAAAATGTAATTTGCTTTGGATAAAAGTGTCTGCTAAATGGCATACATTATGTGTAAGGCTTTGCATTTAGTCCAAAAAGTGTGTTCCAATCTGTGCTTGAAATTCAATACTTGACTGAGGGACCTTACAGAGGAAAGGGTAGTCATTCAGAAATACCATCAACCCCTATTATTTCACACAGAGTGAGTCCATGGGGCGGCAGGTAGCCTAGTGGTTAAAGGTTGCAAGATCGAATCCCCGAGCTGACAAGGTATAAATCTGTCGTTCTGCCCCTGAACAAGGCAGTTAACCTGCTGTTACTAGGCCATCATTGAAAATAAGAATTTGTACTTAACTGACTTTCCTAGTTAAATAAAGGTTTAAAAATGTATAAATTATGTGATTTGTTCAGCCAATTTTTACTTCTGAATACTTGTGCTTATAAATTAATACTTATACTTCTGTTATTATTATTTTTTTTCTCTTTGACATTATGGAGTATTTTGTGTCGATCAATGACACAAAAATGTAATCTATTTCAATCCCACTTTGTAACACAACAAAATGTAAAGAGTTCAAGGGGGAGTAAGCACTGTACATGTCAGAAGGGTGGGTAGCAGACAGATCATGTTATTCACTGTCATCATTATGAAACACTTGCTAATGCTACCAGCAGCTTGGAAAACACATTATCTGCCACAGCATGGTCAAGAAGTCACTCAAGCTCAGCACTTCAGAGAGAGATTGGTCTTGGGACACTATACACATTACAAGCTACATGCTTGGCTTATTTTGTCTGATGCCACGGCTACATGGATTGGTCTTTGCCCATAAAACTCTGCACTTCTCACTGAAAGATTTTCGATCTCCTGAGGAACTACTTTGTGGAGCTCTGCTTCTCTGTCTAAATTTGGCATAGCTATCGCTGGTTTCCCATCCTCTAGAGGGAGCTCTATCACAGGCACAGCACCCACTGAGGATACACTGCTGCTCCTACCACTAAGAGCCTGCTCTTTAGTCACTGTGGGCTTGCCCAGGCAGCTCCTAAGTTGAGCCCAGAAGAAGGTCTGCTGCTTGGCTTGCTGGGGCCACTCTAGGTACGTTTTGGTGTACAGCATCTTCTTGAGCTTACAATACTTGCTGGGCAGAGATTCAGGGTCGATGGGCTCTTTCACCACCAGAATAACATCGCTGAAGGTCTTGCCGATGGCTCTTTGCTGGGCAAAGTAGAGCTCGTAGTTGCACCAATCGCTGTTCACAAAGTGGTGTGACAACACAAATATGACCTGGATTAGGAAACAAAAAATTCAGAGGATAGGGTGTATTCATTTAGGCAAATTCACAGTGCAGGAATCAGGATACAAACCTAAACAAAACATACATCTTACATTTTGACATTTTATATTTAAAAGTCTAGTACTATTTACTTGTTAAAACACCTCTAACTTGTCTTGGTGGGTCCTCACCCTTACCTTTTCGCTGCTCTCAATATTTTCAATGATGTTGTCGATGATCCACTTTCCTGGCATGAAGTCTCTCTCATGGATACAGAGTCGGTAGGGGGGCTTGCTGTTCTCCAAGCAGGGCAACAACTGGTCCCTGACCCAGTCTGCATCTGGGTGGCTGTAGGAGATAAAGGCATGGTAAACATAGATCTGTGATTTTCCAGATGCTCCTTCCTGATGAGCCCTGTATTTGGCTCTGAGGATCTGATATGTGGCTTTGATGTACCAGGGAACATTGAATATGTAGCATATAAGCATCAACACTAAAACCACAGCTGCAGTAGTAGCCACACAGATGATGATGACCAGTCTGATATCGCAGGCCACGTGACCCGGGAAGAAATTTGCCACAGCGGTATTGAGCAGGGCCTCTGGATGGTAACACTTGTAGTTCTCTGGCCAGTCAGTGATGTTGACTTTCCCCTTGGAAATTGTGTCCTGGATGAAGGCATGGAGGTCGCAGGTGCAGTGGAATGGGTTGTTTCCCGCCGTCAGTCGAGACAGATGGGGCATGTCCTGGAAGGAGCCCATGCTGATGAGCCCAAAGGAGTTCCCATCCAGAGCCAGTGACTGCAAGGAGCGACTTCTCCACCCAGAGGGGATGAACTTGATCTTGTTCCCATTGAGCAGGAGCTCCTTGAGGCTGATGGTTTGTTGGAAGTAGGCCATGTCCAGCTGGTCCAGGTCACAGTACGAGAGGTCCAGGAATTGTACTGTGGTGGGCAGACACTGGAGGACACCACTTTCGAATCGGTTGTGGTGAGCGATCACCTGGGTGATGTTCTGCATCCAGTTACAGTTGCGACTCTTCTCAGCAGAACCCAGCATGTTGTGGCTGACATCCAGGACCTTCAACTGTTTGAACTCCCTTGTCAGGGAGGCTAAGTCCTGAAGGCTGGTCAGTTGGTTGGTGCTGACATTGAAGGAACGAAGAGCCGGCATGGTGCCCCTGTAGTCGCATCTCTGGTTGAAGAGGATGTTGTCCTGCAGGCGGTTGTTTGAGATGTCCAAAACCTCCATGTCTTCCATATTAAGCCAGGCATCGCAAGGCACAGAGTTGAAGTTGACATTCTGAATGGACAGCAGTCGGACTTTGTTGAACCATGTGAAGCGCCAGTCAAATCGCAAAATGTCTGGATTACTGATGTGCCTGAGGAGTAAGCAAGAAAAAAATGTAAGCAGGAAAAAAACATGTGTGGTCAAGATGATAACATAATTGGTACTTTCCCAATACATAGATATGACAAAAGATTTCAATTGATGAAAAAAATACTCTTGTGACTAGGAACCTGTATTTGTTTTTGCATCTTCTGGATAGTAATGTCTGCATAGTGCTTTTGTAATTTAACAGAGTAGAATAAGATATGCTTACCACAAATTTAGTCTACTCAGTGCAAGGTCTTTGATACTGGATCCCAAGCCATTATCCAGAAAGTTGGGCGAGCGAGCAAAGTCAATGTATTGAAGTGTCAGACGTTTAAGGGGGGTGACCTGTAGATTAAACAGAGCCATCCTCATAAGGTTCTCATTGAATTTTCCACGGTGAAAGATGAGCGAATCTACTTTGATGTCTTGCAAGCCTCTGAAAATATCCTCATCTCCCAAGTAATACATGAACTCAAAGAGGTTCCTGAATTGGATGAGACTGAAAGTCTTGTTGGCCAAGTCTCGTAGAATCAAAGGAAGGAAATTCGGCTTCTGATCTATGGCCATGTCAAACCCCATTCTACCTGTCTGGATTACCTTCAGACTACCCGGTTCATAGTAACTGATATTTGATGAAGTTTTAATGGCAAAGTCCTGCAACTGAATGTTCCTCAATGCCTGGAAGTCCCCTTTCCTTAGACCCTTGACCAAGGGGCCGCCCATGGACAGGGCCTTGAGGTGGGTCAATCTGGAGAAAACATCAGCTGACAATGTGGCCTGGGTGTAAAGGTTATTCGACATAAGGAGTTCCCTTAGATTGAAGAGGTCCTGCAAGGCGTTGGCAGGGATTTCCTCTAGGGAGTTGTTAAAGATGTTAAGATGCTCCAGGAGGGGGTTGTTGTGGAAGGCACGGTCCTCAATCACAGAGATGTTGTTGAACTGCAGCTCGAGGACACGAAGATGAGGTAGGCGAGAAAAGTAATTAACACGAATGGCATGAATTTCATTGTAGGAGAGATCTATACTTTCAAGCGTGGAAGGGAGGTGCTTCCATGGAACATGATCCAGTTGCTGACCAAGGCAGTTTGCGGAGCGACCAGAGTTGTAGATTTGACAGGGGACTCTCTCATCATTCGAAGCAGGGCTTGGTGAGGCAAGGGCCACAAGAAGTGGCAGACTAAACCACACAAAACCCAGTAGAATCATTGTGTGCAAGCACATTTTCAATCTGTAAAGGAATGTAAAAAATCTGTCAAGTTTAACAAATTACAAGATTGACAAGATTGTTAACAAACATCTATTACATTCTCTAGGTCTTTATCATTGAAGTTTGACTATAGTCTCCTCTTTACGTCCTTCAATCCTCTATTGCAACTAGAGGAAATAGGGAGGAATAAAATGGATTTCACTCTGATGTTACCAGTATTTATGTCTGTGCCCAACATTGCCCACACATTTCTGTTTCAAAGCCAAGAGAAGAGATTTGTGAAATATTGCCATGACACTCTTATCTGTGGATACATGTTTACATCCATGTTTACCATCACTGTCATGATTATTACAGGTTGAATATTAACATGCTTGCACTGAAGAATGGTCCAACAGTGTGCATATTTTAAGTTAGGCTTTAGTGTAGAAGTCAGCAAAGTATTGATAAAATAGTCAAAAAGCAACCAGATCAAGAATACCAACAACCAATAATGTCCTACCTATAATGTATAGTTCTCGCTTTGTGGGCAATAAAATTAGAAAATGGAACTGAACGTGAGATTTCTCAACACGGACCGTATGGTCAGTTCTGGCATGCACATCACTTGATCTATTGACTTAATTCCGACTACTGTTGTGGTGTTGGGAAGTGAAATGCTCAAATTTCCATAGCAAAACTAATAAAGGATATATGCCATTCTAAGTAGGCTGTTACCAGGATCCAGATTAAACCTATTTCTGGGCTAAAATGCATGCTCAATGGAGAACCTTTAAAGTATTCCTGTGACTAGTAAATTTAAAGATGCATCTTTTAAAAGCGTGTAACTGTACCTGTTAGTGGAGGTGATGCTGTTATCTGTTCAAGACCATCTGATATGTTGATATGCCTTTACACAAGGGACTGAATTGCTTCATCCCCCTTTACTGAAATTAAAATTCCTCTTGCAGACTAATTCTCGTGGCTGAATGTTTCTACTAACCCTCATAAGACACAGTACTCTGCTCATGGCTGTTAGGTACAATCCCCCAAGTTCTCATAATCCTTTCCTTTGTTTATACTACAAACCAAGGGTAACTCACTGTTTTGGCATTACCTTCAAGTCGGCAATAAATGTTATTACCATGTAGAACAAACAGTTTTAATAAAATTGTATCCAGTGATTGGCAAGAAAAGAGTAAACATTCATGTCATGAACAAATATGCACTGGCTGCAGATGTACTGCTTCCTCATATTTACACCTGACTTATCACCTACAGTACACTTTCTTCACCAATATTTAAGAAAATAACTGATTGTCATAGATGACATATTCTAACATCAATTATGTCAGTGAACCCTTTGATTGTTGTCCTATAGCCCAGTGGTTCCCAAGCTGTGGGGCGCGGCCCCTAGGCTGAACTCAGTCCGGCTTTAAACTTACTCTTGAAAGTTGTAATAGTACACGATGCAATTGCAAAATTGGGTAGTGCATCACCAGTTCCTCTTTTAATGTTAGTCATTGCATACCTTGGAGAGATATTTATAACTTGTCAGAAATGTCCAGATCAACTAGCACATGTCAGCTAATGTTTTTGTATTAAGGTTTTTTAGCAATATATTTTTAAAAAGCCCATTGTAGTAATTTTTTTGTCACTCAAATATCAGATGAATACACATTAGACATGGCAAAATGTATAGAATTACAGAACATTTATTTTAAAACTGCAAAATGTTCTTTACACACCATGACAAAATTTGTAGAATTGCAGAAAATAAGCCTTAAACTTGCAAAATTCTCTCCACCAACAAGAGGGCTGTGAACAGCTAGTGTAGTGCTTGAGGCGTGGAATGTTCCCCAATGTTGGAAGCGGGGCCCCAAGTGAAAAAGTTTGGTAAAACTCTGCTATAGCCTACAGTAAGTTTGGTATTCTAGCAATGTTTTATGATATTTTGAGTAATACCAAGGGATGAAACATTTAATGAAAACATTTTATTTTCAGAAGCCCTTGCTTTTCTCAATAAAGATTCTGGATTATATATATATATATATTTTTAAATCTTTGGCATATTGTATTTTCTGATACCAAAATGTCTAAGGTATTCAGAGCCTCCACTTTGTTTACTGTACTGTATACATTGGGTAGCATATACATAGGCAATGGCTACTTCCTGGAGACCAGCAATTAAGACGGACCCTTTCAAACTTCAGGTCAGAGTTCTGCTCTTGATATAGAGCTTAATTAGATAATGAATTCCTTCTTTCTGCTGGAAGGGTCAATTTATGATGTTTATAATTCATTGGACAGTCTGTTAGACTGCTGTCTTGATCTTGATCTCCTTATCTGATGTGCACCGCCTCCACTGACATTCATATCTGGCAGGGTTCCTTGACTCATAAATATTTACTTACTGTGTGGGGTTGTTGTAATTTAACATAGAGGCAATATGCCCTTCCTTGTTGCTATGCTACGTAGCATCTGCATGTAAAAAAAAAAAACCTGCATAGCTTTATTGCACAATGATACCTACTGTACCCATAGTTTAGAGAAGCTTATCCGTTATCTAGCCACCACTGATAGCTATTCCTACAAATGAAGAAAAGATAAAACATTTCAATAATATTGATTCAGTAAAATGCCTCACATGCATATGACCCCATGACAAAACCATAACCCAGCATAATGACCACCATAAAGCATAGGCCAATCATGAAATGGTTCAATATTATTATTTATCAATCTTATTGTTATTGTACCATGAACCCAGGACAATATGGTCTTCCTCCACTAAAAACTGCTTAGATTAACATTAGACCTTGCAGAGTGATTCAATCATTATCAGCCAACTATAACTGAGTGATTGATTAATGTCCCACGGACCAATGTCAGACCGGATGGTAACCCGTAAATATGACACAATGAGTGGGACTTTTTACAGGAAAGTAGAAGCTTCCTTCTAAAGCCGGTCTATATTTACTTAGTGTTACTACTTACCACCAGGTCAGAGCAGTCAACCCTGAGCTGTGTGCCTCTAACATACATGTATAGAGTATTAATAGGCTACATGAACTCCGTTAGTTAGCCTGGTTAACCATTAACTCACTGGTTGTGTGCTTCTGAATGTCTAATACTGGAATCAGATGACTTGCCAATCAAGATTGGTCACTCAAATAAGTAGTATATACTTTAGCTTCAGGGAAATTAATATCCGCAGCTAAGCAGTTTATTTAGACAAGCCAGGATAAATGTAAGGCTTAGTTTGGTGCCCAGAAAGCATGTCCAAACAACTTATTAAACCTATTTTAAACCTAGTACTCACCCACTTTTTTTTAATTTAATTTTTTTATTTCACCTTTATTTAACCAGGTAGGCAAGTTGAGAACAAGTTCTCATTTACAATTGCGACCTGGCCAAGATAAAGCAAAGAGTTCGACAGGTACAACAACACAGAGTTACACATGGAGTAAAACAAGCATACAGTCAATAATACAGTAGAAAAATAAGTCTATATACGATGTGAGCAAATGAGGTGAGATAAGGGAGGTAAAGGCAAAAAAGGCCATGGTGGCGAAGTAAATACAATGTAGCAAGTAAAACAAATATTTAAAAAAGACATCCACATCCAGACACATTTGAGACACATCCATATAAAACTGAGACAAAACAACTTCTGATACACATAGCATCATATATTCAACTGATATTATTTTCTCAGTAAACATTTCCACATACTTGCTTTATTGCCAATTAGCTATATTGTCTTCAAAGAAACCCCCAAGTTCAACACCAAAAGATAAATCATATCTGTTACCGGTATCTGTTAATTTATAGCTTTCTATATCATATCTACTGTATATCATCTCAGGGATCTACAGTAAGTGGAATGAATGGCAGTGGGACATACCGTCAATAGAATGACAGTGAAGACAATGCAGTGAATTGATGTCTGACTGGTTCCATTTTGTCAATGATTCCTTGAAGTTGACCCTCCTGTCTTGGCATAATGACATCCTCCTAGTGACATAGGCCTACTGAATCCTGCGTATCGTCAAAGCGTCTTTGTATGGGAATTACACTGATAAGCATCAGTCCATCTCTGTTGTAATGCTATTGCTTCACTTTTCAGTAACAATGTTCAGGAGTGGCCATGCCTTGGCACAGAATCACAATGTAAGGCATTTCTCGTAATACTATTACTGTATGGGCACAATGAGTCTCAATGTTCAAAAGACTGCATGTGAAAACGAGTTTTAAAGTTTCCACTTCTTATATATAACCAGGGTTGGGTATGTTACTTTCTAAATATAATCCGTTACAGTTACTAGTTACCTGTCCAAAATTGTAATCAGCAACGTAACTTTTGGATTACCCAAACTCAGTAATGTAATCTGATTACATTCTGTTATTTTTAGATTGATTTCCCCTTAAGAGGCATAAAAGAAGGCAAAAATGTATGTTACCAATTGTACCACATATATTGCAGGATAAATCAAAGTTAAAGTTTACATATATGGATTTTACTCTATGGGTTGGTTATGTAGACTTCTTCTAACCCATCGCTTTCTGCTACATATAATACCATTAAATTATAGCTTTGCATTAAAACCAAAATCTATCAGAATTCCAGTCATTCCAATTAATGTTATTCCCTTAGATCTTCAAGACTAGGACTTGGAAATATGGAAGTATTGATTAGCCAAGTAGTTTTACCTCAACATGACACCAAAACTAAGGACTTACTGGCCAGCCCTACTCTGTTGTTTATGATTGTGTTGTCATGTAGGACTGATTGGGCTCAGTGATTTGAGTTTAAAAAATAAATGCTGCGCTCATGGAATGGCATGCTTTGAGGACTACTGAAAAGTGCTATTTACATGTGAAAAATGAATGCCTGCTGCATTTGTTATAGACCTATTGTTTACCTTTTTGTTGGTGACACTTTGATATTTTGATCATATTGTTTACCTTTTTGTTGGTGACACTTTGATATTTTGATCATATACAGCTGTTTAAAGGGCAAATCCACAGATGAAACAATAACAAAATGGTTCACCCTGCCTGTTTTGGTAAAAAGCTGATGGATGGGCCTAGAGAAATGTAACCGCTCTCAGATTATGGATGCAAGGACTGACCATCCATGATGTAAAAAGTATTATTTTTAATCATATATATATATATATATATATATATATATATATATATATATATATATATATATATATATATATATATAATTAACTACATAATATCAGTGTCTTGCGAAAGTATTCGGCCCCCTTGAACTTTGCGACCTTTGGCCACATTTCAGGCTTCAAACATAAAGATATAAAACTGTATTTTTTTGTGAAGAATCAACAACAAGAGGGACACAATCATGAAGTGGAACGACATTTATTGGATATTTCAAACTTTTTTAACAAATCAAAAACTGAAAAATTGGGCCTGCAAAATTATTCAGCCCCCTTAAGTTAATACTTTGTAGCGCCACCTTTTGCTGCGATTACAGCTGTAAGTCGCTTGGGGTATGTCTCTATCAGTTTTGCACATCGAGAGACTGAATTTTTTTCCCATTCCTCCTTGCAAAACAGCTCGAGCTCAGTGAGGTTGGATGGAGAGCATTTGTGAACAGCAGTTTTCAGTTCTTTCCACAGATTCTCGATTGGATTCAGGTCTGGACTTTGACTTGGCCATTCTAACACCTGGATATGTTTATTTTTGAACCATTCCATTTTAGATTTTGCTTTATGTTTTGGATCATTGTCTTGTTGGAAGACAAATCTCCGTCCCAGTCTCAGGTCTTTGCAGACTCCATCATGTTTTCTTCCAGAATGGTCCTGTATTCGGCTCCATCCATCTTCCCATCAATTTTAACCATCTTCCCTGTCCCTGCTGAAGAAAAGCAGGCCCAAACCATGATGCTGCCACCACCATGTTTGACAGTGGGGATGGTGTGTTCATTGTGATGAGCTGTGTTGCTTTTACGCCAAACATAACGTTTTGCATTGTTGCCAAAAAGTTCAATTTTGGTTTCATCTGACCAGAGCACCTTCTTCCACATGTTTGGTGTGTCTCCCAGGTGGCTTCTGGCAAACTTGTATTTATCATCATTAGTCATTTAGGTCAACATTGGATCATTCAGAGATCCTCACTGAACTTCTGGAGAGAGTTTGCTGCACTGAAAGTAAAGGGGGCTGAAAAAATTTGCACGTCCAATTTTTCAGTTTTTTATTTGTTAAAAAAGTTTGAAATATCCAATAAATGTCGTTCCACTTCATGATTGTGTCCCACTTGTTGTTGATTTTTCACAAAAAAATACAGTTTTATATCTTTATGTTTGAAGCCTGAAATGTGGCAAAAGGTCGCAAAGTTTAAGGGGGCCGAATACTTTCTCAAGGCACTGTATATTATAATGTATAAGTACAAAAATGGATGTAGCAACTACAGATTGCCCCTTTAAGTCTATCAAAAGTGTGAAAATTTGAGCATGTGTCCATTAGGCCAATGGATTTTTGTTTTTTTATCAGCATGGATTAAATTGAGCAATAAAAGCCCCACTTTTATTCCATAGGTTTGGATCCGCACTATGGAGCTGTTGCAAGAGCGCATTTTTCACTGGCTGCCCACTGGTTTCAAAAACAATGATTGATAGGCAGCTTAAACATTGAATTCAACCATTATTGGGTTCAAATACACATTTAGATTTGTAAACAGCCATCCACAACAACCACAATCCGTAAGGCACAATTTTGTAAATGAGAGAGCAGCAGTGTGATTCACATCAACGTGCTATGTAGATATCAATAATAAGTGATATCCGTGTCGCCGTAGACTACACACCACAGCTGTCATCCTTACCTCCAAGCATTGATTCAAAATGGATAATCTTTGTCGCACCATTGGAAGACATAGTTTGGAATGAAGCCTACAAAAGCCTATTCCTGCTCCTTTCCCGCGATCTATCTAATGCATTTGGTGTGTCATCATAGTGGTTGTCACGTTCTGACCTTTATTTTCCTTTGTTTTGTCTTTATTTAGAATGGTCAGGGCTGTGAGTTGGGATGGGCAGTCTATGTTTTGGGTTTCTATGATTGGGTTTCTGTTTCGACCTAGTATGGTTCTCAATCAGAGGCAGGTGTCGTTAGTTGTCTCTGATTGAGAATCATACTTAGGTAGCCTGGGTTTCACTGTTGGTTTGTGGGTGTTTGTGACCACACGCGACTGTTTCGGTTTGGTTTTCGTTCATGTTCACATTTATTGTTTTGTTGTTCTTAGTGTTCAGTTTGTTTTATAATAAATGATATGGACACTTTCCATGCGTTTTGGTCCAATCCCTGCTACACCTCCTCTTCAGACGAAGAGGAGGAAATCTGCAGTTACAGAAACACCCACCACAAAAGGACCAAGCGGTGTGGTAATGGGCAGCAGCAGCGATGTCAGGATTTCTGGACATGGGAGCGAGATCTGGACTGTGTCACTACTTGGGAGGAATGGCGGCGCAGCATGGCGGCGCAGTAGGAAGCCCGAGAGGCAGCCCCAAAAATGTATTGGGGGGGGCACACAGGGAGTGTGGCGAAGCCAGGTAGGAGAACTGCGCCAACTTCCTGTGCTTACCGGAGAGCGAGAGAGACCGGGCAGGCACCGTGTTATGCTGTGGAGCGCACAGTGTCCCCGGTGCGGGTGTATAGTGAGGTACATTCCAGCTCCTCCTATTGGCCGGGCTAGAGTGGGCATCGAGCCAGGTGCCATGAAGCCGGCTCTACGCATTTGGTCTCCAGTGCGTCTCCTTGGGCCAGCGTACATGGCACCAGCCATACGCATGGTGTCCCGGTTCGCCAGCACAGCCCAGTGCAGTCTATTCCACCTCGCCGCACTGGTCGGACTACCGGGACCATTCAACCAGGTAAGGTTGGGCATGCTCGGAGCTCAAGAGCTCCAGTGCGCCTGTCCGGTCTATCCAGTGCCACCTCCACGCACCAGCCGTCTGGTGGCAGCCCCCCGCACCAGGCTGTCTCTCCGTCTTCTGCCTACAGGGTCTCCCGTCTGTCCAGAGCTGCTAGAGTCTCCCGTCTGTCCAGAGCTGCTAGAGTCTCCCGTCTGTCCAGAGCCATCAGCCAGCCAGGAGCTGCCAGAGCCGTCAGTCAGCCAGGCGATGCTGGAATCGCCCTTCACTCCGGAGCTGCCGGAGTCTCCCGCCTGTCCGCGCTGCCAGACTCCCCCGTCCAATCGGGACCCATGTCTAGGGTTCCCAGTCCAAGGCTGGTGGTGAGGGTCGCCGCTTTAAAGAGGCTACGGAGGCGGGCGAAGAGGCGCACTACAACTTTAGTGAAGTGGGGTCCACGTCCCGCGCCAGAACCGCCACCGCGGACAGACGCCCACCCAGACCCTCCCCTATAGGTTCAGGTTTTGTGGCCGGAGTCCGCACCTTATTTTGGGGGGGGGTACTGTCACGTTCTGACCTTTATTTTCCTTTGTTTTGTCTTTACTTAGTATGGTCAGGGCGTGAGTTGGGGTGGGCAGTCTATGTTTGGGTTTCTGTTTCGGCCTAGTATGGTTCCCAATCAGAGGCAGGTGTCGTTAGTTGTCTCTGATTGAGAATCATACTTAGGTAGCCTGGGTTTCACTGTTGGTTTGTGGGTGTTTGTTTCTGTGTTTGTCACCACACGGGACTGTTTCGGTTTGGTTTTCGTTCATGTTCACATTTATTGTTTGGTAGTTCTTAGTGTTCAGTTTATGTTTTATAATAAACGATATGGACCCTTACCACTCTGCATTTTGGTCCGATCCCTGCTACACCTCAGACGAAGAGGAGGAAATCTGCCGTCACAGTGGTCTCTGACTTGTGGTCAGACTCGCTCAGGTGGAACAAACTTAAATTTGCGCCATTTTTCAATGCTGATTTGAATGTCATTTAGAAAACATAGAAGTGTCAAAGATTTTTTTTCCGCAAACATCCTTTCTGAATTTAAAAGTAATCCTCAAAGTAATCATCTCGTTTTTCAAAACTATCTGTAATCTGATTACAATATTTTTGCTGGTATATAACCTTGCTCATGTGATGTTGCCCTTAGCCTGAAGTTCATGCATACGAACATGTCATAATCAATGGCAACATGTGTAGAATTGCAGGAAATTATCTTTAACGGTCGACTTTGGACATGAAAACGGTCAAACTCCTCCATCTCCAACATGTTCTAACAGAAATGGGGTGTGCTTTCGGTGTGTCATTCTGGTCATGCGTGCAGCGACCAATGTAGCTAGTTCGTTAGCTAAACTAGCCACTTGTAGCTACTCATTAACTCCTCCAGTATGTGTTGACGTCATTTCACAGGATTGGTTTTTGGACAACCTGTAGAGCACGTGTCAAACTCATTCCACAGAAGGCCGAGTGTCAGCGGGATTTTTCTATTCCTTTGTACTTGATTGATGAATTAAGGTCACACATTATGAAGGAACTCCCCTCACCTGATTGCCTAGGTCTTTGGAAAAACCAGCAGACACTAGGCCCTCCATGGAATGAGTTTGCCAGCGCTGCTGTAAAGATCAGTGTTGTCGAATTGTCCCTAACCTGACTGACATTCCCCCTAATCATATCACTAACCACCTTATCCTATCACTAACCACCTTATCCTATCGCCACTTTGGCTTCCCCAACAGGTCAAATACACACACCAGTTCCCACTTCTATAATCACCTCTCCTCCCTTTTTCGCTCTTCTGTTTCCCCATATAAGCAGCATGCATCTCCCTAAGCACTAGCATAGTTTATGCTTGGTGATGCCATGGGGTGGCCCCCATACTTTTCCTTGTGTGTGATATGAGAAATTAAGTGCCTATTTATTATGTTGGCGATAAGTCAATATTATATGCAGCCATAACTTTGTTATTTATCTTTGTATATCAATGTCCTCAGTTTGATAATGTCCCTTTTAGGTTTTAGTCGTGGCTGCCTCCTTAGTTGTAGTTATATTACCCCGTTCCCTGTAATAGTCACCTGGCACTACTTTGTCATGTCTACACCTTTTTATGTTTTGTTACTAATATTTCCCTTTATCTCCCTTCCAGACCACTACATCTTCAACCTTGTCATTATCTTCAATTCCACTGAAATAATAAACCGGGCAACAGCCCTTTGAACAGTATTCCACCATCTCAGTGTTTTAACGGAGACACCACCATGATAGCCCTAACTCAAACCACCATCTGTGTTTTAATGGAGACACCACCATGATAGCCCTAACCCA